>NW_027457650.1:1771111-2095833 GCF_050624435.1 Tenrec ecaudatus | reverse complement strand
AGGGGTGCCCTAGCCTAAGACTAGGAGTGCCCTAGCCTAAGCCTAGGGGTGCCCTAGCCTAAGCCTAGTGGTGACTTAGCCTAAGCCTAGGGGTGACCTAGCCTTAGCCTAAGCCTTGCGGTGCCCTAGCCTAAGCCTACGGGTGCCCTAGCCTAAGCCTAGTGGTGCCTTAGCCTAAGCCTAGGGGTTCCCTTGCCTTAGCCTAAACCTAGGGTTGCCCTAGCCTAAGCCTAGGGGTGCCCTAGCTTAAGCCTAAGCCTAGGGGTGCCCTAGCCTAAGACTAGGGGTGCCCTAGCCTAAGCTTAGGGGTGCCCTAGCCTAAGCCTAGGGGTCCCTAGCCTAAGACTAGGGGTGCCCTGGGGTTAGGCTACGGGAGCCCTAGCCTTAGCCTAATCCTAGGGGTGCCCTAGCCTAAGCCTAGGAGTGCCCTAGCCAAAGCCTAGGGGTGCCCTAGCCTTAGGATAGGGGAGACCTAACCTTAGCCTAAGCCTACGGGTACCGTAGCTTAAGCCTAGGGGTGCCCTAGCATAAGCCTATGGATGCCCTATCCTTAGGCTAGGGGAGCCCTGGCCTTAGCCTAAGCCTATGGGTTCCCTAGCCTCAGCCTAGGGGTGCCCTAGCCTCAGCCTAGGGGTGCCCTAGCCTAAGCTTAGGAGTGCCCTAGCCTAAGCCTAGGGGTTCCCTAGCCTAAGCCTAGTGGTGCCTTAGACTAAGCCTAGGGGTGACCTAGCCTTAGCCTAAGCCTAGGGGTGCCCTAGCCTAAGACTAAGGGTGCCCTAACCTAAGCCTAGGGTGCCCTTGCCTAAGCCTAGGGGTGACTAAGCCTACGCCTAAGGGTCCCCTAGCCTTAGCCTAAGCGTAGAGGTGCCCTAGCCTAAGCCGAGGGGTGCCCTAGCCTAAGCCTAGGTGTGCCCAGGCCTTAGGCTAGAGGAGCCCTAGCCTTAGCCTAAGCCTTGGGGTACCCTAGCCTAACCTTAGGGGTGCCCTAGCCTTAGGCTAGGGGAGCACTAGCCTTAGCCTAAGCCTAAGGGTGCCCTAGCCTAAGCCTAAGGGTGCCCTAGCCTAAGCCTAGGGGTGCCCTAGCCTAGGTCTAGGGGTGCCCTAGCCTAAGCCTAGGGGTGCCCTAGCCTAAGGTTAGGGGTGCCCTAGCCTAAGCCTATGGGTGCCCTAGCCCAAGCCTAGTGGTGCCCTAGCCTTAGGCTATGGGAGCCCTAGCCTTAGCCTAAGCCTAGGGGTGCCCTAGCCTAAGAATAGGCGTGCCCTAGCCTAAGCTTAGTGGTGCCCTAGCCTCAGCCTAGGGGTCCCTAGCCTAAGCCTAGGAGTGCCCTAGCCTAAGCCTAGGGATTCCCTAGCCTAATCCTAGTGGTGCCTTAGACTAAGCCTAGGGGTGACCTATCCTTAGCCTAAGCCTAGGGGTGCCTTAGCCTAAGACTAAGGGTGCCCTAGCCTAAGCCTAGGGGTGCCCTAGCCTAAGCCTAGGGGTGCCCTAGCCTAAGCCTAGGGGTGCCCTAGCCTAAGATTAGGGGTGCCCTAGCCTAAGCCTAGGGGTGCCCTAGTCTAAGCTTAGGGGTGCCCTAGCCTAAGCCTAAGGGTTCCCTAGCCTAAGCCTATTGGTGCCCTAGCCATAGGCTAGGGGAGCCCTAGCCTTAGCCTAAGCCTAGGGGTGCCCTAGTCTAAGACTAGGGGTGCCCTAGCCTAATCTTAGGGGTGCCCTAGCCTAATCCTAGGGGTGCCCTAGCTTAAGCCTAGGAGTGCTGTAGCCAAAGCCTAGGGGTGCCCTAGCCTTAGGATAGGGGAGCCCTAGCCTTAGCCTAAGCCTACGGGTGCCCTAGCTTAAGCCTAGAGGTACCGTAGCCTAAGCCTAGGGGTGCCCAGCCTTAGCCTAAGCCTATGGGTGCCCTAGACTCAGCCTAGGGGTGCCCTAGCCTAAGCCTGGGAGTGCCCTAGCCTAAGCCTAGGGGTGCCCTAGCCTAAGCCTGGGAGTGCCCTAGCCTAAGCCTAGGGGTTCCCTAGCCTAAGCCTAGTGGTGCCCTAGCCATAGGCTAGGGGAGCCCTAGCCTTAGCCTAATCCTAGGGGTGCCCTAGCCTAAGCCTAGGAGTGCCCTAGCCAAAGCCTAGGGGTGCCCTAGCCTTAGGATAGGGGAGACCTAGCCTTAGCCTAAGCCTACGGGTGCCCTAGCTTAAGCCTAGGGGTGCCCTAGCCTAAGCCTAGGGGTGCCCTATCCTTAGGCTAGGGGAGCCCTGGCCTTAGCCGAAGCCTATGGGTTCCCTAGCCTCAGCCTAGGGGTGCTCTACCCTCAGCCTAGGGGTGCCCTAGCCTAAGCCTAGGGGTTCCCTAGCCTAAGCCAAGGCTTGCCCTACCCTTAGGCTAGCTGAGCCCTAGCCTAAGCCTAAGCTTAGGGGTGCCCTAGCCTAAGCCTAGTGGTGCCCTAGCCTTAGGCTAGGGGAGCCCTAGCCTTAGCCCAAGCCTAGCGGTTCCCTAGCTTAAGACTAGGGGTGCCCTAGCCTAAGCCTAGGCGTGCCCTAGCCTAAGCCTAGGGGTGCCCTAGCCTAAGCCTAGTGGTGCCTTAGCCTAATCCTAGGGGTGCCCTAGCCTAAGCCTAGGTGTGCCCTAGCCTAAGCCTAGGGGTGCCCTACCCTAAGCCTAGGGGTGCCCTAGCCTAAGCCAAGGCTTGCCCTAGCCTTAGGCTAGCTGAGCCCTAGCCTAAGCCTAAGCCTACGGGTGCCCTAGCATAAGCCTAGGGGTGCCCTAGCCTAAGCCTAGGGCTGCCATAGCCTTAGGCTAGGGGAGCCCTAGCCTTAGCCTAAGCCTATGGCTGCCCTAGCCTAAGCCTAGGGCTGCCCTAGCCTAACCCTAGGGGTGCCCTAGCCTTACGCTAGGGGAGCACTAGCCTTAGCCTAAGCCTAGGGTTGCCCTAGCCTTAGGATAGGGGAGCCCTAGACTTAGCCTAAGCCTACGGGTGCCCTAGCTTAAGCCTAGAGGTACCGTAGCCTAAGCCTAGGGGTGCCCAGCCTTAGCCTAAGCCTATGGGTGCCCTAGACTCAGCCTAGGGGTGCCCTAGCCTAAGCCTGGGAGTGCCCTAGCCTAAGCCTAGGGGTGCCCTAGCCTAAGCCTGGGAGTGCCCTAGCCTAAGCCTAGGGGTTCCCTAGCCTAAGCCTAGTGGTGCCCTAGCCATAGGCTAGGGGAGCCCTAGCCTTAGCCTAATCCTAGGGGTGCCCTAGCCTAAGCCTAGGAGTGCCCTAGCCAAAGCCTAGGGGTGCCCTAGCCTTAGGATAGGGGAGACCTAGCCTTAGCCTAAGACTACGGGTGCCCTAGCTTAAGCCTAGGGGTGCCCTAGCCTAAGCCTAGGGGTGCCCTATCCTTAGGCTAGGGGAGCCCTGGCCTTAGCCGAAGCCTATGGGTTCCCTAGCCTCAGCCTAGGGGTGCTCTACCCTCAGCCTAGGGGTGCCCTAGCCTAAGCCTGGGGTTCCCTAGCCTAAGCCAAGGCTTGCCCTACCCTTAGGCTAGCTGAGCCCTAGCCTAAGCCTAAGCTTAGGGGTGCCCTAGCCTAAGCCTAGTGGTGCCCTAGCCTTAGGCTAGGGGAGCCCTAGCCTTAGCCCAAGCCTAGCGGTTCCCTAGCTTAAGACTAGGGGTGCCCTAGCCTAAGCCTAGGCGTGCCCTAGCCTAAGCCTAGGGGTGCCCTAGCCTAAGCCTAGTGGTGCCTTAGCCTAATCCTAGGGGTGCCCTAGCCTAAGCCTAGGTGTGCCCTAGCCTAAGCCTAGGGGTGCCCTACCCTAAGCCTAGGGGTGCCCTAGCCTAAGCCAAGGCTTGCCCTAGCCTTAGGCTAGCTGAGCCCTAGCCTAAGCCTAAGCCTACGGGTGCCCTAGCATAAGCCTAGGGGTGCCCTAGCCTAAGCCTAGGGCTGCCATAGCCTTAGGCTAGGGGAGCCCTAGCCTTAGCCTAAGCCTATGGCTGCCCTAGCCTAAGCCTAGGGCTGCCTTAGCCTAACCCTAGGGGTGCCCTAGCCTTACGCTAGGGGAGCACTAGCCTTAGCCTAAGCCTAGGGTTGCCCTAGCCTAAGCCTAGGGGTGTCGTAGCCTGAGCCTAGGGGTGCCCTAGCCTGAGCCTACGGGTGCCCTAGCCTGAGGCTAGGGGACCCTAGCCTTAGTCTAGCCTAGGATTGCCCTAGCCTAACCCTAGGGGTGCCCTAGCCTAACGCTAGGGGAGCCCTAGCCTTAGCCTAAGCCTAGGGGTGCCCTAGCCTAAGAGTAGGGGTGCCCTAGCCTAAGCCTAGGAGTGCCCTAGCCTAAGCCTAGTGGTGCCTTAGCCTAAGCATAGGGGTGACCTAGCCTTAGCCTAAGCCTTGGGGTGCCCTAGCCTAAGCCGAGGGGTGCCCTAGCCTAAGCCTAGTGGTGCCTTAGCCTAAGCCTAGGGGTTCCCTTGCCTTAGCCTAAACCTAGGGTTGCCCTAGCCTAAGCCTAGGGGTGCCCTAGCCTAAGCCTAAGCCTAGGGGTGCCCTAGCCTAAGACTAGGGGTGCCCTAGCCTAAGCTTAGGTGTGCCCTAGCCTAAGCCTAGGGGTCCCTAGCCTAAGACTAGGGGTGCCCTAGTGTTAGGCTAGGGGAGCCCTAGCCTTAGCCTAATCCTAGGGGTGCCCTAGCCTAAGCCTAGGAGTACCCTAGCCAAAGCCTAGGGGTGGCCTAGCCTTAGGATAGGGGAGACCTAGCCTTAGCCTAAGCCTACGGGTGCCCTAGCTTTATCCTAGGGGTGCCCTAGCCTAAGCCTAGGGGTGCACTATCCTTAGGCTAGGGGAGCCCTGGCCTTAGCCTAAGCCTATGGGTTCCCTAGCCTCAGCCTGGGGGTGCCCTAGCCTCAGCCTAGGGGTGCCCTAGCCTAAGCCTAGAGTGCCCTAGCCTAAGTCTAGGGGTTCCCTAGCCTAAGCCAAGGCTTGCCCTAGCCTTAGGCTAGCTGAGCCCTAGCCTAAGCCTAAGCCTAGGGGTGCCCTAGCCTAAGCCTAATGGTGCCCTAGCCTTAGGCTAGGGGAGCCCTAGCCTTAGCCTAAGCCTAGGGGTGCCCTAGCCTAAGACTAGGGGTGCCCTAGCCTAAGACTAGGAGTGCCCTAGCCTAAGCCTAGGGGTGCCCTAGCCTAAGCCTAGTGGTGCCTTAGCCTAAGCCTAGGGGTGACCTAGCCTTAGCCTAAGCCTTGGGTTGCCCTAGCCTAAGCCTAGGGGTGCCCTAGCCTAAGCCTAGTGGTGCCTTAGCCTAAGCCTAGGGGTTCCCTTGCCTTAGCCTAAACCTAGGGTTACCCTAGCCTAAGCCAAGGGGTGCCCTAGCCTAAGCCTAAGCCTAGGGGTGCCCTAGCCTAAGACTAGGGGTGCCCTAGCCTAAGCTTAGGGGTGCCCTAGCCTAAGCCTAGGGGTCTCTAGCCTAAGACTAGGGGTTCCCTAGGGTTAGGCTAGGGGAGCCCTAGCCTTAGCCTAATCCTAGGGGTGCCCTAGCCTAAGCCTAGGAGTGCCCTAGCCAAAGCCTAGGGGTGCCCTAGCCTTAGGATAGGGGAGACCGAGCCTTAGGCTAAGCCTACGGGTGCCCTAGCTTAAGCCTAGGGGTGCCCTAGCCAAAGCCTAGGGGTGCCCTAGCCTAAGCCTAGGAGTGCCCTAGCCTAAGCCGAGGGGTTCCCAGGCCTAAGCCTAGTGGTGCCTTAGACTAAGCCTAGGGTGACCTAGCCTTAGCCTAAGCCTAGGGGTGCCCTAGCCTAAGACTAAGGGTGCCCTAACCGAAGCCTAGGGTGCCCTTGCCTAAGCCTAGGGGTGACTTAACCTACGCCTAAGGGTCCCCTAGCCTTAGCACAAGCCTAGAGGTGCCCTAGCCTAAGCCGAGGGGTGCCCTAGCCTAAGCCTATGTGTGCCCAGGCCTTAGGCTAGAGGAGCCCTAGCATTAGCCTAAGCCTAGGGGTGCACTAGCCTAACCTTAGGGGTGCCCTAGCCTTAGGCTAGTGGAGCACTAGCCTTAGCCTAATCCTAGGGGTGCCCTAGCCTAAGCCTAGGTGTGCCCTAGCCTAAGCCTAGGGGTGCCCTACCCTAAGCCTAGGGGTGCCCTAGCCTAAGCCAAGGCTTGCCCTAGCCTTAGGCTAGCTGAGCCCTAGCCTAAGCCTAAGCCTAGGGGTGCCCTAGCCTAAGCCTAGGGGTGCCGTAGCCTTAGCCTAGGGGTGCCATAGCCTTAGGCTAGGGGAACCCTAGCCTTATTTTAAGCCTATGGCTGCCCTAGCCTAAGCCTAGGGGTGCCCTAGCCTAAGCTTAGGGGTGCCGTAGCCTTACCCTAGGGGTTCCATAGCCTTAGGCTAGGGGAGCCCTAGCCTTAGCCTAAGCCTATGGCTGCCCTAGCCTAAGCCTAGGGATGCCCTAGCCTAAGCCTAGGGGTGCCCTAGCCTAACCCTAGGGGTGCCCTAGCCTTACGCTAGGGGAGCACAAGCCTTAGCCTAAGCCTAGGGGTGTCCTAACCTAAGCCTTGGCGTGGCCTAGCCTAAGCCTAGGGGTGCCCTAGCCTAAGCCTATGGGTGCCCTAGCCTAAGCCTAGGGGTGCCCTAGCCTAAGATTAGGGGTGCCCTAGCCTAAGCCTAGGGGTTCCCTAGTCTAAGCTTAGGGGTGCCCTAGCCTAAGCCTAAGGGTTCCCTAGCCTAAGCCTATTGGTGCCCTAGCCATAGGCTAGGGTTGCCCTAGCCTTAGCCTAAGCCTAGGGGTGCCCTAGTCTAAGACTAGGGGTGCCCTAGCCTAATCTTAGGAGTGCCCTAGCCTAATCCTAGGGGTGCCCTAGCCTAAGCCTAGGAGTGCCGTAGCCAAAGCCTAGGGGTGCCCTAGCCTTAGGATAGGGGAGCCCTAGCCTTAGCCTAAGCCTACGGGTGCCCTAGCTTAAGCCTAGAGGTACCGTAGCCTAATCCTAGGGGTGCCCAGCCTTAGCCTAAGCCTATGGGTGCCCTAGACTCAGCCTAGGGGAGCCCTAGCCTAAGCCTGGGAGTGCCCTAGCCTAAGCCTAGGGGTTCCCTAGCCTAAGCCTAGTGGTGCCCTAACCATAGGCTAGGGGAGCCCTAGCCTTAGCCTAATCCTAGGGGTGCCCTAGCCTAAGCCTAGGAGTGCCCTAGCCAAAGCCTAGGGGTGCCCTAGCCTTAGGATAGGGGAGACCTAGCCTTAGCCTAAGCCTACGGGTGCCCTAGCTTAAGCCTAGGGGAGCCCTATCCTTAGGCTAGGGGAGCCCTGGCCTTAGCCGAAGCCTATGGGTTCCCTAGCCTCAGCCTAGGGGTGCTCTACCCTCAGCCTAGGGGTGCCCTAGCCTAAGCCTAGGGGTTCCCTAGCCTAAGCCAAGGCTTGCCCTAGCCTTAGGCTAGCTGAGCCCTAGCCTAAGCCTAAGCTTAGGGGTGCCCTAGCCTAAGCCTAGTGGTGCCCTAGCCTTAGGCTAGGGGAGCCCTAGCCTTAGCCCAAGCCTAGCGGTTCCCTAGCTTAAGACTAGGGGTGCCCTAGCCTAAGCCTAGGAGTGCCCTAGCCTAAGCCTAGGGGTGCCCTAGCCTAAGCCTAGTGGTGCCTTAGCCTAATCCTAGGGGTGCCCTAGCCTAAGCCTAGGTGTGCCCTAGCCTAAGCCTAGGGGTGCCCTACCCTAAGCCTAGGGGTGCCCTAGCCTAAGCCAAGGCTTGCCCTAGCCTTAGGCTAGCTGAGCCCTAGCCTAAGCCTAAGCCTACGGGTGCCCTAGCATAAGCCTAGGGGTGCCCTAGCCTAAGCCTAGGGCTGCCATAGCCTTAGGCTAGGGGAGCCCTAGCCTTAGCCTAAGCCTAGGGATGCCCTAGCCTAAGCCTAGGGGTGTCGTAGCCTGAGCCTAGGGGTGCCCTAGCCTGAGCCTACGGGTGCCCTAGCCTGAGGCTAGGGGACCCTAGCCTTAGTCTAGCCTAGGATTGCCCTAGCCTAAGCCTAGGAGTGCCATAGCCTGAGTCTAGTGGTGCACTAGCCTGTGGCTAGCAGAGCCGTAGCCATAGCCTAAACCTAGGGGTGCCCTAGCCTAAGCCTAGGGGTTCCCCAGCCTAAGCCAAGGGGTGCCCTAGCCTAAGCCTACGGGTGCCCTTGCCTTATGCTAGGGGAGCCCTAGACTTAGCCTAAGCCTAGGGGTGCCATAGCCTAAGCCTAGGGGTCCCTAGCCTAATCCTAGGGGTACCCTAGCCTAACCCTAGGGGTGCCCTAGCCTTAGGCTAGGAGAGCACTAGCCTTAGCCTAAGCCTAGGGGTGCCCTAGCCTAAGCCTATGGGTGCCCTATCCTAAGCCTAGGGGAGCCCTAGCCTAAGACTAGGGGTGCCCTAGCCTAAGCTTAAGGGTGCCCTAACCTAAGCCTAAGGGTGCCCTAGCCTAAGCCTAGTGGTGCCCTAGCCTAAGAGTAGGGGTGCCCTAGCCTAAGCCTAGGAGTGCCCTAGCCTAAGCCGAGGGGTGCCCTAGCCTAAGCCTAGTGGTGCCTTAGCCTAAGCCTAGGGGTTCCCTTGCCTTAGCCTAAACCTAGGGTTGCCCTAGCCTAAGCCTAGGTGTGCCCTAGTCTAAGCCTAAGCCTAGGGGTGCCCTAGCCTAAGACTAGGGGTGCCCTAGCCTAAGCTTAGGGGTGCCCTAGCCTAAGCCTAGGGGTCCCTAGCATAAGACTAGGGGTGCCCTAGTGTTAGGCTAGGGGAGCCCTAGCCTTAGCCTAATCCTAGGGGTGCCCAAGCCTAAGCCTAGGAGTGCCCTAGCCAAAGCCTAGGGGTGCCCTAGCCTTAGGATAGGGGAGACCTAGCCTTAGCCTAAGCCTACGGGTGCCGTAGCTTAAGCCTAGGGGTGCCCTAGCCTAAGCCTAGGGGTGCCCTATCCTTAGGCTAGGGGAGCCCTGGCCTTAGTCTAAGCCTATGGGTTCCCTAGCCTCAGCCTAGGGGTGCCCTAGCCTCAGCCTAGGGGTGCCCTAGCCTAAGCCTAGGAGTGCCCTAGCCTAAGTCTAGGGGTTCCCTAGCCTAAGCCTAGTGGTGCCTTAGACTAAGCCTAGGGGTGACCTAGCCTTAGCCTAAGCCTAGGGGTGCCCTAGCCTAAAACTAAGGGTGCCCTAACCGAAGCCTAGGGTGCCCTTGCCTAAGCCTAGGGGTGACTTAACCTACGCCTAAGGGTCCCCTAGCCTTAGCCTAAGCCTAGAGGTGCCCTAGCCTAAGCCGAGGGGTGCCCTAGCCTAAGCCTAGGTGTGCCCAGGCCTTAGGCTAGAGGAGCCCTAGCATTAGCCTAAGCCTAGGGGTGCCCTAGCCTAACCATAGGGGTGCCCTAGCCTTAGGCTAGGGGAGCACTAGCCTTAGCCTAATCCTAGGGGTGCCCTAGCCTAAGCCTAGGTGTGCCCTAGCCTAAGCCTAGGGGTGCCCTACCCTAAGCCTAGGGGTGCCCTAGCCTAAGCCAAGGCTTGCCCTAGCCTTAGGCTAGCTGAGCCCTAGCCTAAGCCTAAGCCTAGGGGTGCCCTAGCCTAAGCCTAGGGGTGCCGTAGCCTTAGCCTAGGGGTGCCATAGCCTTAGGTTAGGGGAGCCTTAGCCTTAGCCTAAGCCTATGGCTGCCCTAGCCTAAGCCTAGGGGTGCCCTAGCCTAAGCCTAGGGGTGCCGTATCCTTACCCTAGGGGTTCCATAGCCATAGGCTAGGGGAGCCCTAGCCTTAGCCTAAGCCTATGGCTGCCCTAGCCTAAGCTTAGGGGTGCCCTAGCCTAAGCCTAGGGGTGCCCTAGCCTAACCCTAGGGGTGCGCTAGCCTTACGCTAGGGGAGCACTAGCCTTAGCCTAAGCCTAGGGGTGCCTAACCTAAGCCTTGGCGTGGCCTAGCCTAAGCCTAGGGGTGCCCTAGCCTAATACTAGGGGTGCCCTAGCCTAAGCCTAGGGGTGCCCTAGCCTAAGATTAGGGGTTCCCTAGCCTAAGCCTAGGGGTGCCCTAGTCTAAGCTTAGGGGTGCCCTAGCCTAAGTCTAAGGGTTCCCTAGCCTAAGCCTATTGGTGCCCTAGCCATAGGCTAGGGGAGCCCTAGCCTTAGCCTAAGCCTAGGGGTGCCCTAGTCTAAGACTAGGGGTGCCCTAGCCTAATCTTAGGGGTGCCCTAGCCTAATCCTAGGGGTGCCCTAGCCTAAGCCTAGGAGTGCCGTAGCCAAAGCCTAGGGGTGCCCTAGCCTTAGGATAGGGGAGCCCTAGCCTTAGCCTAAGCCTACGGGTGCCCTAGCTTAAGCCTAGAGGTACCCTAGCCTAAGCCTAGGGGTGCCCAGCCTTAGCCTAAGCCTATGGGTGCCCTAGACTCAGCCTAGGGGTGCCCTAGCCTAAGCCTGGGAGTGCCCTAGCCTAAGCCTAGGGGTTCCCTAGCCTAAGCCTAGTGGTGCCCTAGCCATAGGCTAGGGGAGCCCTAGCCTTAGCCTAAGCCTAGGGGTCCGTAGTCTAAGAATAGGGGTGCCCTAGGGTTAGGCTAGGGGAGCCCTAGCCTTAGCCTAATCCTAGGGGTGCCCTAGCCTAAGCCTAGGAGTGCCCTAGCCAAAGCCTAGGGGTGCCCTAGCCTTAGGATAGGGGAGACCTAGCCTTAGCCTAAGCCTACGGGTGCCCTAGCTTAAGCCTAGGGGTGCCCTAGCCTAAGCCTAGGGGTGCCCTATCCTTAGGCTAGGGGAGCCCTGGCCTTAGCCTAAGCCTATGGGTTCCCTAGCCTCAGCCTAGGGGTGCTCTACCCTCAGCCTAGGGGTGCCCTAGCCTAAGCCTAGGGGTTCCATAGCCTAAGCCAAGGCTTGCCCTAGCCTTAGGCTAGCTGAGCCCTAGCCTAAGCCTAAGCCTAGTGGTGCCCTAGCCTAAGCCTAGTGGTGCCCTAGCCTAAGCCTAGTGGTGCCTTAGCCTAATCCTAGGGGTGCCCTAGCCTAAGGCTAGGTGTGCCCTAGCCTAAGCCTAGGGGTGCCCTGCCCTAAGCCTAGGGGTGCCCTAGCCTAAGCCAAGGCTTGCCCTAGCCTTAGGCTAGCTGAGCCCTAGCCTAAGCCTAAGCCTAGGGGTGCCCTAGCCTTGGCCCAAGACTAGCGGTTCCCTAGCTTAAGACTAGGGGTGCCCTAGCCTAAGCCTAGGAGTGCCCTAGCCTAAGCCTAGGGGTGCCCTAGCCTAAGCCTAGGGATGCCCTAGCCTAAGCCTAGGGCTGCCATAGCCTTAGGCTAGGGGAGCCCTAGCCTTAGCCTAAACCTATGGCTGCCCTAGCCTAAGCCTAGGGGTGCGCTAGCCTAACCCTAGGGGTGCCCTAGCCTTACGCTAGGGGAGCACTAGCCTTAGGCTAAACCTAGGGGGGCCCTAGCCTAAGCCTAGGGGTGTCGAAGCCTGAGACTAGGGGTGCCGTAGCCTGAGCCTACTGGTGCCCTAGCCTGAGGCTAGGGGACCCTAGCCTTAGTCTAGCCTAGGATTGCCCTTCCCTAAGCCTAGGGGTGCCATAGCCTGAGTCTAGTGGTGCACTAGCCTGTGGCTAGGGGAGCCGTAGCCTTAGCCTAAGCCTAGGGGTGCCCTAGCCTAAGCCTAGGGGTTCCCCAGCCTAAGCCAGGGGTGCCCTAACCTAAGCCTATGGATGCCCTCGCCTTATGCTAGGGGAGCCCTAGCCTTAGCCTAAGACTAGGGGTGCCATAGCCTAAGCCTAGGGATGCCCTAGCCTGAGCCTTGTGGTGCCCAACCTTAGGCTAGGGGAGCCCTTGCCTTAGCCTAAGCCTAGGGCTGCCCTAGCCTAATCCTAGGGGTACCCTAGCCTAACCCTAGGGGTGCCCTAGCCTAAGCCTAGGGGTGCCCTAGCCTAAGCCTAGGGGAGCCCTAGCCTAAGCCTAGGGGTGCCCTAGCCTAAGCCAAGGCTTGCCCTAGCCTTAGGCTAGCTGAGCCCTAGCCTAAGCCTAAGCCTAGGGGTGCCTTAGCATAAGCCTAGGGGTGCCCTTGCCTAAGCCTAGGGCTGCCATAGCCTTAGGCTAGGGGAGCCCTAGCCTTAGCCTAAGCCTATGGCTGCCCTAGCCAAAGCCTAGGGGTGTCGTAGCCTGAGCCTAGGGGTGCCCTAGCCTGAGCCTACGGGTGCCCTAGCCTGAGGCTAGGGGACCCTAGCCTTAGTCTAGCCTAGGATTGCCCTAGCCTAAGACTAGGGGTGCCATAGCCTGAGTCTAGTGGTGCACTAGCCTGTGGCTAGCGGAGCCGTAGCCTTAGCCTAAGCCTAGGGGTGCCCTAGCCTAAGCTTGGGGGTTCCCCAGCCTAAGCCAAGGGGTGCCCTAGCCTAAGCCTATGGGTGCCCTCGCCTTATGCTAGGGGAGCCCTAGACTTAGCCTAAGCCTAGGGGTGCCATAGCCTAAGCCTAGGGGTCCCTAGCCTAATCCTAGGGGTACCCTAGCCTAACCCTAGGGGTGCCCTAGCCTTAGGCTAGGAGAGCACTAGCCTTAGCCTAAGCCTAGGGGAGCCCTAGCCTAAGCCTATGGGTGCCCTATCCTAAGCCTAGGGGAGCCCTAGCCTAAGACTATGGGTGCCCTAGCCTAAGCTTAGGGGTGCCCTAACCTAAGCCTAAGGGTGCCCTAGCCTAAGCCTAGTGGTGCCCTAGCCTAAGAGTAGGGGTGCACTAGCCTAAGCCTAGGAGTGCCCTAGCCTAAGCCTAGGGGTGCCCTAGCCTAAGCCTAGTGGTGCCTTAGCCTAAGCCTAGGGGTGACGTAGCCTTAGCCTAAGTCTTGGGGTGCCCTAGCCTAAGCCGAGGGGTGCCCTAGCCTAAGCCTAGTGGTGCCTTAGCCTAAGCCTAGGGGTTCCCTTGCCTTAGCCTAAACCTAGGGTTGACCTAGCCTAAGCCTAGTGGTGCCCTAGTCTAAGCCTAAGCCTAGGGGTGCCCTAGCCTAAGACTAGGGGTGCCCTAGCCTAAGCTTAGGGGTGCCCTAGCCTAAGCCTAGGGGTCCCTAGCCTAAGACTAGGGGTGCCCTAGGGTTAGGCTAGGGGAGCCCTAGCCTTAGCCTAATCCTAGGGGTGCCCTAGCCTAAGCCTAGGAGTGCCCTAGCCAAAGCCTAGGGGTGCCCTAGCCTTAGGATAGGGGAGACCTAGCCTTAGCCTAAGCCTACGGGTGCCGTAGCTTAAGCCTAGGGGTGCCCTAGCCTAAGCCTAGGGGTGCCCTATCCTTAGGCTAGGGGAGCCCTGGCCTTAGCCTAAGCCTATGGGTTCCCTAGCCTCAGCTTAGGGGTGCCCTAGCCTCAGCCTAGGGGTGCCCTAGCCTAAGCCGAGGGGTGCCCTAGCCTAAGCCTAGGTGTGCCCAGGCCTTAGGCTAGAGGAGCCCTAGCATTAGCCTAAGCCTAGGGGTGCCCTAGCCTAACCATAGGGGTGCCCTAGCCTTAGGCTAGGGGAGCACTAGCCTTAGCCTAATCCTAGGGGTGCCCTAGCCTAAGCCTAGGTGTGCCCTAGCCTAAGCCTAGGGGTGCCCTACCCTAAGCCTAGGGGTGCCCTAGCCTAAGCCAAGGCTTGCCCTAGCCTTAGGCTAGCTGAGCCCTAGCCTAAGCCTAAGCCTAGGGGTGCCCTAGCCTAAGCCTAGGGGTGCCGTAGCCTTAGCCTAGGGGTGCCATAGCCTTAGGTTAGGGGAGCCTTAGCCTTAGCCTAAGCCTATGGCTGCCCTAGCCTAAGCCTAGGGGTGCCCTAGTCTAAGCCTAGGGGTGCCGTATCCTTACCCTAGGGGTTCCATAGCCATAGGCTAGGGGAGCCCTAGCCTTAGCCTAAGCCTATGGCTGCCCTAGCCTAAGCTTAGGGGTGCCCTAGCCTAAGCCTAGGGGTGCCCTAGCCTAACCCTAGGGGTGCGCTAGCCTTACGCTAGGGGAGCACTAGCCTTAGCCTAAGCCTAGGGGTGCCCTAACCTAAGCCTTGGCGTGGCCTAGCCTAAGCCTAGGGGTGCCCTAGCCTAATACTAGGGGTGCCCTAGCCTAAGCCTAGGGGTGCCCTAGCCTAAGATTAGGGGTTCCCTAGCCTAAGCCTAGGGGTGCCCTAGTCTAAGCTTAGGGGTGCCCTAGCCTAAGTCTAAGGGTTCCCTAGCCTAAGCCTATTGGTGCCCTAGCCATAGGCTAGGGGAGCCCTAGCCTTAGCCTAAGCCTAGGGGTGCCCTAGTCTAAGACTAGGGGTGCCCTAGCCTAATCTTAGGGGTGCCCTAGCCTAAACCTAGGAGTGCCCTAGCCTAAGTCTAGGGGTTCCCTAGCCTAAGCCTAGTGGTGCCTTAGACTAAGCCTAGGGGTGACCTAGCCTTAGCCTAAGCCTAGGGGTGCCCTAGCCTAAAACTAAGGGTGCCCTAACCGAAGCCTAGGGTGCCCTTGCCTAAGCCTAGGGGTGACTTAACCTACGCCTAAGGGTCCCCTAGCCTTAGCCTAAGCCTAGAGGTGCCCTAGCCTAAGCCGAGGGGTGCCCTAGCCTAAGCCTAGGTGTGCCCAGGCCTTATGCTAGAGGAGCCCTAGCATTAGCCTAAGCCTAGGGGTGCCCTAGCCTAACCATAGGGGTGCCCTAGCCTTAGGCTAGGGGAGCACTAGCCTTAGCCTAATCCTAGGGGTGCCCTAGCCTAAGCCTAGGTGTGCCCTAGCCTAAGCCTAGGGGTGCCCTACCCTAAGCCTAGGGGTGCCCTAGCCTAAGCCAAGGCTTGCCCTAGCCTTAGGCTAGCTGAGCCCTAGCCTAAGCCTAAGCCTAGGGGTGCCCTAGCCTAAGCCTAGGGGTGCCGTAGCCTTAGCCTAGGGGTGCCATAGCCTTAGGTTAGGGGAGCCTTATCCTTAGCCTAAGCCTATGGCTGCCCTAGCCTAAGCCTAGGGGTGCCCTAGCCTAAGCCTAGGGGTGCCGTATCCTTACCCTAGGGGTTCCATAGCCATAGGCTAGGGGAGCCCTAGCCTTAGACTAAGCCTATGGCTGCCCTAGCCTAAGCTTAGGGGTGCCCTAGCCTAAGCCTAGGGGTGCCCTAGCCTAACCCTAGGGGTGCGCTAGCCTTACGCTAGGGGAGCACTAGCCTTAGCCTAAGCCTAGGGGTGCCCTAACCTAAGCCTTGGCGTGGCCTAGCCTAAGCCTAGGGGTGCCCTAGCCTAATACTAGGGGTGCCCTAGCCTAAGCCTAGGGGTGCCCTAGCCTAAGATTAGGGGTTCCCTAGCCTAAGCCTAGGGGTGCCCTAGTCTAAGCTTAGGGGTGCCCTAGCCTAAGTCTAAGGGTTCCCTAGCCTAAGCCTATTGGTGCCCTAGCCATAGGCTAGGGGAGCCCTAGCCTTAGCCTAAGCCTAGGGGTGCCCTAGTCTAAGACTAGGGGTGTCCTATCCTAATCTTAGGGGTGCCCTAGCCTAATCCTAGGGGTGCCCTAGCCTAAGCCTAGGAGTGCCGTAGCCAAAGCCTAGGGGTGCCCTAGCCTTAGGATAGGGGAGCCCTAGCCTTAGCCTAAGCCTACGGGTCCCCTAGCTTAAGCCTAGAGGTACCCTAGCCTAAGCCTAGGGGTGCCCAGCCTTAGCCTAAGCCTATGGGTGCCCTAGACTCAGCCTAGGGGTGCCCTAGCCTAAGCCTGGGAGTGCCCTAGCCTAAGCCTAGGGGTTCCCTAGCCTAAGCCTAGTGGTGCCCTAGCCATAGGCTAGGGGAGCCCTAGCCTTAGCCTAAGCCTAGGGGTCCGTAGTCTAAGAATAGGGGTGCCCTAGGGTTAGGCTAGGGGAGCCCTAGCCTTAGCCTAATCCTAGGGGTGCCCTAGCCTAAGCCTAGGAGTGCCCTAGCCAAAGCCTAGGGGTGCCCTAGCCTTAGGATAGGGGAGACCTAGCCTTAGCCTAAGCCTACGGGTGCCCTAGCTTAAGCCTAGGGGTGCCCTAGCCTAAGCCTAGGGGTGCCCTATCCTTAGGCTAGGGGAGCCCTGGCCTTAGCCTAAGCCTATGGGTTCCCTAGCCTCAGCCTAGGGGTGCTCTACCCTCAGCCTAGGGGTGCCCTAGCCTAAGCCTAGGGGTTCCATAGCCTAAGCCAAGGCTTGCCCTAGCCTTAGGCTAGCTGAGCCCTAGCCTAAGCCTAAGCCTAGTGGTGCCCTAGCCTAAGCCTAGTGGTGCCCTAGCCTAAGCCTAGTGGTGCCTTAGCCTAATCCTAGGGGTGCCCTAGCCTAAGGCTAGGTGTGCCCTAGCCTAAGCCTAGGGGTGCCCTGCCCTAAGCCTAGGGGTGCCCTAGCCTAAGCCAAGGCTTGCCCTAGCCTTAGGCTAGCTGAGCCCTAGCCTAAGCCTAAGCCTAGGGGTGCCCTAGCCTTGGCCCAAGACTAGCGGTTCCCTAGCTTAAGACTAGGGGTGCCCTAGCCTAAGCCTAGGAGTGCCCTAGCCTAAGCCTAGGGGTGCCCTAGCCTAAGCCTAGGGATGCCCTAGCCTAAGCCTAGGGCTGCCATAGCCTTAGGCTAGGGGAGCCCTAGCCTTAGCCTAAACCTATGGCTGCCCTAGCCTAAGCCTAGGGGTGCGCTAGCCTAACCCTAGGGGTGCCCTAGCCTTACGCTAGGGGAGCACTAGCCTTAGCCTAAACCTAGGGGGGCCCTAGCCTAAGCCTAGGGGTGTCGAAGCCTGAGACTAGGGGTGCCGTAGCCTGAGCCTACTGGTGCCCTAGCCTGAGGCTAGGGGACCCTAGCCTTAGTCTAGCCTAGGATTGCCCTTTCCTAAGCCTAGGGGTGCCATAGCCTGAGTCTAGTGGTGCACTAGCCTGTGGCTAGGGGAGCCGTAGCCTTAGCCTAAGCCTAGGGGTGCCCTAGCCTAAGCCTAGGGGTTCCCCAGCCTAAGCCAGGGGTGCCCTAACCTAAGCCTATGGATGCCCTCGCCTTATGCTAGGGGAGCCCTAGCCTTAGCCTAAGACTAGGGGTGCCATAGCCTAAGCCTAGGGATGCCCTAGCCTGAGCCTTGTGGTGCCCAACCTTAGGCTAGGGGAGCCCTAGCCTTAGCCTAAGCCTAGGGCTGCCCTAGCCTAATCCTAGGGGTACCCTAGCCTAACCCTAGGGGTGCCCTAGCCTAAGCCTAGGGGTGCCCTATCCTAAGCCTAGGGGAGCCCTAGCCTAAGCCTAGGGGTGCCCTAGCCTAAGCCAAGGCTTGCCCTAGCCTTAGGCTAGCTGAGCCCTAGCCTAAGCCTAAGCCTAGGGGTGCCTTAGCATAAGCCTAGGGGTGCCCTTGCCTAAGCCTAGGGCTGCCATAGCCTTAGGCTAGGGGAGCCCTAGCCTTAGCCTAAGCCTATGGCTGCCCTAGCCAAAGCCTAGGGGTGTCGTAGCCTGAGCCTAGGGGTGCCCTAGCCTGAGCCTACGGGTGCCCTAGCCTGAGGCTAGGGGACCCTAGCCTTAGTCTAGCCTAGGATTGCCCTAGCCTAAGACTAGGGGTGCCATAGCCTGAGTCTAGTGGTGCACTAGCCTGTGGCTAGCGGAGCCGTAGCCTTAGCCTAAGCCTAGGGGTGCCCTAGCCTAAGCTTGGGGGTTCCCCAGCCTAAGCCAAGGGGTGCCCTAGCCTAAGCCTATGGGTGCCCTCGCCTTATGCTAGGGGAGCCCTAGACTTAGCCTAAGCCTAGGGGTGCCATAGCCTAAGCCTAGGGGTCCCTAGCCTAATCCTAGGGGTACCCTAGCCTAACCCTAGGGGTGCCCTAGCCTTAGGCTAGGAGAGCACGAGCCTTAGCCTAAGCCTAGGGGAGCCCTAGCCTAAGCCTATGGGTGCCCTATCCTAAGCCTAGGGGAGCCCTAGCCTAAGACTATGGGTGCCCTAGCCTAAGCTTAGGGGTGCCCTAACCTAAGCCTAAGGGTGCCCTAGCCTAAGCCTAGTGGTGCCCTAGCCTAAGAGTAGGGGTGCACTAGCCTAAGCCTAGGAGTGCCCTAGCCTAAGCCTAGGGGTGCCCTAGCCTAAGCCTAGTGGTGCCTTAGCCTAAGCCTAGGGGTGACGTAGCCTTAGCCTAAGTCTTGGGGTGCCCTAGCCTAAGCCGAGGGGTGCCCTAGCCTAAGCCTAGTGGTGCCTTAGCCTAAGCCTAGGGGTTCCCTTGCCTTAGCCTAAACCTAGGGTTGACCTAGCCTAAGCCTAGTGGTGCCCTAGTCTAAGCCTAAGCCTAGGGGTGCCCTAGCCTAAGACTAGGGGTGCCCTAGCCTAAGCTTAGGGGTGCCCTAGCCTAAGCCTAGGGGTCCCTAGCCTAAGACTAGGGGTGCCCTAGGGTTAGGCTAGGGGAGCCCTAGCCTTAGCCTAATCCTAGGGGTGCCCTAGCCTAAGCCTAGGAGTGCCCTAGCCAAAGCCTAGGGGTGCCCTAGCCTTAGGATAGGGGAGACCTAGCCTTAGCCTAAGCCTACGGGTGCCGTAGCTTAAGCCTAGGGGTGCCCTAGCCTAAGCCTAGGGGTGCCCTATCCTTAGGCTAGGGGAGCCCTGGCCTTAGCCTAAGCCTATGGGTTCCCTAGCCTCAGCTTAGGGGTGCCCTAGCCTCAGCCTAGGGGTGCCCTAGCCTAAGCCTAGGAGTGCCCTAGCCTAAGCCTAGGGGTTCCCTAGCCTAAGCCTAGTGGTGCCTTAGACTAAGCCTAGGGGTGACCTAGCCTTAGCCTAAGCCTAGGGTGCCCTTGCCTAAGCCTAGGGGTGACTTAACCTACGCCTAAGGGTCCCCTAGCCTTAGCCTAAGCCTAGAGGTGCCCTAGCCTAAGCCGAGGGGTGCCCTAGCCTAAGCCTAGGTGTGCCCAGGCCTTAGGCTAGAGGAGCCCTAGCATTAGCCTAAGCCTAGGGGTGCCCTAGCCTAACCTTAGGGGTGCCCTAGCCTTAGGCTAGGGGAGCACTAGCCTTAGCCTAATCCTAGGGGTGCCCTAGCCTAAGCCTAGGTGTGCCCTAGCCTAAGCCTAGGGGTGCCCTACCCTAAGCCTAGGGGTGCCCTAGCCTAAGCCAAGGCTTGCCCTAGCCTTAGGCTAGCTGAGCCCTAGCCTAAGCCTAAGCCTACGGGTGCCCTAGCCTAAGACTAGGGGTGCCGTAGCCTTACCCTAGGGGTGCCATAGCCTTAGGCTAGGGGAGCCCTAGCCTTAGCCTAAGCCTATGGCTGCCCTAGCCTAAGCCTACGGGTGCCCTAGCCTAAGCCTAGGTGTGCCCTAGCCTAAGCCTAGGGGTGCCCTACCCTAAGCCTAGGGGTGCCCTAGCCTAAGCCAAGGCTTGCCCTAGCCTTAGGCTAGCTGAGCCCTAGCCTAAGCCTAAGCCTAGGGGTGCCCTAGCCTAAGACTAGGGGTGCCGTAGCCTTACCCTAGGGGTGCCATAGCCTTAGGCTAGGGGAGCCCTAGCCTTAGCCTAAGCCTATGGCTGCCCTAGCCTAAGCCTACGGGTGCCCTAGCCTAAGCGTAGGGGTGCCCTAGCCTAACCCTAGGGGTGCCCTAGCCTTACGCTAGGGGAGCACTAGCCTTAGCCTAAGCCTAGGGGTGCCCTAACCTAAGCCTTGGCGTGCCCTAGCCTAAGCCTAGGGGTGCCCTAGCCTAAGCCTAGGGGTGCCCTAGCCTAAGCCTAGGGGTGCCCTAGCTTAAGATTAGGGGTGCCCTAGCCTAAGCCTAGGGGTGCCCTAGTCTAAGCTTAGGGGTGCCCTAGCCTAAGCCTAAGGGTTCCCTAGCCTAAGCCTATTGGTGCCCTAGCCATAGGCTAGGGGAGCCCTAGCCTTAGCCTAAGCCTAGGGGTGCCCTAGTCTAAGACTAGTGGTGCCCTAGCCTAATCTTAGGGTTGCCCTAGCCTAATCCTAGGGGTGCCCTAGCCTAAGCCTAGGAGTGCCGTAGCCAAAGCCTAGGAGTGCCCTAGCCTTAGGATAGGGGAGCCCTAGCCTTAGCCTAAGCCTACGGGTGCCCTAGCTTAAGCCTAGAGGTACCCTAGCCTAAGCCTAGGGGTGCCCAGCCTTAGCCTAAGCCTATGGGTGCCCTAGACTCAGCCTAGGGGTGCCCTAGCCTAAGCCTGGGAGTGCCCTAGCCTAAGCCTAGGGGTTCCCTAGCCTAAGCCTAGTGGTGCCCTAGCCATAGGCTAGGGGAGCCCTATCCTTAGCCTAAGCCTAGGGGTCCGTAGTCTAAGAATAGGGGTGCCCTAAGGTTAGGCTAGGGGAGCCCTAGCCCTAGCCTAAGCCTACGGGTGCCCTAGCTTAAGCCTAGGGGTGCCCTAGCCTAAGCCTAGGGGTGCCCTATCCTTAGGCTAGGGGAGCCCTGGCCTTAGCCTAAGCCTATGGGTTCCCTAGCCTCAGCCTAGGGGTGCTCTACCCTCAGCCTAGGGGTGCCCTAGCCTAAGCCTAGGGGTTCCCTAGCCTAAGCCAAGGCTTACCCTAGCCTTAGGCTAGCTGAGCCCTAGCCTAAGCCTAAGCCTAGGGGTGCCCTAGCCTAAGCCTAGAGGTGCCCTAGCCTTAGGCTAGGGGAGCCCTAGCCTTAGCACAAGCCTAGCGGTTCCCTAGCTTAAGACTAGGGGTGCCCTAGCCTAAGCCTAGGAGTGCCCTAGCCTAAGCCTAGGGGTGCCCTAGCCTAAGCCTAGTGGTGCCTTAGCCTAATCCTAGGGGTGCCCTAGCCTAAGCCTAGGTGTGCCCTAGCCTAAGCCTAGGGGTGCCCTGCCCTAAGCCTAGGGGTGCCCTAGCCTAAGCCAAGGCTTGCCCTAGCCTTAGGCTAGCTGAGACCTAGCCTAAGCCTAAGCCTAGGGGTGCCCTAGCCTAAGCCTAGGGATGCCCTAGCCTAAGCCTAGGGCTGCCATAGCCTTAGGCTACGGGAGCCCTAGCCTTAGCCTAAGCCTATGGCTGCCCTAGCCTAAGCCTAGAGGTGCGCTAGCCTAACCCTAGGGGAGCCCTAGCCTTACGCTAGGGGAGCACTAGCCTTAGCCTAAGTCTAGGGGTGCCCTAGCCTAAGCCTAGGGGTGTCGTAGCCTGAGCCTAGGGGTGCCCTAGCCTGAGCCTACGGGTGCCCTAGCCTGAGGCTAGGGGACCCTAGCCTTAGTCTAGCCTAGGATTGCCCTAGCCTAAGCCTAGGGGTGCCATAGCCTGAGTCTAGTGGTGCACTAGCCTGTGGCTAGGGGAGCCGTAGCCTTAGCCTAAGCCTAGGGGTGCCCTAGCCTAAGCCTAGGGGTTCCCCAGCCTAAGCCAAGGGGTGCCCTAGCCTAAGCCTACGGATTCCCTCGCCTTATGCTAGGGGAGCCCTATCCTTAGCCTAAGACTAGGGGTGCCATAGCCTAAGCCTAGGGATGCCCTAGCCTGAGCCTAGTGGTGCCCAACCTTAGGCTAGGGGAGCCCTAGCCTTAGCCTAAGCCTAGGGCTTCCCTAGCCTAATCCTAGGGGTACCCTAGCCTAACCCTAGGGGTGCCCTAGCCTTAGGCTAGGGGAGCACTAGCCTTAGACTAAGCCTAGGGGTGCCCTAGCCTAAGCCTAGGGGTTCCCTATCCTAAGCCTAGGGGAGCCCTAGCCTAAGACTAGGGGTGCCCTAGCCTAAGCTTAGGGGTGCCCTAACCTAAGCCTAAGGGTGCCCTTGCCTAAGCCTAGTGGTGCCCTAGCCTTAGGCTAGGGGAGCCCTAGCCTTAGCCTAAGCCTAGGGCTGCCCTAGCCTAAGAGTAGGGGTGCCCTAGCCTAAGCCTAGGAGTGCCCTAGCCTAAGCCTAGGGGTGCCCTAGCCTAAGTCTAGTGGTGCCTTAGCCTAAGCCTAGGGGTAACCTAGCCTTAGCCTAAGCCTTGGGGTGCCCTAGCCTAAGCCGTGGGGTGCCCTAGCCTAAGCCTAGTGGTGCCTTAGCCTAAGCCTAGGGGTTCCCTTGCCTTAGCCTAAACCTAGGGTTGCCCTAGCCTAAGCCTAGGGGTGCCCTAGCCTAAGCCTAAGCCTAGGGGTGCCCAAGCCTAAGCCTAGGGGTGCCCTAGCCTAACCTTAGGGGTGCCCTAGCCTTAGGCTAGGGGAGCACTAGCCTTAGCCTAATCCTAGGGGTGCCCTAGCCTAAGCCTAGGTGTGCCCTAGCCTAAGCCTAGGGGTGCCCTACCCTAAGCCTAGGCGTGCCCTAGCCTAAGCCAAGGCTTGCCCTAGCCTTAGGCTAGCTGATCCCTAGCCTAAGCCTAAGCCTAGCGGTGCCCTAGACTAAGCCTAGGGGTGCCCTAGCCTAAGCCTAGGGGTGCCCTAGCCTAACCCTAGGGGTGCCCTAGCCTCACGCTAGGGGAGCACTAGCCTTAGCCTAAGCCGAGGGGTGCCCTAGCCTAAGCCTTGGCGTGCCCTAACCTAAGCCTAGGGGTGCCCTAGCCTAAGCCTAGGGGTGCCCTAGCCTAAGCCTAGGCGTGCCGTAGCATAAGATTAGGGGTGCCCTAGCCTAAGACTAGGGGTGCCCTAGCCTAAGCCTAGGGGTGCCCTTGCCTAAGATTAGGGGTGCCCAACCTAAGCCTAGGGGTGCCCTAGCCTAAGCTTAGGGGTGCCCTAGCCTAAGCCTAAGGGTTCCCTAGCCTAAGCCTAGTGGTGCCCTAGCCATAGGCTAGGGGAGACCTAGCCTTAGCCTAAGCCTAGGGGTGCCCTAGTCTAAGACTAGGGGTGCCCTAGCCTAATCTTAGGGGTGCCCTAGCCTAATCCTAGGGGTGCCCTAGCCTAAGCCTAGGAGTGCCGTAGCCAAAGCCTAGGGGTGCCCTAGCCTTAGGATAGGGGAGCCCTAGCCTTAGCCTAAGCCTACGGGTGCCCTAGCTTAAGCCTAGAGGTACCCTAGCCTAAGCCTAGGGGTGCCCAGCCTTAGCCTAAGCCTATGGGTGCCCTAGACTCAGCCTAGGGGTGCCCGAGCCTAAGCCTGGGAGTGCCCTAGCCTAAGCCTAGGGGTTCCCTAGCCTAAGCCTAGTGGTGCCCTAGCCATAGGCTAGGGGAGCCCTAGACTTAGCCTAAGACTAGGGGTCCCTAGTCTAAGACTAGGGGTGCCCTAGGGTTAGGCTAGGGGAGCCCTAGCCTTATCCTAATCCTAGGGGTGCCCTAGCCTAAGCCTAGGAGTGCCCTAGCCAAAGCCTAGGGGTGCCCTAGCCTTAGGATAGGGGAGACCTAGCCTTAGCCTAATCCTACGAATGCCCTAGCTTAAGCCTAGGGGTGCCCTAGCCTAAGCCTAGGGGTGACCTATCCTTAGGCTAGGGGAGCCCTGGCCTTAGCCTAAGCCTATGGGTTCCCTAGCCTCAGCCTAGGGGTGCCCTACCCTCAGCCTAGGGGTGCCCTAGCCTAAGCCTAGGGGTTCCCTAGCCTAAGCCAAGGCTTGCCCTATCCTTAGGCTAGCTGAGCCCAAGCCTAAGCCTAAGCATAGGGGTGCCCTAGCCTAAGCCTAGTGGTGTCCTACCCTTAGGCTAGGGGAGCCCTAGCCTTAGCCTAAGCCTAGGGGTGCCCTAGCTTAAGACTAGGGGTGCCCTAGCCTAAGCCTAGGAGTGCCCTAGCCTAAGCCTAGGGGTGCCCTAGCCTAAGCCTAGTGGTGCCTTAGCCTAAACCTAGGATGACCTAGCCTTAGCCTAAGCCTTGGGGTGCCCTAGCCTAAGCCTAGTGGTGCCTTAGCCTAAGCCTAGGGGTTCCCTTGCCTTAGCCTAAAACTAGGGTTGCCCTAGCCTAAGCCTAAGGGTGCCCTAGCCTAAGCCTAAGCCTAAGGGTGCCCTAGCCTAAGACTAGGGGTGCCCTAGCCTAAGCTTAGGGGTGCCCTAGCCTAAGCCTAGGGGTCCCTAGCCAAAGACTAGGGGTGCCCTAGGGTTAGGCTAGGGGAGCCCTAGCCTTAGCCTAATCCTAGGGGTGCCCTAGCATAAGCCTAGGAGTGCCCTAGCCAAAGCCTAGGGGTGCCCCACCCTTAGGATAGGGGAGACCTAGCCTTAGCCTAAGCCTAAGGGTGCCCTAGCTTAAGCCTAGGGCTGCCCTAGCCTAAGCCTAGGGGTGCCATATCCTTAGGCTAGGGGAGCCCTGGCCTTAGCCTAAGTTTATGGGTTCCCTAGCCTCAGCCTAGGGGTGCCCTAGCCTAAGCCTAGGAGTGCCCTAGCCTAAGCCTAGGGGTTCCCTAGCCTAAGCTTATTGGTGCCTTAGACTAAGCCTAGGGGTGACCTAGCCTTAGCCTAAGCCTAGGGGTGCCCTAGACTAAGACTAGGGGTGACTTAGCCTATTCCTAAGGGTCCCCTAGCCTTAGCCAAAGCCTAGAGGTTACCTAGCCTAAGCCTAGGGGTGCCCTAGCCTAAGCCTAGGTGTGCCCAGGCCTTAGGCTAGAGGAGCCCTAGCCTTAGCCTAAGCCTAGGGGTGCCCTAGCCTAACCTTAGGGGTGCCCTAGCCTTAGGCTAGGGGAGCACTAGCCTTAGCATAATCCTAGGGGTGCCCTAGCCTAAGCCTAGGTGTGCCCTAGCCTAAGCCTAGGGGTGCCCTACCCTAAGCCTAGGGGTGCCCTAGCCTAAGCCAAGGCTTGCCCTAGCCTTAGGCTAGCTGAGCCCTAGCCTAAGCCTAAGCCTAGGGGTGCCCTAGCCTAAGCCTAGGGGTGCCGTAGCCTTACCCTAGGGGTGCCATAGCCTTAGGCTAGGGGAGCCCTAGCCTTAGCCAAAGCCTATGGCTGCCCTAGCCTAAGCCTCGCGGTGCCCTAGCCTAAGCCTAGGGGTGCCGTAGCCTTACCCTAGGGGTGCCATAGCCTTAGGCTAGGGGAGCCCTAGCCTTAGCCTAAGCCTATGGCTGCCCTAGCCTAAGCCTAGGGGTGCCCTAGCCTAAGCCTAGGGGTGCCCTAGCCTAACCCTAGGGGTGCCCTAGCCTTACGCTAGGGGAGCACTAGCCTTAGCCTAAGCCTAGGGGTGCCCTAAACTAAGCCTTGGCGTGCCCTAGCCTAAGCCTAGGGGTGCCCTAGCCTAAGCCTAGGGGTGCCCTAGCCTAAGATTAGGAGGGCCCTAGCCTAAGCCTAGGGGTGCCCTAGTCTAAGCTTAAGGGTGCCCTAGCCTAAGCCTAAGGGTTCCCTAGCCTAAGCCTATTGGTGCCCTAGCCATAGGCTAGGGGAGCCCTAGCCTTAGCCTAAGCCTAGGGGTGCCCTAGTCTAAGACTAGGGGTGCCCTAGCCTAATCTTAGGGGTGCCCTAGCCTAATCCTAGGGGTGCCCTAGCCTAAGCCTAGGAGTGCCGTAGCCAAAGCCTAGGGGTGCCCTAGCCTTAGGATAGGGGAGCCCTAGCCTTAGCCTAAGCCTACGGGTGCCCTAGCTTAAGCCTAGAGGTACCCTAGCCTAAGCCTAGGGGTGCCCAGCCTTAGCCTAAACCTATGGGTGCCCTAGACTCAGCCTAGGGGTGCCCTAGCCTAAGCCTGGGAGTGCCCTAGCCTAAGCCTAGGGGTTCCCTAGCCTAAGCCTAGTGGTGCCCTAGCCATAGGCTAGGGGAGCCCTAGCCTTAGCCTAAGCCTAGGGGTCCCTAGTCTAAGAATAGGGGTGCCCTAGGGTTAGGCTAGGGGAGCCCTAGCCTTAGCCTAATCCTAGGGGTGCCCTAGCCTAAGCCTAGGAGTGCCCTAGCCAAAGCCTAGGGGTGCCCTAGCCTTAGGATAGGGGAGACCTAGCCTTAGCCTAAGCCTACGTGTGCCCTAGCGTAAGCCAAGGGGTGCCCTAGCCTAAGCCTAGG
This sequence comes from Tenrec ecaudatus, assembly GCF_050624435.1. Lineage (NCBI taxonomy): Eukaryota > Metazoa > Chordata > Mammalia > Afrosoricida > Tenrecidae > Tenrec > Tenrec ecaudatus. Next base: position 2,070,350 of record NW_027457650.1, on the reverse strand, counting down.
GGTGCCCTATCCTTAGGCTAGGGGAGCCTTGGCCTTAACCTAAGCCTATGGGTTCCCTAGACTCAGCCTAGGGGTGCTCTACCCTCAGCCTAGGGGTGCCCTAGCCTAAGCCTAGGGGTTCCCTAGCCTAAGCCAAGGCGAGCCCTAGCCTTAGGCTAGCTGAGCCCTAGCCTAAGCCTAAGCCTAGGGGTGCCCTAGCCTAAGCCTAGGGGTGCCCTAGCCTAAGCCTAGTGGTGCCCTAGCCTTAGGCTAGGGGAGCCCTAGCCTTAGCACAAGCCTAGTGGTTCCCTAGCTTAAGACTAGGGGTGCCCTAGCCTAAGCCTAGGAGTGCCCTAGCCTAAGCCTAGGGGTGCCCTAGCCTAAGCCTAGTGGTGCCTTAGCCTAATCCTAGGGGTGCCCTAGCCTAAGCCTAGGTGTGCCCTAGCCTAAGCCTAGGGGTGCCCTGCCCTAAGCCTAGGGGTGCCCTAGCCTAAGCCAAGGCTTGCCCTAGCCTTAGGCTAGCTGAGCCCTAGCCTAAGCCTAAGCCTAGGGGTCCCCTAGCCTAAGCCTAGGGATGCCCTAGCCTAAGCCTAGGGCTGCCATAGCCTTAGGCTAGGGGAGCCCTAGCCTTAGCCTAAGCCTATGGCTGCCCTAGCCTAAGCCTAGGGGTGTGCCAGCCTAACCCTAAGGGTGCCCTAGCCTTACGCTAGGGGAGCACTAGCCTTAGCCTAAGCCTAGGGGTGCCCTAGCCTAAGCCTAGGGGTGTCGTAGCCTGAGCCTAGGGGTGCCCTAGCCTGAGCCTACGGGTGCCCTAGCCTGAGGCTAGGGGACCCTAGCCTTAGTCTAGCCTAGGATTGCCCTAGCCTAAGCCTAGGGGTGCCATAGCCTGAGTCTAGTGGTGCACTAGCCTGTGGCTAGGGGAGCCGTACCCTTAGCCTAAGCCTAGGGGTGCCCTAGCCTAAGCCTAGGGGTTCCCCAGCCTGAGCCAAGGGGTGCCCTAGCTTAAGCCTACGGATGCCCTCGCCTTATGCTAGGGGAGCCCTAGCCTTAGCCTAAGACTAGGGGTGCCATAGCCTAAGCCTAGGGATGCCCTAGCCTGAGCCTAGTGGTGCCCAACCTTAGGCTAGGGGAGCCCTAGCCTTAGCCTAAGCCTAGGGCTGCCCTAGCCTAATCCTAGGGGTACCCTAGCCTAATCCTAGGGGTGCCCTAGCCTTAGGCTAGGGGAGCACTAGCCTTAGACTAAGCCTAGGGGTGCCCTAGCCTAAGCCTAGGGGTTCCCTATCCTAAGCCTAGGGGAGCCCTAGCCTAAGACTAGGGGTGCCCTAGCCTAAGCTTAGGGGTGCCCTAACCTAAGCCTAAGGGTGCCCTAGCCTAAGCCTAGTGGTGCCCTAGCCTTAGGCTAGGGGAGCCCTAGCCTTAGCCTAAGCCTAGGGGTGCCCTAGCCTAAGAGTAGGGGTGCCCTAGCCTAAGCCTAGGAGTGCCCTAGCCTAAGCCTAGGGGTGCCCTAGCCTAAGTCTAGTGGTGCCTTAGCCTAAGCCTAGGGGTGACCTAGCCTTAGCCTAAGCCTTGGGGTGCCCTAGCCTAAGCCGTGGGGTGCCCTAGCCTAAGCCTAGTGGTGCCTTAGCCTAAGCCTAGGGGTTCCCTTGCCTTAGCCTAAACCTAGGGTTGCCCTAGCCTAAGCCTAGGGGTGCCCTAGCCTAAGCCTAAGCCTAGGGGTGCCCAAGCCTAAGAGTAGGGGTGCCCTAGCCTAAGCTTAGGGGTGCCCTAGCCTCAGCCTAGGGGTGCCCTAGCCTAAGCCTAGGAGTGCCCTAGCCTAAGCCTAGGGGTTCCCTAGCCTAAGCCTAGTGGTGCCTTAGACTAAGCCTAGGGGTGACCTAGCCTTAGCCTAATCCTAGGTGTGCCCTAGCCTAAGCCTAGGAGTACCCTAGCCAAAGCCTAGGGGTGCCCTATCCTTAGGCTAGGGGAGCCCTGGCCTTAGCCTAAGCCTATGGGTTCCCTAGCCTCAGCCTAGGGGTGCCCTAGCCTCAGCCTAGGGGTGCCCTAGCCTAAGCCTAGGAGTGCCCTAGCCTAAGCCTAGGGGTTCCCTAGCCTAAGCCTAGTGGTGCCTTAGACTAAGCCTAGGGGTGACCTAGCCTTAGCCTAAGCCTAGGGGTGCCCTAGCCTAAGACTAAGGGTGCACTAACCTAAGCCTAGGGTGCCCTTGCCTAAGCCTTGGGGAGACTTAGCCTATGCCTAAGGGTCCCCTAGCCTTAGCCTAAGCCTAGAGGTGCCCTAGCCTAAGCCGAGGGGTGCCCTAGCCTAAGCCTAGGTGTGCCCAGGCCTTAGGCTAGAGGAACCCTAGCCTTAGCCTAAGCCTAGGGGTGCCCTAGCCTAACCTTATGGGTGCCCTAGCCTTAGGCTAGGGGAGCACTAGCCTTAGCCTAATCCTAGGGGTGCCCTAGCCTAAGCCTAGGTGTGCCCTAGCCTAAGCCTAGGGGTGCCCTACCCTAAGCCTAGGGGTGCCCTAGCCTAAGCCAAGGCTTGCCCTAGCCTTATGCTAGCTGAGCCCTAGCCTAAGCCTAAGCCTAGGGGTGCCCTAGACTAAGCCTAGGGGTGCACTAGCCTAAGCCTTGGGGTGCCCTAGCCTAACCCTAGGGGTGCCCTAGCCTTACGCTAGGGGAGCACTAGCCTTAGCCTAAGCCGAGGGGTGCCCTAGCCTAAGCCTTGGCGTGCCCTAACCAAAGCCTAGGGGTGCCCTAGCCTAAGCCTAGGGGTGCCCTAACATAAGATTAGGGGTGCCCTAGCCTAAGCCTAGGGGTGCCCTAACCTAAGCCTAGGGGTGCCCTAGCCTAAGATTAGGGGTGCCCAACCTAAGCCTAGGGGTGCCCTAGCCTAAGCTTAGGGGTGCCCTAGCCTAAGCCTAAGGGTTCCCTAGCCTAAGCCTAGTGGTGCCCTAGCCATAGGCTAGGGGAGCCCTAGCCTTAGCCTAAGCCTTGGGGTGCCCTAGTCTAAGACTAGGGGTGCCCTAGCCTAATCTTAGGGGTGCCCTAGCCTAATCCTAGGGGTGCCCTAGCCTAAGCCTAGGAGTGCCGAAGCCAAGCCTAGGGGTGCCCTAGCCTTAGGATAGGGGAGCCCTTGCCTTAGCCTAAGCCTACGGGTGCCTTAGCTTAAGCCTAGAGGTACCCTAGCCTAAGCCTAGGGGTGCCCAGCCTTAGCCTAAGCCTATGGGTGCCCTAGACTCAGCCAAGGGGTGCCCTAGCCTAAGCCTGGGAGTGCCCTAGCCTAAGCCTAGGGGTTCCCTAGCCTAAGCCTAGTGGTGCCCTAGCCATAGGCTAGGGGAGCCCTAGCCTTAGCCTAATCTTAGGGGTGCCCTAGCCTAAGCCTAGGAGTGCCCTAGCCAAAGCCTAGGGGTGCCCTAGCCTTAGGATAGGGGAGACCTAGCCTTAGCCTAAGCCTAAGAATGCCCTAGCTTAAGCCTCGGGGTGCCCTAGCCTAAGCCTAGGGGTGCCCTATCCTTAGGCTAGGGGAGCCCTGGCCTTAGCCTAAGCCTATGGGTTCCCTAGCCTCAGCCTAGGGGTGCCCTACCCTCAGCCTAGGGGTGCCCTAGCCTAAGCCTAGGGGTTCCCTAGCCTAAGCCAAGGCTTGCCCTAGCCTTAGGCTAGCTGAGCCCTAGCCTAAGCCTAAGCCTAGGGGTGCCCTAGCCTAAGCCTAGTGGTGCCCTAGCCTTAGGCTAGGGGAGCCCTAGCCTTAGCCTAAGCCTAGGGGTGCCCTAGCTTAAGACTAGGGGTGCCCTAGCCTAAGCCTAGGAGTGCCCTTATCCTAAGCCTAGGGGTGCCCTAGCCTAAGCCTAGTGGTGCCTTAGCCTAAACCTAGGGGTGACCTAGCCTTAGCCTAAGCCTTGGGGTGCCCTAGCCTAAGCCTAGTGGTGCCTTAGCCTAAGCCTAGGGGTTCCCTTGCCTTAGCCTAAACCTAGGGTTGCCCTAGCCTAAGCCTAGGGGTGCCCTAGCCTAAGCCTAAGCCTAGGGGTGCCCTAGCCTAAGACTAGGGGTGCCCTAGCCTAAGCTTAGGGGTGCCCTAGCCTAAGCCTAGGGGTCCCTAGCCAAAGACTAGGGGTGCCCTAGGGTTAGGCTAGGGGAGCCCTAGCCTTAGCCTAATCCTAGGGGTGCCCTAGCATAAGCCTAGGGGTTCCCTAGCCTAAGCCTAGTGGTGCCTTAGACTAAGCCTAGGGGTGACCTAGCCTTAGCCTAATCCTAGGGGTGCCCTAGCCTAAGCCTAGGAGTGCCCTAGCCAAAGCCTAGGGGTGCCCTATCCTTAGGCTAGGGGAGCCCTGGCCTTAGCCTAAGCCTATGGGTTCCCTAGCCTCAGCCTAGGGGTGCCCTAGCCTCAGCCTAGGGGTGCCCTAGCCTAAGCCTAGGAGTTCCCTAGCCTAAGCCTAGGGGTTCCCTAGCCTAAGCCTAGTGGTGGCTTAGCCTAAGCCTAGGGGTGCCCTAGCCTAAGACTAAGGGTGCCCTAACCTAAGCCTAGGGTGTTCTTGCCTAAGCCTAGGGGTGACTTAGCCTACGCCTAAGGGTCCCCTAGCCTTAGCCTAAGCCTAGAGGTGCCCTAGCCTAAGCCGAGGGGTGCCCTAGCCTAACCTTAGGGGTGCCCTAGCCTTAGGCTAGGGGAGCACTAGCCTTAGCCTAATCCTAGGGGTGCCCTAGCCTAAGCCTAGGTGTGCCCTAGCCTAAGCATGGGGGTGCCCTACCCTAAGCCTAGGGGTGCCCTAGCCTAAGCCTAGGGGTGTCGTAGCCTGAGCCTAGGGGTGCTCTAGCCTGAGCCTACGGGTGCCCTAGCCTAAGGCTAGGGGACCCTAGCCTTAGTCTAGCCTAGGATTGCCCTAGCCTAAGCCTAGGGGTGCCATAGCCTGAGTCTAGTGGTGCACTAGCCTGTGGCTAGGGGAGCCGTAGCCTTAACCTAAGCCTAGGGGTGCCCTAGCCTAAGCCTAGGGGTTCGCCAGCCTAAGCCAAGGGGTGCCCTAGCCTAAGCCTACGGGTGCCCTCGCCTTATGCTAGGGGAGCCCTAGCCTTAGCCTAAGCCTAGGGGTGCCATAGCCTAAGCCTAGGGATGCCCTAGCCTGAGCCTAGTGGTGCCCAACCTTAGGCTAGGGGAGCCCTAGCCCTAGCCTAAGCCTAGGGCTGCCCTAGCCTAATCCTAGGGGTACCCAAGCCTAACCGTAGGGGTGCCCTAGCCTTAGGCTAGGAGAGCACTAGCCTTAGCCTAAGCCTAGGGGTGCCCTAGCCTAAGCCTATGGGTGCCCTATCCTAAGCCTAGGGGAGCCCTAGCCTAAGACTAGGGGTGCCCTAGCCTAAGCTTAGGGGTGCCCTAACCTAAGCCTAAGGGTGCCCTAGCCTAAGCCTAGTGGTGCCCTAGCCTTAGGCTCGGTGAGCCCTAGCCTTAGCCTAAGCCTAGGGGTGCCCTAGCCTAAGCCTATGGGTGCCCTATCCTAAGCCTAGGGGAGCCCTAGCCTAAGATTAGGGGTGCCCTAGCCTAAGCTTAGGAGTGCCCTAGCCTAAGCCTAGGGGTGCCCTAGCCTAAGCCTAGTGGTGCCTTAGCCTAAGCCTAGGGGTGACCTAGCCTTAGCCTAAGCCTTGGGGTGCCCTAGCCTAAGCCGAGGGGTGCCCTAGCCTAAGCCTAGTGGTGCCTTAGCCTAAGCCTAGGGGTTCCCTTGCCTTAGCCTAAACCTAGGGTTGCCCTAGCCTAAGCCTAGGGGTGCCCTAGCCTAAGCCTAGGGGTGCCCTAGCCTAAGCCTAAGCCTAGGGGTGCCCAAGCCTAAGACTAGGGGTGCCCTAGCCTAAGCTTAGGGGTGCCCTAGCCTAAGCCTAGGGGTCCCTAGCCTAAGACTAGGGGTGCCCTAGGGTTAGGCTAGGGGAGCCCTAGCCTTAGCCTAATCCTAGGGGTGCCCTAGCCTAAGCCTAGGAGTGCCCTAGCCAAAACCTAGGGGTGCCCTAGCCTTAGAATAGGGGAGACGTAGCCTTAGCCTAAGCCTACGGGTGCCGTAGCTTAAGCCCAGGGGTGCCCTAGCCTAAGCCTAGGGGTGCCCTATCCTTAGGCTAGGGGAGCCCTGGCCTTAGCCTAAGCCTATGGGTTCCCTAGCCTCAGCCTAGGGGTGCCCTAGCCTCAGCCCAGGGGTGCCCAAGCCTAAGCCTAGGAGTGCCCTAGCCTAAGCCTAGGGGTTCCCTAGCCTAAGCCTAGTGGTGCCTTAGACTAAGCCTAGGGGTGTCCTAGCCTTAGCCTAAGCCTAGGGGTGCCCTAGCCTAAGACTAAGGGTGCCCTAACCTAAGCCTAGGGTGCCCTTGCCTAAGCCTAGGGGTGACTTAGCCTACGCCTAAGGGTCCCCTAGCCTTAGCCTAAGCCTAGAGGTGCCCTAGCCTAAGCCTAGAGGTGCCCAAGCCTAAGCCTAGGGGTGCCCTAGCCTTAGCCTAAGCCGAGGGGTGCCCTAGCCTAAGCCTTGGCGTGCCCTAGCCTAAGCCTAGGGGTGCCCTAGCCTAAGCCTAGGGGTTCCCTAGCCTAAGCCTAGGGGTGCCCTAGCCTAAGATTAGGGGTGCCCTAGCCTAAGCCTAGGGGTGCCCTAGCCTAAGCTTAGGGGTGCCCTAGCCTAAGCCTAAGGGTTCCCTAGCCTAAGCCTAGTGGTGCCCTAGCCATAGGCTAGGGGAGCCCTAGCCTTAGCCTAAGCCTAGGGGTGCCCTAGTTTAAGACTAGGGGTGCCCTAGCCTAATCTTAGGGGTGCCCTAGCCTAATCCTAGGGGTGCCCTAGCCTAAGCCTAGGAGTGCCGTAGCCAAAGGCTAGGGGTGCCCTAGCCTTAGGATAGGGGAGCCCTAGCCTTAGCCTAAGCCTACGGGTGCCCTAGCTTAAGCCTAGAGGTACCCTAGCCTAAGCCTAGGGGTGCCCAGCCTTAGCCTAAGCCTATGGGTGCCCTAGACTCAGCCTAGGGGTGCCCTAGCTTAAGCCTGGGAGTGCCCTAGCCTAAGCCTAGGTGTTCCCTAGCCTAAGCCTAGTGGTGCCCTAGCCATAGGCTAGGGGAGCCCTAGCCTTAGCCTAAGCCTAGGGGTGCCCTAGCCTAAGCCTAGGGGTGCCCTAGCCTTAGGCTAGGGGAGCCCTAACCTTAGCCTAAGCCTAGGGGTGCCCTAGCCCAAGCCTAGGGGTGCCCTAGCCTAAGCCTAGGGGTGCCCTACCCTAAGCCTAGGGGTGCCCTAGCCTAAGCCTAGGGGTGCCCTAGCCTAAGGTTAGGGGTGCCCTAGCCTTAGTCTAGTGGAGCCCTAGCCTTAGCCTAAGCCTAGGGGTGCCCTAGCCTAAGCCTAGATGTGCCCTAGCCTAAGCCTAGGGGTGCCCGACCCTAAGCCTAGGGGTACCCTAGCCTAACCCTAGGGGTGCCCTAGCCTTCGGCTAGGAGAGCACTAGCCTTAGCCTAAGCCTAGTGGTGCCCTAGCCTAAGCCTATGGGTGCCGTATCCTAAGCCTATGGGAGCCCTAGCTTAAGACTAGGGGTGCCCTAGCCTAAGCTTAGGGGTGCCCTAACCTAAGCTTAAGGGTGCCCTAGCCTAAGCCTAGTGGTGCCCTAGCCTTAGGCTCGGGGAGCCCTAGCCTTAGCCTAAGCCTAGGGGTGCCTTAGCCTAAGAGTAGGGGTGCCCTAGCCTAAGCCTAGGAGTGCCCTAGCCTAAGCCTAGGGGTGCCCTAGCCTAAGCCTAGGGGTGCCCTAGCCTAAGCCTAGTGGTGCCTTAGCCTAAGCCTAGGGGTGACCTAGCCTTAGCCTAAGCCTTGGGGTGCCCTAGACTAAGCCAAGGGGTTCCCTAATCTAAGCCTAGTGGTGCCTTAGCCTAAGCCTAGGGGTTCCCTTGCCTTAGCCTAAACCTAGGGCTGCCCTAGCCTAAGCCTATGGGTGCCCTAGCCTAAGCCTAAGCCTAGGGGTGCCCAAGCCTAAGACTAGGGGTGCCCTAGCCTAAGCTTAGGGGTGCCCTAGCCTAATCCTAGGGGTGCCCTAGCATAAGCCTAGGGGTGCCCTAGCCAAAGCCTAGGGGTGCCCTAGCCTTAGGATATGGGAGACCTAGCCTTAGCCTAAGCCTACGGGTGCCGTAGCTTAAGCCTAGGGGTGCCCTAGCCTAAGCCTAGGGGTGCCCTATCCTTAGGCTAGGGGAGCCCTGGCCTTAGCCTAAGCCTATGGGGTCCCTAGCCTCAGCCTAGGGGTGCCCTAGCCTCAGCCTAGGGGTGCCCTAGCCTAAGCCTAGGAGTGCCCTAGCCTAAGCCTAGGGGTTGCCTAGCCTAAGCCTAGTGGTGTCTTAGACTAAGCCTAGGGGTGACGTAGCCATACCCTAAGCCTAGGGGTGCCCTAGCCTAAGACTAAGGTTGCCCTAACCTAAGCCTAGGGTGCCCTTGCCTAAGCCTAGGGGTGACTTAGCCTACGCCTACGGGTCCTCTAGCCTTAGCCTAAGCCTAGAGGTGCCCTAGCCTAAGCCGAGGGGTGCCCTAGCCTAAGCCTAGGTGTGCCCAGGCCTTAGGCTAGAGGAGCCCTAGCCTTAGCCTAAGCCTAGGGGTGCCCTAGCCTAACCTTAAGGGTGCCCTAGCCTTAGGCTAGGGGAGCACTAGCCTTAGCCTAATCCTAGGGGTGCCCTAGCCTAAGCCAAGGCTTGCCCTAGCCTTAGGCTAGCTGAGCCCTAGCCTAAGCCTAAGCCCAGGGGTGCCCTAGCCTAAACCTAGGGGTGCCCTAGCCTTAGCCTAGGGCTGGCATAGCCTTAGGCTAGGGGAGCCCTAGCCTTAGCCTAAGCCTATGGCTGCCCTAGCCTAAGCTTAGGGGTGCCCTAGCCTAAGCCTAGGGGTGCCCTAGCCTAACCCTAGGGGTGCCCTAGCCTTACGCTAGGGGAGCACTAGCCTTAGCCTAAGCCTAGGGGTGCCCTAGCCTAAGCCTTGGCGTGCCCTAGCCTAAGCCTAGGGGTGCCCTAGCCTAAGCCTAGGGGTGCCCTAGCCTAAGCTTAGGCGTGCCCTAGCCTAAGCCTAAGGGTTCCCTAGCCTAAGCCTAGTGGTGCCCTAGCCATAGGCTAGGGGAGCCCTAGCCTTAGCCTAAGCCTAGGGGTGACCTAGTCTAAGACTAGGGGTGCCCTAGCCTAATCTTAGGGGTGCCCAAGCCTAATCCTAGGGGTGCCCTAGCCTAAGCCTAGGAGTGCCGTAGCCAAAGCCTAGGAGTGCCCTAGCCTTAGGATAGGGGAGCCCTAGCCTTAGCCTAAGCCTACGGGTGCCCTAGCTTAAGCCTAGAGGTACCCTAGCCTAAGCCTAGGCGTGCCCAGCCTTAGCCTAAACCTATGGGTGCCCTAGACTCAGCCTAGGGGTGCCCTAGCCTAAGCCTGGGAGTGCCCTAGCCTAAGCCTAGGGGTTCCCTAGCCTAAGCCTAGTGGTGCCCTAACCATAGGCTAGGGGAGCCCTAGCCTTAGCCTAAGCCTAGGGGTCCCTAGTCTAAGACTAGGGGTGCCCTAGGGTTAGGCTAGGGGAGCCCTAGCCTTAGCCTAATCCTAGGGGTGCCCTAGCCTAAGCCTAGGAGTGCCCTAGCCAAAGCCTAGGGGTGCCCTAGCCTTAGGATAGGGGAGACCTAGCCTTAGCCTAAGCCTACGGGTGCCCTAGCTTAAGCCTAGGGGTGCCCTAGTCTAAGCCTAGGGGTGCCCTATCCTTAGGCTAGGGGAGCCCTAGCCTTAGCTTAAGCCAATGGGTTCCCTAGCCTCACCCTAGGGGTGCCCTACCCTCAGCCTAGGGGTGCCCTAGCCTAAGCCTAGGGGTTCCCTAGCCTAAGCCAAGGCTTGCCCTAGCCTTAGGCTAGCTGAGCCCTAGCCTAAGCCTAAGCCTAGGGGTGCCCTAGCCTAAGCCTACTGGTGCCTTAGCCTAAACCTAGGGGTGACCTAGCCTTAGCCTAAGCCTTGGGGTGCCCTAGCCTAAGCCTAGGGGTGCCCTAGCCTATGCCTAGTGGTGCCTTAGCCTAAGCCTAGGGGTTCCCTTGCCTTAGCCTAAACCTAGGGTTGCCCTAACCTAAGCCTAGGGGTGCCCTAGCCTAAGCCTAAGCCTAGGGGTGCCCTAGACTAAGACTAGGCGTGCCCTAGCCTAAGCTTAGGGTTGCCCTAGCCTAAGCCTAGGGGTCCCTAGCCAACGGCTAGGGGTGACCTAGGGTTAGGCTAGGGGAGCCCTAGCCTTAGCCTAATCCTAGGGGTGCCCTAGCCTAAGCCTAGTAGTGCCCTAGCCAATGCCTAGGGGTGCCCTAGCCTTAGGATAGGGGAGACCTAGCCTTAGCCTAAGCCTACGGGTGCCCTAGCTTAAGCCTAGGGGTGCCCTAGCCTAAGCCTAGGGGTGCCATATCCTTAGGCTAGGGGAGCCCTGGCCTTAGCCTAAGTCTATGGGTTCCCTAGCCTCAGCCTAGGGGTGCCCTAGCCTCAGCCTAGGGGTGCCCTAGCCTAAGCCTAGGAGTGCCCTAGCCTAAGCCTAGGGGTTCCCTAGCCTTAGCTTAGTGGTGCCCTAGCCTAAGCCAAGGCTTGCCCTAGCCTTAGGCTAGCTGAGCCCTAGCCTAAACCTAAGCCTAGGGGTGCCCTAGCCTAAGCCTAGGGGTGCCGTAGCCTTAGACTAGGGGTGCCATAGCCTTAGGCTAGGGGAGCCCTAGCCTTAGCCTAAGCCTATGGCTGCCCTAGCCTAAGCCTAGGGGTGCCCTAGCCTAAGCCTAGGGGTGCCCTAGACTAACCCTAGGGGTGCCCTAGTCTTACGCTAGGGGAGCACTAGCCTTAGCCTAAGCCTAGGGGTGCCCTAGCCTAAGCCTTGGGGTGCCATAGCCTAAGCCTAGGGGTGCCCTAGCCTAAGCCTAGGGGTGCCCTAGCCTAAGCCTAGGGGTGCCCTAGCCTAAGATTAGGGGTGCCCTAGCCTAAGCCTAGGGGTGCCCTAGCCTAAGCTTAGGCGTGCCCTAGCCTAAGCCTAAGGGTTCCCTAGCCTAAGCCTAGTGGTGCCCTAGCCATAGGCTAGGGGAGCCCTAGCCTTAGCCTAAGCCTAGGGGTGCCCTAGTCTAAGACTAGGGGTGCCCTAGCCTAATTTTGGGGTGCCCAAGCCTAATCCTAGGGGTGCCCTAACCTAAGCCTAGGAGTGCCATAGCCAAAGCCTAGGGGTGCCCTAGCCTTAGGATAGGGGAGCCCTAGCCTTAGCCTTAGCCTACTGGTGCCCTAGCTTAAGCCTAGAAGTACCCTAGCCTAAGCCTAGGGGTGCCCAGCCTTAGCCTAAGCCTATGGGTGCCCTAGACTCAGCTAGGGGTGCCCTAGCCTAAGCCTGGGAGTGCCCTAGCCTAAGCCTAGGGGTGCCCTAGCTTAAGCCTAGTGGTGCCTTAGCCTAAGCCTAGGGGTGACCTAGCCTTAGCCTAAGCCTAGGGGTGCCCTAGCCTAAGCCAAGGGGTGCCCTAGCCTAAGCCTAGTGGTGCCTTAACCTAAGCCTAGGGGTGACCTAGCCTTAGCCTAAGCCTAGGGGTGCCTTAGCCTAAGCCTAGGGGTCCCCTAGCCGTAGCCTAAGCCTAGGGGTGCCCTAGCCTAAGCCTAGGGGTGCCCTACCCTAAGCCTAGGGGTGCCCTAGCCTAAGCCTAGGCTTGCCCTAGCCTTAGGCTGGCTGAGCCCTAGCCTAAGCCTAAGCCTAGGGGTGCCCTAGCTTAATCCTAGGGGTGCCCTAGCCTAAGCCTAGGGGTGCCCTAGCCTTAGGCTAGGGGAGCCCTACCCTTAGCCTAAGCCTAGGGGTGTCCTTGCCTAAGCCTAGGGGTGCCCTAGCCTAAGCCTAGGGTTGCCCTAACCTTAGGCTAGCTGAGCCCTAGCCTCAGCCTAAGCCTAGGGGTGCCCTAGCCTAAGCCTGGGGTGCCCTAGCCTATGCCTAGGGGTGCCCTAGCCTAAGCCTAGGGGTGCCATAGCCTTAGGCTAGAGGAGCCCGAGCCTTAGCCTAAGCCTAGGGGTGCCCTAGCCTAAGACTCGGGGTGCCCTAGCCTAAAATTAGGGGTGCCCTATTCTAAGCCTAGGGGTGCCCTAGCCTAAGCCTAGGGTTGCCCTAGCCTTAGGCTAGGGGAGCCCTAACCTTAGGCTAAGACTAGGGGTGCCCTAGCCCAAGCCTAGGGGTGCCCTAGCCCAAGCCTAGGGGTGCCCTAGCCCAAGCCTAGGGGTGCCCTAGCCTAAGGCTAGGGGTGCCCTAGCCTTAGTCTAGTGGAGGCCTAGCCTTCGCCTAAGCCTAGGGGTGACCTAGCCTAAGCCTAGATGTGCCCTCGCGTAAGCCTAGGGGCGCCCGACCCTAAGCCTAGGGGTGCCCTAGCCTAAGCCTAGGGGTACCCTAGCCTTAGGCTAGCTGATCCCTAGCCTTAGCCTAAGGCTAGGGGTGCCCTAGCCTAAGCCAAGGGGTGCCCTAGCCTAAGCCTAGGGGTGCCCTAGCCTTAGGCTAGGGGAGCCCTAGCCTTAGCCTAAGTCTAGGGGTGCCCTAGCCTAAGCCTAGTGGTGTCCTAGCCTAAGCCTAGGGGTGTCCTAGCCTAAGCCTAGGGGTGCCCTAGCCTTAGGCTAGGGGAGCCCTACTCTTAGCCTAAGCCTAGGGGTTCCCTAGCGTAAGCCTAGAGGTGCCCTAGCCTAACCCTAGTGGTGCCCTAACCTTAGGCTAGGGGAACTCTACCCTTAGCCTAAGCCTAGGGGCGCCCAAGCATAAGCATAGGCGTGCCCTAGCCTAAGCCAAGGGATGCCCTACCCTAAGCCTAGGGGTGCCCTACACTAAGCCTAGGGGTGCCCTAGCCTAAGCCTAGACTTGCCCTATCCTTAGTAGCTGAGCCGTAGCCTAAGCCTAAACCAAGGGGTGCCCTAGCCTAAGCCTAAGGGTGCCCTAGCCTAAGCCTAGTGGTGCCCTAGCCTAAGCCTAAGGGTTCCATACCCTTAGGCTAGAGGAGCCCTAGCCTTAGCCTAATCCTAGGGGTGCCCTAGCCTAAGACTAGGGGTGCCCTAACCTAAGCTTAGGGGTGCCCTAGCCTAAGCCTTGGGGTGCCCTAGGCTAAGCCTAGAGGTGCCCTAGGGTTAGGCTAGGGGAGCCCTAGCCTTAGCCTAAGGCTAGGGGTGCCCTAGCCTAAGCCTAGGGGTGTCCTAGCCTAAGCATAGGGGTGCCCTAGCCTTCGGCTAGGGGAACCCTAGCCTTAGCCTAAGCCTAGGGGTGCCCTAGCCTAAGCCTAGGGGTGCCCTAGCCTAAGCCTAGGGGTGCCCTACCCTAAGCCTAGTGTTGCCCTAGCCTTAGCCTAGCTGAGCCCTAGCCTTAGCCTAAGCCTAGGGGTTCCCTAGCCTAAGCCTAGAGGTGCCTTAGCCTAAGCCTAGGGGTGCCCTAGCCTAAGCCTAGGGGTGCCCTAGCCTAAGCCTAGGGGTGCCCTAGCCTAAGGCTAGAGGTGCCCTAGCCTTAGTCTAGTGGAGCCTTAGCCTTAGCCTAAGCCTAGGGGTGCCCTAGCCTAAGCCTACAGGTGCCCTAGTCTAAGCCTAGGGGTGCCTTAGCCTAAGCCTAGGTGTGCCCTAGCCTAAGTCTAGGGGTGCCCTAGCCTAAGCTTAGGGGTGCCCTAGCCTACGCCTAGGGGTTCCGTAGCCTAAGCCTAGTGGTGCCTTAGGCTTAGGCTAGGAAACGCTAGCCTTAGGCTAAGCCTGGGGGTGCCCTAGCCTAAGACTAGGGGTGCCCTAGCCTAAGCTTAGGGGTGCCATAGCCTTAGCCTAGGGGTGCCCTAGCCTAAGCCTAGGGGTGCCCTAGTGTTAGGCAAGGGGAGCCCTAGCCTTAGCCTAAGCCTAGGGGTGCACTAACCTAAGCTTAGAGGTGCCCTAGCCTAAGCCTAGGGGTGCCCTAGCCTAAGCCTAGGGGTGCCCTAGCCTAAGCCTAGTGGTGTCCTAGCCTAAGCCTATGGGTGCCCTAGCCAAAGCCTAGGGGTGCCCAAGCATAAGCCTAGGGTTGCCCTAGTATAAGCCTAGGTGTGCCCTAACCTAAGGCTAGGGGTGCCCTAGCCTTAGTCTAGTGGAGCCCTAGCCTTAGCTTATGCCTAGGGGTGCCCTATTCTAAGCCATGGGGTGCCCTAGCCTAAGCCTAGGGGTTCCGTAGCCTAAGCCTAGGGATTCCCTAGCCTAAGGCTAGGGGAGCCCTAGCCTTAGCCTAAGCCTAGCGGTGCCCTAGCCTAAGACTAGGGGTGCCCTAGCCTAAGCCTACAGGTGTCCTAGCCTAAGCCTAGGGGTGCCAAACCTAAGCCTAGGTGTTCCCTAACCTTAGGCTAGGGGAGCCCTAGCCTTAGTGTAACCCTTTGGGCGCCCTATCCTAAACCTAGGGGTTCCCTAGCCTAAGCCTAGGGGTGACCTAGCCTTAGGGTAGGGGAGACCTAGCCTTAGTCTAAGCCTAGGGGTGCCCTAGCCCAAGCCTAGGGATGCCCTAGCGTTCGGCTAGAGTAACCCTAGCCTTAGTTAGTGGAGCCCTAGCCTTAGCCTAAACCTAGGGGTGCCCTAGCGTAAACCTAGGGGTTGCCTAGTCTAAGCCTAGGGGTGCCCTAGAGTAAACCTAGGGGTTCCCTAGCCTAAGCCTAGAGGTGCCCTAGTCTAAGCCTAGGGGAGCCCTAGCCTAAGCCTAGGGGTACCCTAGCCTAAGCCTAGGGGTGCCCTAGCCTTAGGGTAGGGGATCCCTAGCCTTAGCCTAAGCCTAGTGGTGTCCATTCCTAAGGCTGGGGGTGCCCTAGCCTAAGCCTAGGGGTGCCATATGGTTAGGCAAGGGGAGCCCTAGCCTTAGCCTAAGCCTAGGGGTGCACTAGCCTAATCCTAGGGGTGCCCTACCCTAAGCCTAGTGGTGTCCTAGCCTAAGCCTAGGGGTGCCCTAGCCTAAGCCTAGGGGTGCCCTAGCCTTAGACTAGGGGAGCCCTAGCCTTAGGCTAAGCCTAGGGGTGCCCTAGACTAAGACTAGGGGTGCCCTAGCCTAAGCCTACGGGTGTCCTAGCCTAAGCCTACAGCTGCCCTAGCCTAAGCCTAGGGGTGCCCTAGCATAAGCCTAGGGTTGCCCTACCTAAGCCTAGGGGTTCCCTAGCCTAAGGCTAGGGGTGCCCTAGCCTAAGCCTAGGGATGCCCAGGCCTTAGGCTAGGGGAGCCCTACCCTTAGCCTAAGCCTAGGGGTGCCCTAGACTAAGACTAGGGGTGCCCTAGCCTAAGCCTACGGGTGTCCTAGCCTAAGCCTACAGCTGCCCTAGCCTAAGCCTAGGGGTGCCCTAACCTTAGCCTAGCTGAGCCCTAGCCTTAGCCTAAGCCTTGGGGTTCCCTAGCCCAGGCTAGGGATGGCCTAGCCTTAGGCTAGGGAAGCCCTAGCCTTAGCCTAAGCGTAGGTGTGCCCTAGCCTAAGCCTAGGGGTGCCCTATGCTAAGCCTAGGGGTGCCTTATGCTAAGCCTAGGGGTGCCCTAACCTAAGCCTAGGGGTGCCCTTGCCTAAGGTTAGGGGTGCCCTAACCTAAGCCTAGGGTTGCCCTACCCTAAGCCTAGGGTTGCCCTAGCCTTAGCCTAGCTGAGCCCTAGCCTTAGCCTAAGCCTAGGGGTTCCCTAGCCTAAGCCTAGAGGTGCCTTAGCCTAAGCCTAGGGGTGCCCTAGCCTAAGCCTAGGGGTGCCCTAGCCTAAGGCTAGAGGTGCCCTAGCCTTAGGGTAGGGGAGCCCTAGCCTTAGCCTAAGCCTAGTGGTGTCCTTGCCTAAGGCTAGGGTTGCCCTAGCCTAAGCCTAGGGGTGCCATATGGTTAGGCAAGGGGAACCCTAGCCTTAGCCTAAGCCTAGGGGTCACCTACCCTAAGCCTAGTGTTGCCCTAGCCTTAGCCTAGCTGAGCCCTAGCCTTAGCCTAAGCCTAGGGGTTCCCTAGCATAAAGCTAGAGGTGCCTTAGCCTAAGCCTAGGGGTGCCCTAGCCTAAGGCTAGAGGTGCCCTAGCCTTAGTCTAGTGGAGCCCTAGCCTTAGCCTAAGCCTAGGGGTGCCCTAGGCTAAGCCTACAGGTGCCCTAGTCTAAGCCTAGGGGTGCCTTAGCCTAAGCCTAGGGGTGTCCTAGCCTAATCCTAGGGGTACCCTAGCCTCAGGCTAGCTGAGCCCTAGCCTTAGCCTAAGCCTATGTGTGCCCTAACCTAAGTCTACGGGTGCCATAGCCTAAGCCAAGGGTGCCCTAGCCTACGTCTAGGGGTTCCCTAGCCTAAGCCTAGTGGTGCCTTAGCCTTAGGCTAGGAAAGCCCTAGCCTTAGCCTAAGCCTAGGGGTGTGCTAGCCTAAGACTAGGGGTGCACTAGCCTAAGCTTAGAGGTGCCCTAGCCTAAACCTAGGGGTGCCCTAGCCTAAGCCTAGGGGCGCCCTAGCCTAAGCCTAGTGGCGTCCTAGCCTAAGCCTAGGGGTGCCCTAGCCTAAGCCTAGGGGTGCCCTAGTCTAAGCCTAAGGGTGCCCTAGCCTTCGACTAGGAGAGCCCTAGCCTTACCCTAAGCTTAGGGGTGCCCTAGCCTAAGCCAAGGGGTGCCCTAGCCTAAGACGATGGGTGCCCTAGCCTTAGGCTAGGGGAGCCCTAGCCTTAGCCTAAGCCTAGGGGTCCCCTAGCCTATGCCTAGGGGAGCCCTAGCCTTAGCCTAAACCTAGGTGTGCCCTAGCCAAAGCCTAGGGGTGCCCTATCATAAGCCTAGGGTTGCCCTAGCCTAAGCCTAGTGGTGCCCTAACCTAAGGCTAGGGGTGCCCTAGCCTTAGACTAGTGGAGCCCTAGCCTTAGCCTACGCCTAGGGGTGCGCTATTGTAAGCCATGGGGTGCCCTAGCCTAAGCCTAGGGGTGCCCTAGCCTAAGCCTAGGGATGCCCTAGCCTAAGGCTAGGGGAGCACTAGCCTTAGCCAAAGCCTAGCGGTGCCCTAGCCTAAGACTAGGGGTGCCCTAGCCTAAGCCTACGGGTGTCCTAGCCTAAGCCTAGGGGTGCCCAACCTAAGGCTAGGGGTGCCCTAACCTTAGGCTAGGGGAGCCCTAGCCTTAGCATAACCCTTTGGGCGCCCTAGCCTAAACCTAGGGGTTCCCTAGCCTAAGCCTAGGGGTGACCTAACCTTAGGGTAGGGGAGCCCTAGTCTTAGTCTAAGCCTAGGAGTGCCCTAGCCTAAGCCTAGGGGTGCCCTAGCCCAAGCCTAGGGCTGCCCTAGCGTTCGGCTAGAGGAGCCCTAGCCTTAGTCTAGTGGAGCCCTAGCCTTAGCCTAAGCCTAGGGGTGCCCTAGCGTAAGCCTAGGGGTTCCCTAGCCTAAGCCTAGAGGTGCCCTAGTCTAAGCCTAGGGGTGCCCTAGCCTAAGCCTAGGGGTGCCCTAGCCTAAGTCTAGGGGTGCCCTAGCCTAAGCCTAGGGGTGACCTAGCCTTAGGGTAGGGGATCCCTAGCCTTAGCCTAAACCTAGTTGTGTCCTTGCCTAAGGCTAGGGGTGACCTAGCCTAAGCCTATGAGTGCCCTAGCCTAAGCTTAGGGGTGCCCTAGCCTAAGCCTAAGGGTTCCCAGGCCTTAGGCTTGAGGAGCCCTAGCCCTAGCCTAAGCCTAGGGGTGCCCTAGCCAAAGCCTAGGGGTGCCCTAGCCTAACCCTAGTGATGCCCTAGCCTTAGGCTAGGGGAACACTAGCCTTAGCCTAAGCCTAGGGGTGCCCAAGCAAAAGCCTAGGCATGCCCTAGCCTAAGACAAGGGGTGCCCTACCCTAAGTCTAGGGGTGCCCTTCCCTAAGCCTAGGCTTGCCCTAGCCTTAGGCTAGCTGAGCCCTAGCCTAAGCCTAGGGGTGCCCTAGCCTAAGACTAGGGGTGCCCTAGCCTTAGGCTAGCTGATCCCTAGCCTTAGCCTAAGCCTAGGGGTGCCCTAGCCTAAGCCAAGGGGTGCCCTAGCCTAAGCCTAGGGGTGCCCTAGCCTTAGGCTAGGGGAGCCCTAGCCTTAGCCTAATCCTAGGGGTGCCCTAGCCTAAGCCTAGTGGTGTCCTAGCCTAAGCCTAGGGGTGTCCTAGCCTAAGCCTAGGGGTGCCCTAGCCTTAGGCTAGGGAAGCCCTACTCTTAGCCTAAGCCTAGGGGTTCCCTAGCATAAGCCTAGGGGTGCCCTAGCCTAACCATAGTGGTGCCCTAACCTTAGGCTAGGGGAACTCTACCCTTAGCCTAAGCCTAGGGGTGCCCAAGCATAAGCCTAGGCGTGCCCTAGCCTAAGCCAAGGGGTGCCCTACCCTAAGCCTAGGGATGCCCTACCCTAAGCCTAGGGGTGCCCTAGCCTAAGCCTAGACTTGCCCTAGCCTTAGTAGCTGAGCCCTAGCCTAAGCCTAAAACAAGGGGTGCCCTAGGCTAAGCCTAAGGGTGCCCTAGCATAAGCCTAGTGGTGCCCTAGCCTAAGCCTAGGGGTTCCATAGCCTTAGGCTAGAGGAGCCCTAGCCTTAGCCTAAGACTAGGGGTGCCCTAGCCTAAGACTAGGGGTGCCCTAACCTAAGCTTAGGGGTGCCCTAGCCTAAGCCTTGGGGTGCCCTAGGCTAAGCCTAGAGGTGCCCTAGGGTTAGGCTAGGGGAGCCCTAGCCTTAGCCTAAGCCTAGGGGTGCCCTAGCCTAAGCCTAGGGGTGTCCTAGCCTAAGCATAGGGGTGCCCTAGCCTTCGGCTAGGGGAGCCCTAGCCTTAGCCTAAGCCTAGGGGTGCCCTAGCCTAAGCCTAGGGGTGCCCTAGCCTAAGCCTAGGGGTGCCCTACCCTAAGCCTAGTGTTGCCCTAGCCTTAGCCTAGCTGAGCCCTAGCCTTAGCCTAAGCCTAGGGGTTCCCTAGCCTAAGCCTAGAGGTGCCTTAGCCTAAGCCTAGGGGTGCCCTAGCCTAAGCCTAGGGGTGCCCTAGCCTAAGCCTACAGGTGCCCTAGTCTAAGCATAGGGGTGCCTTAGCCTAAGCCTAGGTGTGCCCTAGCCTAAGTCTAGGGGTGCCCTAGCCTAAGCTTAGGGGTGCCCTAGCCTACGCCTAGGGGTTCCCTAGCCTAAGCCTAGTGGTGCCTTAGCCTTAGGCTAGGAAACGCTAGCCTTAGCCTAAGCCTGGGGGTGCCCTAGCCTAAGACTAGGGGTGCCCTAGCCTAAGCTTAGGGGTGCCATAGCCTTAGCCTAGGGGTGCCCTAGCCTAAGCCTAGGGGTGCCCTAGGGTTAGGCAAGGGGAGCCCTAGCCTTAGCCTAAGCCTAGGGGTGCACTAGCCTAAGCTTAGAGGAGCCCTAGCCTAAGCCTAGGGGTGCCCTAGCCTAAGTTTAGGGGTGCCCTAGCCTAAGCCTAGGGGTGCCCTAGCCTTAGGCTAGGGGAGCCCTAGCCTTAGCCTAAGCATAGGGGTGTCCTTGCCTAAGCGTAGGGGTGCCCTAGCCTAAGCCTAGGGGTGCCCTAGCCTAATCCTAGGGGTGCCCAGGCCTTAGGCTTGAGGAGCCCTAACCTTAGCCTAAGCCTATGGCTGCCCTAGCCTAAGCCTAGGGGTGCCCTAGCCTAAGCCTAGGGGTGCACTAGCCTAACCCTAGTGGTGCCCTAGCCTTAGGCTAGGGGAACACTAGCCTTAGCCTAAGACTAGGGGTGCCCAAGCATAAGCGTAGGCGTGCCCTAGCCTAAGCCAAGGGGTGCCCTACCCTAAGCCTAAGGGTGCCCTACCCTAAGCCTAGGAGTGCCCTAGCCTAAGCCTAGGCTTGCCCTAGCCTTAGGCTAGCTGAGCCCTAGCCTCAGCCTAAGCCTAGGGGTGCCCTAGCCTAAGCCTGGGGTGCCCTAGCCTATGCCTAGGGGTGCCCTAGCCTAAGCCTAGGGGTGCCCTAGCCTAAGCTTATGGGTGCCCTAGCCTAAGCATAAGGGTGCCCAGGCCTTAGGCTTGAGGAGCCCTAGCCCTAGCCTAAGCCTAGGGGTGCCCTAGCCTAAGCCTAGGGGTGCCCTAGCCTAAGCCTAGGGGTGCCCTAGCCTAAGCCTAGGGGTGCCCTAGCCTAAGCCTAGGGGTGCCCTAGCCTAAGCCTAGGGTTGCCCTAGCCTAACCCTAGTGATCCCCTAGCCTTAGGTTAGGGGAACACTAGCCTTAGCCTAAGCCTAGGGGTGCCCAAGCATGAGCCTAGGCGTGCCCTTCCCTAAGTCTAGGGGTGCCCTAGCCTAAGCCTAGGCTTTCCCTAGCCTTAGGCTAGCTGAGCCCTAGCCTAAGCCTAAGCCTAGGGGTGCCCTAGCCTAAGCCTAGGGGTGCCCTAGCCTAAGCCTAGGGGTGCCCTAGCCTAAGTCTAGCGGTTCCCTAGCCTAAGACTAGGGGTACCCTAGCTTTAGGCTAGGGGAGCCCTAGCCTTAGCCTAAGCCTAGGGGTGCCCCAGCCTAAGCCTAGGGGTGCCCTAGCCTAAGTGTAGGGGTGCCTAGCCTAAGCATAGGGTTGCCCTAAACTAAGCCTAGGGGTTCCCTACCTAAGCCTATGGGTGCCCTAGCCTACGCCTATGGGTGTCCTAGCCTAAGCCTAGGGTTGCCCTAACCTTAGGCTAGGGGAAGCCTAGCCTTAGCATAACCCTTTGGGCGCCCTAGCCTAAACCTAGGGGTTCCCTAGCCTAAGCCTAGGGGTGACCTAGCCTTAGGGTAGGGGAGCCATAGTCTTATTCTAAGCCTAGGGGTGCCGTAGCCTAAGCCTAGGGGTGCCCTAGCCTAAGCCTACGGGTGTCCTAGCCTAAGCCTAGAGGTGCCCTTGCGTTAGGCTAGGGGAGCCCTAGCCTTAGCGTAAGCCTTGGGGCGCCCTAGCCTAAACCTATGGGTTCCCTAGCCTAAGCCTAGGGGTGACCTAGCCTTATGGTAGGGGAGCCCTAGCTTTAGTCTAAGACTAGGTGTGCCCTAGCCTAAGCCTAGGCTTGCCCTAGTCCAAGCCTAGGCATGCCCTAGCGTTCGGCTAGAGGAGCCTAGCCTTAGTCTAGTGGAGCCCTAACTTAGCGTAAGCCTAGGGGTGCCCTAGCATAAGCCTAGGGGTTCCCTAGCCTAAGCCTAGAGGTGCCCTAGCCTAAGCATAGGGGTGCCCTAGCCTAAGCCTAGGGGTGCCTAGCCTAAGCCTAGGGGTCCCCTAGCCTTAGGGTAAGGGAGCCCTAGCCTTAGCCTAAGCCTAGGGGTGTCCTTGCCAAAGGCTAGGGGTGCCCTAACCTAAGCCTAGGGGTACCCTAGCCTAAGCTTATGGGTGCCCTAGCCTAAGCCTAAGGGTGCCCAGGCCTTAGGCTTGAGGAGCCCTAGCCCTAGCCTAAGCCTAGGGGTGCCATATCCTAAGCCTAGGGGTGCCCTAGCCTAAGCCTAGGGGTGCCCTAGCCTAAGCCTAGGGTTGCCCTAGCCTAACCCTAGTGATGCCCTAGCCTTAGGCTAGGTGAACACTAGCCTTAGCCTAAGCCTAGGGTGCCCAAGCATAAGCCTAGGCGTGCCATTCCCTAAGTCTAGGGGTGCCCTAGCCTAAGCCTAGGCTTGCCCTAGCCTTAGGCTAGCTGAGCCCTAGCCTAAGCCTAAGCCTAGGGGTGCCCTAGCCTAAGCCTACGGGTGCCCTAGCCTAAGCCTAGGGGTGCCATAGCCTTAGGCTAGAGGAGCCCTAGCCTTAGCCTAAGCCTAGGGGTGCCCTAGCCTAAGCATAGGGGTTCCCTATCCTAAGCCTAGGGGTGTCCTAGCCTTAGGCTAGGGGAGCCCTAGCCTTAGCCTAAGCCTAGAGGTGCCCTAGCCTAAACCTAGTGGTGCCCTATCCTAAGCCTAGGGGTACCCTATCCTAAGCCTAGGGGTGTCCTAGCCTTAGTCTAGGGTAGCCCTTACCTTAGCCTAAGCCTAGAGGTGCCCTAGCCCAAGCCTAGGGGTGCCCTAGCCTAAGCTTAGGGGTGCCCTATACTTAGGCTAGGGGAGCCCTAGCCTTAGCCTAAGCCTAGGAGTGCCCAAGCCTAAGCTTAGGGGTGCCCTACCCTAAGCCTAGGGTTGCCCTAGCCTTAGACTAGCTGAGCCCTAGCCTTAGACTAAGCCTAGGGGTTCCCTAGCCTACGCCTAGGGGCTCCCTAGCCTAAGCCTAATGTTGTCCTAGCCTTAGGCTTGGGGAGCCCTAGCCTTAGCCTAAGCCTATGTGTGCCCTAACCTAAGTCTACGGGTGCCCTAGCCTAAGCCAAGGGTGCCCTAGGCTACGTCTAGGGGTTCCCTAGCCTAAGCCTAGTGGTGCCTTATCCTTAGGCTAGGAAAGCCCTAGCCTTAGCCTAAGCCTAGGGGTGTCCTAGCCTAAGACTAGGGGTGCCCTAGCCTAAGCTTAGGGGTGCCCTAGCCTTAGCCTAGGGGTGCCCTAGCTAAGCCTAGGGGTGCCCCAGGGTTAGGCAAGTGGAGCCCTAGCCTTAGCCTAAGCCTAGGGGTGCACTAGCCTAAGCTTAGAGGTGCCCTAGCCTAAACCTAAGGGTGCCCTAGCCTAAGCCTAGGGGCGCCCTAGCCTAAGCCTAGTGGCGTCCTAGCCTAAGCCTAGGGGTGCCCTAGCCTAAGCCTAGGGGTGCCCTAGCCTTAGACTAGGGGTGCCCTAGCCTTAGACTAGTGGAGCCCTAGCCTTAGCCTACGCCTAGTGGTGCGCTAATGTAAGCCATGGGGTGCCCTAGCCTAAGCCTAGGGGTGCCCTAGCCTAAGCCTAGGGATGCCTTAGCCTAAGGCTAAGGGAGCCCTAGCCTTAGCCAAAGCCTAGCGGTGCCCTAGCCTAAGACTAGGGGTGCCCTAGCCTAAGCCTACGGGTGTCCTAGCCTAAGCCTAGGGGTGCCCAACCTAAGCCTAGGGGTGCCCTAACCTTAGGCTAGGGGAGCCCTAGCCTTAGCATAACCCTTTGGGCGCCCTAGCCTAAACCTAGGGGTTCCCTAGCCTAAGCCTAGGGGTGACCTAACATTAGGGTAGGGGAGCCCTAGTATTAGTCTAAGCCTAGGGGTGCCCTAGCCTAAGCCTAGGGGTGCCCTAGCCCAAGCCTAGGGCTGCCCTAGCGTTCGGCTAGAGGAGCCCTAGCCTTAGTCTAATGGAGCCCTAGCCTTAGCCTAAGCCTAGGGGTGCCCTAGCGTAAGCCTAGGGGTTCGCTAGCCTAAGCCTAGAGGTGCCCTAGTCTAAGCCTAGGGGTGCCCTAGCCTAAGCCTAGGGGTGCCCTAGCCTAAGCCTAGGGGTGCCCTAGCCTTAGGGTAGGGGATCCCTAGCCTTAGCCTAAACCTAGTGGTGTCCTTGCCTAAGGCTAGGGGTGACCTAGCCTAAGCCTATGAGTGCCCTAGCCTAAGCTTAGGGGTGCCCTAGCCTAAGCCTTATGGTTCCCAGGCCTTAGGCTTGAGGAGCCCTAGCCCTAGCCTAAGCCTAGGGGTGCCCTAGCCAAAGCCTAGGGGTGCGCTAGCCTAACCCTAGTGATGCCCTAGCCTTAGGCTAGGGGAACACTAGCCTTAGCCTAAGCCTAGGGGTGCCCAAGCATAAGCCTAGGCATGCCGTAGCCAAAGCCAAGGGGTGCCCTACCCTAAGTCTAGGGGTGCCCTTCCCTAAGCCTAGGGGTGCCCTAGCCTAAGCCTAGGCTTGCCCTAGCCTTAGGCTAGCTGAGCCCTAGCCTAAGTCTAGGGGTGCCCTAGCCTAAGCCTAGGGGTGCCCTAGCCTAAGCCTAGGGGTGCCCTAGCCTTAGGCTAGCTGATCCCTAGCCTTAGCCTAAGCCTAGGGGTGCCCTAGCCTTAGCCAAGGGGTGCCCTAGCCTAAGCCTAGGGGTGCCCTAGCCTTAGGCTAGGGGAGCCCTAGCCTTAGCCTAAGCCAAGGGGTGCCCTAGCCTACGCCTAGGGGTTCCCTAGCCTAAGCCTCGTGGTGCCTTAGCCTTAGGCTAGGAAACGCTAGCCTTAGCCTAAGCCTGGGGGTGCCCTAGCCTAAGACTAGGGGTGCCCTAGCCTAAGCTTAGGGGTGCCATAGCCTTAGCCTAGGGGTGCCCTAGCCTAAGCCTAGGGGTGCCCTAGGGTTAGGCAAGGGTAGCCCTAGCCTTAGCCTAAGCCTAGGGGTGCCCTAGCCTAAGCCTAGTGGTGTCCTAGCCTAAGCCTAGGGGTGCCCTAGCCAAAGCCTAGGGGTGCCCTAACCTAAGGCTAGGGGTGCCCTAGCCTTAGTCTAGTGGAGCCCTAGCCTTACCTATGCCTAGGGGTGCCCTATTCTAAGCCATGGGGTGCCCTAGCCTAAGCCTAGGGGTTCCCTAGCCTAAGCCTATGGATGCCCTAGCCTAAGGCTAGGGGAGCCCTAGCCTTAGCCTAAGCCTAGCGGTGCCCTAGCCTAAGACTAGGGGTGCGCTAGCCTAAGCCTACGGGTGTCGTAGCCTAAGCCTAGGGGTGCCAAACCTAAGCCTAGGGGTGCCCTAACCTTAGGCTAGGGGAGCCCTAGCCTTAGTGTAACCCTTTGGGCGCCCTAGCCTAAACCTAGGGGTTCGCTAGCCTAAGCCTAGGGGTGACCTAGCCTTAGGGTAGGGGTGCCCTAGCCTTAGTCTAAGCCTAGGGGTGCCCTAGCCCAAGCCTAGGGATGCCCTAGCATTCGGCTAGAGGAGCCCTAGCCTTAGTTAGTGGAGCCCTAGCCTTAGCCTAAGACTAGGGGTGCCCTAGGGTAAACCTAGGTGTTCCCTAGCCTAAGCCTAGGGGTGCCCTAGCGTAAACCTAGGGGTTCCCTAGCCTAAGCCTAGAGGTGCCCTAGTCTAAGCCTAGGGGTGCCCTAGGCTAAGCCTAGGGGTACCCTAGCCTAAGTCTAGGGGTGCCCTAGCCTTAGGGTAGGGGAGCCCTAGCCTTAGCCTAAGCCTAGTGATGTCCTTTCCTAAGGCTAGTGGTGCCCTAGCTTAAGCCTAGGGGTGCCATATGGTTAGGCAAGGGGAGCCCTAGCCTTAGCCTAAGCCTAGGGGTGCACTAGCCTAATCCTAGGGGTGCCCTACCCTAAGCCTAGTGGTGTCCTAGCCTAAGCCTAGGGGTGCCCTAGCCTAAGCCTAGGGGTGCCCTAGCCTTAGACTAGGGGAGCCGTAGCCTTAGGCTAAGCCTAGGGGTGCCCTAGCCTAAGCCTCGGGGTACCCTAGCATAAGCCTAGGGTTGCCCTACCTAAGCCTAGGGGTGCCCTAGCCTAAGGCTAGGGGTGCCCTAGCCTAAGCCTAGGGATGCCCTAGCCTTAGGCTAGGGGAGCCCTAGCCTTAGCCTAAGCCTAGGGGTGCCCTAGACTAATACTAGGGGTGCCCTAGCCTAAGCCTACGGGTGTCCTAGCCTAAGCCTACGGCTGCCCTAGCCTAAGCCTAGGGGTGCCCTAACCTTAGCCTAGCTGAGGCCTAGCCTTAGCCTAAGCCTAGGGGTTCCTTAGCCCAGGCTAGGGATGGCCTAGCCTTAGGCTAGGGAAGCCCTAGCCTTAGCCTAAGGGTAGGTGTGCCCTAGCCTAAGCCTAGGGGTGCCCTATGCTAAGCCTAGGGGTGCCCTAACCTAAGCCTAGGGGTGCCCTAGCCTAAGGTTAGGGGTGCCCTAACCTAAGCCTAGGGTTGCCCTACCCTAAGCCTAGGGTTGCCCTAGCCTTAGCCTAGCTGAGCCCTAGCCTTAGCCTAAGCCTAGGGGTACCCTAGCCTAAGCCTAGATGTGCCTTAGCCTAAGCCTAGGGGTGCCATAGCATAAGCCTAGGGGTGCCCTAGCCTAAGGCTAGAGGTGCCCTAGCCTTAGGGTAGGGGAGCCCTAGCCTTAGCCTAAGCCTAGTGGTGTCCTTGCCTAATGCTAGGGTTGCCCTAGCCTAAGCCTAGGGGTGCCATATGGTTAGGCAAGGGGAACCCTAGCCTTAGCCTAAGCCTAGGGGTGACCTACCCTAAGCCTAGTGTTGCCCTAGCCTTACCCTAGCTGAGCCCTAGCCTTAGCCTAAGCCTAGGGGTTCCCTAGCATAAGGCTAGAGGTGCCTTAGCCTAAGCCTAGGGGTGCCCTAGCCTAAGCCTAGGGGTGCCCTAGCCTAAGGCTAGAGGTGCCCTAGCCTTAGTCTAGTGGAGCCCTAGCCTTAGCCTAAGCCTAGGGGTGCCCTAGGCTAAGCCTACAGGTGCCCTAGTCTAAGCCTAGGGGTGCCTTAGCCTAAGCCTAGGGGTGTCCTAGCCTAATCCTAGGGGTACCCTAGCCTTAGGCTAGCTGAGCCCTAGACTTAGCCTAAGCCTATGTGTGCCCTAACCTAAGTCTACGGGTGCCCTAGCCTAAGCCTAGGGGTGCCCTAGCCTACGTCTAGGGGTTCCCTAGCCTAAGCCTAGTGGTGCCTTAGCCTTAGGCTAGGAAAGCCCTAGCCTTAGCCTAAGCCTAGGGGTGCCCTAGCCTAAGACTAGGGGTGCCCTAGCCTAAGCTTAGGGGTGCCCTAGCCTTAGCCTAGGGGTGCCCTAGCTAAGCTTAGGGGTGCCCTAGGGTTAGGCAAGTGGAGCCCTAGCCTTAGCCTAAGCCTAGGGGTGCACTAGCCTAAGCTTAGACGTGCCGTAGCCTAAGCCTAGGGGTGCCCTAGCCTAAGCCTAGGGGCGCCCTAGCCTAAGCCTAGTGGCGTCCTAGCCAAAGCCTAGGGGTGCCCTAGCCTAAGCCTAGGGGTGCCCTAGCCTTAGACTAGGGGAGCCCTAGCCTTAGCCTAAACCTAGGTGTGCCCTAGCCAAAGCCTAGGGGTGCCCTATCATAAGCCTAGGGTTGCCCTAGCCTAAGGCTAGGGGTGCCCTAACCTAAGGCTAGGGGTGCCCTAGCCTTAGACTAGTGGAGCCCTAGCCTTAGCCTACGCCTAGGGGTGCCCTATTGTAAGCCATGGGGTGCCCTAGCCTAAGCCTAGGGGTGCCCTAGCCTAAGCCTAGGGATGCCCTAGCCTAAGGCTAGGCAGCCCTAGCCTTAGCCAAAGCCTAGCGGTGCCCTAGCCTAAGACTAGGGGTGCCCTAGCCTAAGCCTACGGGTGTCCTAGCCTAAGCCTAGGGGTGCCCAACCTAAGCCTAGGGGTGCCCTAACCTTAGGCTAGGGGAGCCCTAGCCTTAGCATAACCCTTTGGGCGCCCTAACCTAAACCTAGGGGTTCCCTAGCCTAAGCCTAGGGGTGACCTAACCTTAGGGTAGGGGAGCCCTAGTCTTAGTCTAAGCTTAGGGGTGCACTAGCCTAAGCCTAGGGGTGCCCTATCCCAAGCCTAGGGCTGCCCTAGCGTTCGGCTAGAGGAGCCCTAGCCTTAGTCTAGTGGAGCCCTAGCCTTAGTCTAAGCCTAGGGGTGCCCTAGCGTAAGCCTAGGTGTTCCCTAGCCTAAGCCTAGAGGTGCCCTAGTCTAAGCCGAGGGGTGCCCTAGCCTAAGACTATGGGGTGCCCTAGCCTAAGCCTAGGGGTGCCCTAGCCTAAGCCTAGGGGTGCCCTAGCCTAAGCCTAGGGGTGCCCTAGCCTTAGGGTAGGGGATCCGTAGCCTTAGCCTAAACCTAGTGTTGTCCTTGCCTAAGGTTTGGGGTGACCTAGCCTAAGCCTATGAGTGCCCTAGCCTAAGCCTAAGGGTGCCCAGGCCTTAGGCTTGAGGAGCCCTAGCCCTAGCCTAAGCCTAGGGGTGCCCTAGCCAAAGCCTAGGGGTGCCCTAGCCTAACCCTAGTGATGCCCTAGCCATAGGCTAGGGGAACACTAGCCTTAGCCTAAGCCTAGGGGTGCCCAAGCATAAGCCTAGGCATGCCGTAGCCTAAGCCAAGGGGTGCCCTACCCTAAGTCTAGGGGTGCCCTTCCCTAAGCCTAGGGGTGCCCTAGCCTAAGCCTAGGCTTGCCCTAGCCTTAGGCTAGCTGAGCCCTAGCCTAAGCCTAAGCCTAGGGGTGCCCTAGCCTAAGCCTAGGGGTGCCCTAGCCTAAGCCTAGGGGTGCCCTAGCCTAAGCCTAGGGGTGCCCTAGCCTAAGCCCTGGGGTGCCCTAGCCTAAGCTTAGGGGTGCCCTAGCCCAAGCCTTGGGGTGCCCTAGCCTAAGCCTAGAGGTGCCCTAGGGTTAGGCTAGGGGAGCCCTAGCCTTAGCCTAAGCCTAGGGGTGCCCTAGCCTAAGCCTAGGGGGGCCATAACCTAAGCTTAGGGGTGCCCTAGCCCTAGACTAGGGGAGCCCTAGCCTTAGCCTAAGCCTAGCGGTGCCCTAGCCTAAAACTAGGGGTGCCCTAGCCTAAGCCTATGGGTGTCCTAGCCTAAGCCTAGAGGTGCTCTAGGGTTAGGCTATGGGAGCCCTAGCCTTAGTGTAAGCCTTGGGGCGCCCTAGCCTAAACCTATGGGTTCCCTAGCCTAAGCCTAGGGTTGACCTAGCCTTATGGTAGGGGAGCCCTAACTTTAGCCTAAGCCTAGAGGTGCCCTAGCCTAAGCATAGGGGTGCCCTAGCCTAAGCCTAGGTGTGCCTAGCCTAAGCCTAGGGGTGCCCTAGCCTTAGGGTAAGGGAGCCCTAGCCTTAGCCTAAGCCTAGGGGTGTCCTTGCCTAAGGCTATGGGTGCCCTAGCCTAAGCCTAGGGGTGCCCTAGCCTAAGCTTATGGGTGCCCTAGCCTAAGCATAAGGGTGCCCAGGCCTTAGGCTTGAGGAGCCCTAGCCCTAGCCTAAGCCTAGGGGTGCCCTAGCCTAAGCCTAGGGGTGCCCTAGCCTAAGCCTAGGGGTGCCCTAGCCTAAGCCTAGGGGTGCCCTAGCCTAAGCCTAGGGGTGCCCTAGCCTAAGCCTAGGGTTGCCCTAGCCTAACCCTAGTGATCCCCTAGCCTTAGGTTAGGGGAACACTAGCCTTAGCCTAAGCCTAGGGGTGCCCAAGCATGAGCCTAGGCGTGCCCTTCCCTAAGTCTAGGGGTGCCCTAGCCTAAGCCTAGGCTTTCCCTAGCCTTAGGCTAGCTGAGCCCTAGCCTAAGCCTAAGCCTAGGGGTGCCCTAGCCTAAGCCTAGGGGTGCCCGAACCTAAGCCTAGGGGTGCCCTAGCCTAAGTCTAGCGGTTCCCTAGCCTAAGCCTAGGGGTACCCTAGCTTTAGGCTAGGGGAGCCCTAGCCTTAGCCTAAGCCTAGGGGTGCCCCAGCCTAAGCCTAGGGGTGCCCTAGCCTAAGTGTAGGGGTGCCTAGCCTAAGCATAGGGTTGCCCTAACCTAAGCCTAGGGGTTCCCTACCTAAGCCTATGGGTGCCCTAGCCTAAGCCAATGGGTGTCCTAGCCTAAGCCTAGGGTTGCCCTAACCTTAGGCTAGGGGAAGCCTAGCCTTAGCATAACCCTTTGGGCGCCCTAGCCTAAACCTAGGGGTTCCCTAGCCTAAGCCTAGGGGTGACCTAGCCTTAGGGTAGGGGAGCCATAGTCTTATTCTAAGCCTAGGGGTGCCGTAGCCTAAGCCTAGGGGTGCCCTAGCCTAAGCCTACGGGTGTCCTAGCCTAAGCCTACAGGTGCCCTTGCGTTAGGCTAGGTGAGCCCTAGCCTTAGCGTAAGCCTTGGGGCGCCCTAGCCTAAACCTATGGGTTCCCTAGCCTAAGCCTAGGGGTGACCTAGCCTTATGGTAGGGGAGCCCTAGCTTTAGTCTAAGACTAGGTGTGCCCTAGCCTAAGCCTAGGCATGCCCTAGCGTTCGGCTAGAGGAGCCTAGCCTTAGTCTAGTGGAGCCCTAACCTTAGCGTAAGCCTAGGGGTGCCCTAGCATAAGCCTAGGGGTTCCCTAGCCTAAGCCTAGAGGTGCCCTTGCCTAAGCATAGGGGTGCCCTAGCCTAAGCCTAGGGGTGCCTAGCCTAAGCCTAGGGGTCCCCTAGCCTTAGGGTAAGGGAGCCCTAGCCTTAGCCTAAGCCTAGGGGTGTCCTTGCCAAAGGCTAGGGGTGCCCTAGCCTAAGCCTAGGGGTACCCTAGCCTAAGCTTATGGGTGCCCTAGCCTAAGCCTAAGGGTGCCCAGGCCTTAGGCTTGAGGAGCCCTAGCCCTAGCCTAAGCCTAGGGGTGCCATATCCTAAGCCTAGGGGTGCCCTAGCCTAAGCCTAGGGGTGCCCTAGCCTAAGCCTAGGGTTGCCCTAGCCTAACCCTAGTGATGCCCTAGCCTTAGGCTAGGTGAACACTAGCCTTAGCCTAAGCCTAGGGTGCCCAAGCATAAGCCTAGGCGTGCCCTTCCCTAAGTCTAGGGGTGCCCTAGCCTAAGCCTAGGCTTGCCCTAGCCTTAGGCTAGCTGAGCCCTACCCTAAGCCTAAGCCTAGGGGTGCCCTAGCCTAAGCCTACGGGTGCCCTAGCCTAAGCCTAGGGGTGCCATAGCCTTAGGCTAGAGGAGCCCTAGCCTTAGCCTAAGCCTAGGGGTGCCCTAGCCTAAGCATAGGGGTTCCCTATCCTAAGCCTAGGGGTGTCCTAGCCTTAGGCTAGGGGAGCCCTAGCCTTAGCCTAAGCCTAGAGGTGCCCTAGCCTAAACCTAGTGGTGCCCTATCCTAAGCCTAGGGGTACCCTATCCTAAGCCTAGGGGTGTCCTAGCCTTAGGCTAGGGTAGCCCTTACCTTAGCCTAAGCCTAGAGGTGCCCTAGCCCAAGCCTAGGGGTGCCCTAGCCTAAGCTTAGGGGTGCCCTATACTTAGGCTAGGGGAGCCCTAGCCTTAGCCTAAGCCTAGGAGTGCCCAAGCCTAAGCTTAGGAGTGCCCTACCCTAAGCCTAGGGTTGCCCTAGCCTTAGACTAGCTGAGCCCTAGCCTTAGACTAAGCCTAGGGGTTCCCTAGCCTACGCCTAGGGGCTCCCTAGCCTAAGCCTAATGTTGTCCTAGCCTTAGGCTTGGGGAGCCCTAGTCTTAGCCTAAGCCTAAGGGTTCCCTAGCGGTAGACTAGGGGTGCCCTAGCCCAAGCTTAGGGGTGCCCTAGCCTTAGCCTAGGGGTGCTCTAGCGTAAGCCTAGGGGTGCCCTATGGTTAGGCAAGGGGAGCCCTAGCCTTAGCCTAAGCCTAGGGGTGCCCTAGCCTAAGCCTAGGGGTACCCTAGCATAAGCCTAGGGTTGCCATACCTAAGCCTAGGGGTGCCCTAGCCTAAGGCTGGGGGTGCCCTAGCCGTAGTCTAGTGGAGCCCTAGCCTTAGCCTATGCCTAGGGGTGCCCTATCCTAAGCCATGGGGTGCCCTAGCCTAAGCCTAGGGGTACCCTAGCCTAAGCCTAGGGATGCCCTAGCCTTAGGCTAGGGGAACCCTAGCCTTAGCCTAAGCCTAGGGGTGCCCTAGACTAAGACTAGGGGTGCCCTAGCCTAAGCCTACGGGTGTCCTAGCCTAAGCCTACGGCTGTCCTAGCCTAAGCCTAGGGGTGCCCTAACCTTAGGCTAGGGGAGCCCTAGCCTTAGCGTAAGCCTTCGGACGCCCTAGCCTAAACCTAGCGGTTCCCTAGCCTAGCCTAGGGGTGACATAGCCTTAGGCTAGGGGAGCCCTAGCCTTAGTCTAAGCCTAGGGGTGCCCTAGCCTAAGCCTAGGGGTGCCCTAGCCCAAGCGTAGGGATGCTCTAGCGTTAGGCTAGAGGAGCCCTAGCCTTAGCCTAAGCCTAGGGGTGCCCTAGCCTAAGCCTAGGCGTGCCCTAGCCTAAGCCTAGGGGTGCCCGAACCTTAGGCTAGGGGAGCCCTAGCCTTAGTCTAAGCCTATGGGTGCCGTAGCCTAAGCCTATGCGTGCCCTACCCAAGCCTAGGGATGCCCTAGCGTTAGGCTAGAGGAGTCCTAGCCTTAGCCTAAGCCTAGGGGTGCCCTAGCCTAAGCCTTTGGATGCCCAAGCCTAAGTCTAGGGGTGCCCTAGCCTAAGCCTAGGGGTACCCTAGCCTTAGGCTAGGGGAGTCCTCGCCTTAGCCGAAGCCTTGGGGTGCCCTATCCTAAGACTAGGGGTGCCCTAGCCTACGCCTAGGGGTGCCCTAGCCCAGGCTAGGGATGTCCTAGCGTTAGACTAGAGCAGCCCTAGCCTTAACCTAAGCCTAGTGGTGCCCTAGCCTAAGCCAAGGGGTGCCCTAACCTAAGTCTAGGTGTGCCCTAGCCTAAGCCTAGGGGTACCCTACCCTTAGGCTAGGGGAGCCCTAGCCTTAGCCTAAGCCTAGGGGTGCCCCAGCCTAAGCCTAGGGCTGCCTTGCCTAAGTCTAGGGGTGCATAGCATAAGCATAGAGGTGCCCTAACCTAAGCCTAGGGATTCCCTACCTTAGCCTAGTGGTTCCCTAGCCTAAGCCTAGGGGTACCCTAGCCTAAGCCTAGGGGTGCCCTAGCCTTAGGCTAGGGGAGCCTTAGCTTAAGCCTAAGCATAGGGGTGCTCTAGCCTAAGCCTAGGGGTCACCTAGCCTACGCCTAGCGGTGCCTTAGCCTTAGGTTAGGGGATGCCTAGCCTTATCCTAAGCCTAGGAGTTCCCTAGCCTAAGTGTAGGGGTGCCCTAGCCTGATCCTAGGGGTGCCCTAGCCTTAGTTAGGGGTGCCCTAGCCTAAGCCTAGGGGTCCCCTAGCCTTAGTCTATGCCTAGGGTTGACCTAGCCTAAGCCTAGGGGTGCCCTAGCCTTAGGCTAGCTGAGCCCTATCCTTAGCCTAAGCCTAGGGGTGCCCTAGCCTTAGCCTAGGGGTGCCCTAACTTAAGCCTTGGGGTGCCCTAGCCCACGCCTAGCGGTGCCCTAGCCTTAGCCTAAGCCTAGGGGTGCCCTAGCCTAAGCCTAGGGGTGCCCTAGCCTAAGACTAGGGGTGCCCTAGCCTAAGCTTAGGGGTGCCCTAGTCTAAGCCTAGGGGTGCCCTAGCCCTAGCCTAAGCCTAGGGGAGCCTAGCCTAAGCCTAGGGGTGCCCTAGCCTTAGGGTAAGGGAGCCCTAGCCTTAGCCTAAGCCTAGGGGTGTCCTTGCCTAAGGCTAGGGGTGCCCTAACCTAAGCCTAGGGGTGCCCTAGCCTAAGTTTAGGGGTGCCCTAGCCTAAGCCTAAGGGTGCCCAGGCCTTAGGCTTGAGGAGCCCTAGCCCTAGCCTAAGCCTAGGGGTGCCCTAGCCTAAGCCTAGGGGTGACCTAGCCTAAGCCTAAGGGTGCCCTAGCCTAACCCTAGTGATGCCCTAGCCTTAGGCTAGGGGAACACTAGCCTTAGCCTAAGCCTAGGGGTGCCCAAGCATAAGCCTAGGCGTGCCCTAGCCTAAGCCTAGGTTGCCCTAGCCTAAGTCTAGGGGTGCCCTAGCCTTAGGCTAGCTGAGCCCTATCCTTAGCCTAAGCTTAGGGGTGCCCTAGCCTTAGGCTAGGGGAGCCCTAGCCTTAGCCTAAGCCTAGGAGTGCCCAAGCCTAAGCCTAGGGGTGCCCTAGCCTAAGCCTAGGGGTGCCCTAGGATAAGCCTAGGGTTTCCCTAGCCTAAGACTAGGGGTGCCCTAGCCTAAGGCTAGGGGACCCCTAGCCTTAGCCTAAGCATTGGGGCGCCCTAGCCTAAACCTGGGGATTCCCTAGCCTAAGCTTAGGGGTGACCTAGCCTTAGGCTAGGGGAGCCCTCGCCTTAGTCTAAGCCTAGGGGATCCCTAGCATAAGCCTAGGGGTGCCGTAGCCCAAGCCTAGGGATGCCCTAGCATTAGGCTAGAGTAGCCGTAGCATTAGCCTAAGCCTAGGGGTCCCCTAGCCTAAGCCTAGGGGTGCCCTAGCCTAAGTGTAAGTGTGCCCTAGCCTAAGCCTAGGGGTACCCTACCCTTAGGCTAGGTGAGCCCTAGCCTTAGTCTAAGCCTAGGGGTGCCCCACCCTAAGCCTAGGGGTGCCCTGCCTAAGTCTAGTGGTGCCTAGCCTAAGCATAGGGGTGCCCTAACCTAAGCCTTGGGGTTCCCTACCTTAACCTAGGGGTGCCCTAGTCTAAGCATACAGTGCCCTAGCCTAAGCCTAGGGGTGCCCTAGCCTTAGGCTAGGGAAGCCCTAGCCTTAGCCTAAGCCTAGGGGTGCCCTAGCCTAAGCCTAGGGGAGCCCTAGCCTAAGCGTAGGG
The DNA here is from genome assembly GCF_050624435.1 of Tenrec ecaudatus. Classification (NCBI taxonomy): domain Eukaryota; kingdom Metazoa; phylum Chordata; class Mammalia; order Afrosoricida; family Tenrecidae; genus Tenrec; species Tenrec ecaudatus. Next base: position 2,036,581 of record NW_027457650.1, on the reverse strand, counting down.
GTGCCCTAGCCTAAGGTTAGGGGTGCCCTAACCTAAGCCTAGGGTTGCCCTAGCCTTAAGCTAGGGGAGCCCTAGCCTTAACCTAAGCCTAGGGGTGCCCTAGCCTAAGCCTAGGGGTTTCCTTGCCTAAGCCTAGGGCTGCCCTAATCTAAGCCTAAGGGTGCCCTAGCCTTAGACTAGGGGAGCCCTAGCCTTAGCCTAAGCCTAGGGGTGCCCTAGCCTAAGCCTAGGGGTGCCCTAGCCTAAGCCTTGGGGCGCCCTAGCCTAAGCCTAGGGGTGCCCAAGCCTTTGGTTGGGGGAGCCCTAGCTTTAGCCTAAGCCTAGGGGTGCTCTAGCCTAAGCCTAGGGGTCACCTAGCCTACGCCTAGGGGTGCCTTAGCCTTAGGCTAGGGGATCCCTAGCCTTAGCCTAAGCCTAGGGGTTCCCTAGCCTTAGGCTAGGGGAGCCCTACCTTAAGCGTAAGCATAGGGGTGCTCTAGCCTAAGCCTAGGGGTCACCTAGCCTACGCCTAGCGGTGCCTTAGCCTTAGGTTAGGGGATGCCTAGCCTTATCCTAAGCCTAGGGGTTCCCTAGCCTAAGTGTAGGGGTGCCCTAGCCTGATCCTAGGGGTGCCCTAGCCTTAGCTTAGGGGTGCCCTAGCCTAAGCCTAGGGGTCCCATAGCCTTAGTCTAAGCCTAGGGCTGCCCTAGCCTAAGCCTAGGGGTGCCCTAGCCTTACGCTAGCTGAGCCCTATCCTTAGCCTAAGCCTAGGAGTGCCCTAGCCTTAGCCTAGGGGTGCCCTAACCTAAGCCTTGGGGTGCCCTAGCCTATGCCTAGGGGTTCTCTAGCCTTAGTCTAGGGGAGCCCTAGCCTTAGCCTTAGCCTAGGGGTGCCCTAGCCTAAGACTAGGGGTGCCCTAGCCTAAGCTTAGGGGTGCCCTAGCCTAAGCCTAGGGGTGCCCTAGCCTAAGCCTAGGGGTGCCTAGGCTAAGCCTAGGGGTGCCCTAGCCTTAGGGTAAGGGATCCCTAGCCTTAGCCTAAGCCTAGGGGTGTCCTTGCCTAAGGCTGGGGGTGCCCTAGCCTAAGCCTAGGGGTGCCCTAGTCTAAGTTTAGGGGTGCCCTAGCCTAAGCCTAAGGGTGCCCAGGCCGTAGGCTTGAGGAGCCCTAGCCCTAGCCTAAGGCTAGGGGTGCCCTAGCCTAAGCCTAGAGGTGCCCTAGCCTAAGCCTAAGGGTGCCCTTGCCTAACCCTAGTGATGCCCTAGCCTTAGGCTAGGGGAACACTAGCCTTAGCCTAAGCCTAGGGGTGCCCAAGCATAAGCATAGGCGTGCCCTAGCCTAAGCCATGGGGTGCCCTACCCGAAGCCTAGGGGTGCCCTTCCCTAAGTCTAGGGGTGCCCTATCCTAAGCCTAGGTTGCCCTATCCTAAGTCTAGGGGTGCCCTAGCCTTAGGCTAGCTGAGCCCTATCCTTACCCTAAGCCTAGGGGTGCCCTAGCCTTAGCCTAGGGGTGCCCTAACCTAAGCCTAGGGGTGCCCTAGCCTACTCCTAGGGGTGCCCTAGCCTTAGGCTAGGGGAGTCCTAGCCTTAGCCTAAGCCTAGGGGTGCCCTAGCCTAAGGTTAGTGGTGCCCTATTATAAGCCTAGGGGTGCCCTATCCTAAGCCTAGGGGTGTCCTAGCCTTAGGCTAGGGGAGCCCTTACCTTAGCCTAAGCCTAGGGGTGCCCTAGCCCAAGCCTAGGGGTGCCTTAGCCTAAGCCTAGGGGTGCCCTAGCCTAAGCCTAGGGGTGTCCTAGCCTAAGCTTAGGGGTGCCCTAGCCTTAGGCTAGGGGAGCCCTAGCCTTAGCCTAAGCCTAGGAGTGCCCAAGCCTAAGCCTAGGGGTGCCCTAGCCTAAGCCTAGGGGTGCCCTAGCCTAAGGCTAGGGGACCCCTAGCCTTAGCCTAAGCCTTGGGGCGCCCTAGCCTAAACCTGGGGATTCCCTAGCCTAAGCTTAGGAGTGACCTAGCCTTAGGCTAGGGGAGCCCTCGCCTTAGTCTAAGCCTAGGGGATCCCTAGCATAAGCCTAGGGGTGCCGTAGCCCAAGCCTAGGGATGCCCTAGCATTAGGCTAGAGTAGCCGTAGCCTTAGCCTAAGCCTAGGGGTCCCCTAGCCTAAGCCTAGGGGTGCCCTAGCCTAAGTGTAAGTGTGCCCTAGCCTAAGCCTAGGGGTACCCTACCCTTAGGCTAGGTGAGCCCTAGCCTTAGCCTAAGCCTAGGGGTGCCCCACCCTAAGCCTAGGGGTGCCCTGCCTAAGTCTAGTGGTGCCTAGCCTAAGCATTGGGGTGCCCTAACCTAAGCCTTGGGGTTCCCTACCTTAACCTAGGGGTGCCCTAGTCTAAGCATACAGTGCCCTAGCCTAAGCCTAGGGGTGCCCTAGCCTTAGGCTAGGGAAGCCCTAGCCTTAGCCTAAGCCTAGGGGTGCCCTAGCCTAAGCCTAGGGGAGCCCCAGCCTAAGCGTAGGGGTGCCCTAGCCTAAGGTTAGGGGTGCCCTAACCTAAGCCTAGGGTTGCCCTAGCCTTAAGCTAGGGGAGCCCTAGCCTTAACCTAAGCCTAGGGGTGCCCTAGCCTAAGCCTAGGGGTTTCCTTGCCTAAGCCTAGGGCTGCCCTAATCTAAGCCTAAGGGTGCCCTAGCCTTAGACTAGGGGAGCCCTAGCCTTAGCCTAAGCCTAGGGGTGCCCTAGCCTAAGCCTAGGGGTGCCCTAGCCTAAGCCTTGGGGTGCCGTAGCCCAAGCCTAGGGATGCCCTAGCATTAGGCTAGAGGAGCCGTAGCCTTAGCCTAAGCCTAGGGGTCCCCTAGCCTAAGCCTAGGGGTGCACTAGCCTACGTCTAGGTGTGCCCTAGCCTAAGCCTAGGGGTACCCTACCCTTAGGCTAGGGGAGCCCTAGCCTTAGCCTAAGCTTAGGGGTGCCCCACCCTAAGCCTAGGGGTGCCCTGCCTAAGTCTAGTGGAGCCTAGCCTAAGCATAGGGGTGCCCTAACCTAAGCCTTGGGGTTCCCTACCTTAACCTAGGGGTGCCCTAGCCTAAGCATACGGTGCCCTAGCCTAAGCCTAGGGGTGCCCTAGCCTTAGGCTAGGGAAGCCCTAGCCTTAGCCTAAGCCTAGGGGTGCCCTAGCCTAAGCCTAGGGGAGCCCTAGCCTAAGCATAGGGGTGCCCTAGCCTAAGGTTAGGGGTGCCCTAACCTAAGCCTAGGCTTGCCCTAGCCTTAAGCTAGGGGAGCCCTAGCCTTAACCTAAGCCTAGGGGTGCTCTAGCCTAAGCCTAGGGGTTCCCTAGCCTAAGCCTAGGGGTGCCCTAGTCTAAGCCTAAGGGTGCCCTAGCCTTAGACTAGGGGAGCCCTAGCCTTAGCCTAAGCCTAGGGGTGCCCTAGCCTAAGCCTAGGGGTGCTGTAGCCTAAGCCTAGGGGTGCCCAAGCCTTAGGTTGGGGGAGCCCTAGCTTTAGCCTAAGCCTAGGGGTGCTCCAGCCTAAGCCTATGGGTCACCTAGCCTACGCCTAGGGGTGCCTTAGCCTTAGGCTAGGGGATCCCTAGCCTTAGCCTAAGCCTAGGGGTTCCCTAGCCTAAGTGTAGGGGTGCCCTAGCCTGAGACTAGGGGTCCCCTAGCCTTAGCCTAGGGGTGCCCTAGCCTAAGCCTAGGGGTGCCTTAGCCTAAGCCTAGGGGTCCCCTAGCCTTAGTCTAAGCCTAGGGTTGCCCTAGCCTAAGCCTAGGGGTGCCCTAGCCTAAGCCTACGGGTGCCCTAGCCTACGCCTAGGGGTGCCCTATCCTTAGCCTAAGCCTAGGGGTGCCCTAGCCTAAGCCTAGGGGTGCCCTAGCCTAAGGCTAGGGGTGCCTTAGCCTACGCCTAGGGGTGCCCTAGCCTTAGCCTAAGCCTAGGGGTGCTCTAGCCTAAGACTAGGGGTGCCCTAGCCTAAGCTTAGGGGTGCCCTAGCGTAAGCCTAGGGGTGCCCTTGCCTAAGCCTAGCGGTGCCCTAGGGTTAGGCAAGGGGAGCCCTAGCCTTAGCATAAGCCTAGGGGTTCCCTAGCCTAAGCTTAGGGGTGCCCTAGCCTAAGCCTAGGGGTGCCCTAGCCTAAGACTAGGGGTGCCCTAGCCTAAGCCTTGCAGTGCCCTAGCCCTAGGCTAGGGGGACCTAGCCTTAGCCTAAGCCTAGGTGTGCCCTAGTCTAAGCCTAGTGGTGTCCTAGCCTAAGCCTAGGGGTGCCCTAGCCTAAGCCGAGGAGTGCCCTAGCCTTAGACAAGGGGAGCCCTAGCCTTAGCCTATGCCTAGGGGTGCCCTAGCCTAAGACTAGGGGTGTCCTAGCCTAAGCCTAGGAGTGCCCTAGCCTTAGGCTAGGGGAGCCCTTGCCTTAGCCTAAGCCTAGGGGTGCCCTAGCCTAAGACTAGGGGTGCCCGAGCCTAAGCCTACGGGTTTCTGAGCCTAAGCCTAGGGATGCCCTAGCTTAAGCCTTCGGGTGCCCTAGCCTAATTCTAGGGGTGCCCTAGCCTAAGCCTAGGGGTGCCCTAGCCTAAGCTTAGGGGTGCCCTAGCCTTAGGCTAGGGGAGCCCTAGCCTTAGACTAAACCTAGGGGTGCCCTAGCCTAAGCATAGGGGTGCCCTAGCCTACGCCTAGGGGTGCCCTACCCTAAGCCTAGGGGTGCCCTAGCCTAAGCCTAGGAGTGCCCTAGCCTTAGGCTAGGGGAGCCCTAGCCTCAGCCTAAGCCTAGGGGTGCCCTAGCCTAAGCTTAGGGGTGCCCTAGCGTAAGCGTAGGGGTGCCCTAGCCTAAGCCTAGGGGTGCCCTAGAGTTAGGGTAGGGGAGCCCTAGCCTTAGCCTAAGCCTAGGGGTGCCCTAGCCTTAGCCTAAGCCTAGGGGTGCCCTAGCCTTAGCCAAAGCCTAGGGGTGCTCTAGCCTAAGCCTAGGGGTGCCCTAGCCTAAGCCTAGGGGTGCCCTAGCCTAAGCCTAGGGGTGCCCTAGCCTAAGCCTAGGGGTGCCCTAGCCTAAGCCTAGGGGTGCCCTAGACTAAGCCTAGGGGTGCCCTAGCCTTAGGCTAGGGGAGCCCTAGCCTTAGCCTAAGCCTAGTGGTGCCCTAGCCTAAGCCTAGTGGTGCCCTAGCCTTAGGCTAGGGGAGTCCTAGCCTTAGCCTAAGCCTAGGGGTGCCCTAGCCTAAGCCTAGGGGTGCCCAGGCCTTAGGCTAGAGGAGCCCTAGCCTTAGCCTAAGCCTATGGCTGCCCTAGCCTAAGCCTAGGGGTGACCTAGCCTAAGCCTAGGGGTGCCCTAGCCTAAGCTTAGGGGTGTCCTAGCCTAACCCTAGGGGTGCCCTAGCCTAAGCCTAGGAGTGCCCTAGCCTTAGGCTAGGGGAGCCCTAGCCTTAGCCTAAGCCTAGGGGTGCCCTAGCCTAAGCTTAGGGGTGCCCTAGCGTAAGCGTAGGGGTGCCCTAGCCTAAGCCTAGGGGTGCCCTAGAGTTAGGGTAGGGGAGCCCTAGCCTTAGCCTAAGCCTAGGGGTGCCCTAGCCTTAGCCTAAGCCTAGGGGTGCCCTAGCCTTAGCCTAAGCCTAGGGGTGCCCTAGCCTAAGCCTAGGGGTGCCCTAGCCTAAGCCTAGGGGTGCCCTAGCCTAAGCCTAGGGGTGCCCTAGCCTAAGCCTAGGGGTGCCCTAGCCTAAGCCTAGGGGTGCCCTAGACTAAGCCTAGGGGTGCCCTAGCCTTAGGCTAGGGGAGCCCTAGCCTTAGCCTAAGCCTAGTGGTGCCCTAGCCTAAGCCTAGTGGTGCCCTAGCCTAAGCCTAGGGGTGGCCTAGCCTAAGCCTAGGGGTGTCCTATCCTTAGGTTAGGGGAGTCCTAGCCTTAGCCTAAGCCTAGGGGTGCCCTAGCCTAAGCCTAGGGGTGCCCAGGCCTTAGGCTAGAGGAGCCCTAGCCTTAGCCTAAGCCTATGCTGCCCTAGCCTAAGCCTAGGGGTGACCTAGCCTAAGCCTAGGGGTGCCCTAGCCTAAGCTTACGGGTGTCCTAGCTAACCCTAGGGGTGCCCTAGCCTTAGACTAGGGGAGCACTAGCCTTATCCTACGCCTCGGGGTGCCCTAGCCTAAGTCTAGGGGTGCCCTAGCCTAAGCCTAGGGGTGCCCTAGCCTAAGCCTAGGGGTGCCTTAGCCTAAGATTAGGGGTGCCCTAGCCTAAGCCTAAGGGTGCCCTAGCCTAAGCCTAGTGGTGCCCTAGCCTTAGGCTTGGGGAGACCTAGCTTTAGCCTAAGTCTAGGGGTGCCCTAGCCTAAGACTAGGGGTGCCCTAGCCTAAGCTTAGGGGTGCCCTAGCCTAAGCTTAGGGGTCCCCTAGCCTAAGCCTAGGGGTGCACTAGGGTTAGGCTAGGGGAGCCCTAACCTTAGCCTAAACCTAGGGGTTCACTAGCCTAAGCCTAGGGGTGCCCTAGCCTAAGCCTAAACCTAGGGGTTCACTAGCCTAAGCCTAGGGGTGCCCTAGCCATAGGCTAGGGTAACCCTAGCCTTAACCTAAGCCTATGGGTGCCCTAGCCTCAGCCTAGGGGTGCCCTAGCCTCAGCCTAGAGGTGCCCTAGCCTAAGCCTAGGAGTGCCCTAGCCTAAGCCTTGTGGTGACCTAGCCTAAGCCTAGGGGTGATCTAGCCTTAGCCTAAGCCTAGGGGTGCCCTAGCCTAAGCCTAAGGGTGCCCTAACCTAAGCCTACGGTGCACTTTCCTAAGCCTAGGGGTTACTTTAGCCTAAGCCAAGGGGTCCCCTAGCCTTAGCCTAAGCCTAGGTGTGCCCCAGCCTAAGCCTAGGGGTGCCCTAGCCTAAGCTTAGGGTTCCCGTAACCTAAGCCTAGGGGTGCCCTAGCCTAAGCCTAGGATTGCCCTAGCCTTAGGCTAGCTGAGCCCTAGCCTAAGCCAAAGCATATGGGTGCCCTAGCCTAAGCCTAGGGGTGCTTAGCCTAAGCCTAGGGGAGCCCCAGCCTTAGGCTAGGGGAGCCCTAGCCTTAGCCTAAGCCTAGGGGTGTCGTAGCCTAAGCTAAGGGGTGTCCTAGCCTAAGCCTAGGGGTGCCCTAGCCTAAGCCTAGGGGTGCCCTAGCCTAAGCCTAGTGGTGCCCAGGCCTTAGCCTAGAGGAGCCCTAGCCTTAGCCTAAGCCTATGGCTGCCCTAGCCTAAGCCTAGATGTCCCCTAGCCTAATCCTAGGAGTGCCCTAACCTAACCCTAGGGGTGTCCTAGCCTAAGCCTAAGCGTGCCCTAGCCTAAGCCTAGGGGTGCCCTAGCCTAAGCCTAGGGGTGCCGTAGTCTAAGCTAAGGGGTGCCCTAGCCTAAGCCTAGGGGTACCCTAGCCTTAGGCTAGGGGAGCCCTAGCCTTAGCCTAAGCCTATGGGTGCCCCAGCCTAAGCCTAGGGGTGCCCTCGACTAAGTCTAGGGGTGCCTAGCCTAAGCATAGAGGTGCCCTAACCTAAGCCTAGGCTTTCCCTTCCTAAGCCTAGGGTTGCCCTAGCCTAAGCCTACGGGTGCCCTAGCCTAAGCCTAGGGGTGCCCTAGCCTAAGCCTAGGGGTGCCCTAACCTAACCTTAGGGGTGCCCTAGCGTTAGGGTAGAGGAGCCCTAGCCTTAGCCTAAGCCTAGGGGTGCCCTAGCCTAAGACTAGGGGTGCCCTAGCCTAAGATTAGGGGTACCCTAGCGTAAACCTAGGGGTGCCCTAGTCTAAGTCTAGGGGTGCCCTAGCCTTAGCCTAGGGGTGCCCTAGCCTAAGCCTTGGGGTGCCTTAGCCTAAGCCTATGGGTCCCCTAGCCTTAGTCTAAGCCTAGGGTTGCCCTAGCCTAAGCCTAGGCGTGCCCTAGCCTTAGGCTAGCTGAGCCCTAGCCTTAGACTAAGCCTAGGGGTGCCCTAGCCTACGCCTAGGGGTGCCTTAGCCTTAGGCTATGGGATCCCTAGGCTTAGCCTAAGCCTTGGGGTTCCCTAGCCTAAGTGTAGGGGTGCCCTAGCCTGAGCGTAGGGGTGCCCCAGCCGTAGCCTAGGGGTGCCCTAGCTTAACCCTAGGAGTGCCGTAACCTAACCCTAGGGGAGTCCTAGCCTAAGCCTAAGCGTGCCCTAGCCTAAGGCTAGGGGTGCCCTAGCCTAAGCCTAGGGGTGCCCTAGCCTAAGCTAAGGGGTGCCCTAGCCTAAGCCTAGGGGTACCCTAGCCTTAGGCTAGGGGAGCCCTAGCCTTAGCCTAAGCATAGGGGTGCCCCAGCCTAAGCCTAGGGGTGCCCTAGACTAAGTCTAGGGGTGCCTAGCCTAAGCATAGAGGTGCCCTAACCTAAGCCTAGAGTTTCCCTTCCTAAGCCTAGGGTTGCCCTAGCCTAAGCCTACCGGTGCCCTAGCCTAAGCCTAGGGGTGCCCTAGCCTAAGCCTAAGGGTGCCCTAACCTAAGCTTAGGGGTGCCCTAGCGTTAGGCTAGAGGAGCCCTAGCCTTAGACTAAGCCTACGGGTGCCCTAGCTTAAGCCTAGGGGTTCGACAGCCTAAGCCTAGGAGTCACCTAGCCTACGCCTAGGGGTGCCTTAGCCTTAGGCTATGGGATCCCTAGCCTTAGCCTAAGCCTAGGGGTTCCCTAGCCTAAGTGTAGGTGTTGCCTAGCCTGAGCCTAGGAGTGCCCTAGCCTTAGCCTAGGGGTGCCCTAGCCTAAGCCGAGAGTTGCCCTAGCCTAAGCCTAGGGGTGCCCTAGCCTTAGGCTATATGAGCCCTAGCCTTAGCATAAGCCTAGGGGTTCCCTAGCCTAAGTGTAGGGGTGCCCTAGCCTGAGCCTAGGGGTGCCCTAGCCTAAGCATAAGGGTGACCTAGCCTAAGCCTAGGTTTGCACTAGCCTAAGCTTAGGGGTGCCCTAGCCTTAGGCTAGGGGAACCCTAGCCTTAGCCTAAACCTAGGGGTGCCCTAGCCTAAGACTAGGGGTGCCCTAGCCTACGCCTAGGGGTGCCCTACCCTAAGCCTAGGGGTGCCCTAGCCTAAGCCTAGGGGTGCCCTAGCCTAAGACTAGGGGTGCCCTAGCCTAAGCTTAGGGGTACCCTAGCGTAAGCCTAGGGGTTCCCTAGGCTAAGCCTAGGGGTGCCCTAGCCTTAGCCTAGGGGTGCCCTAGCCTAAGCCTTGGGGTGCCTTAGCCTAAGCCTATGGGTCCCCTAGCCTTAGTCTAAGCCTAGGGTTGCCCTAGCCTAAGCCTAGGCGTGCCCTAGCCTTAGGCTAGCTGAGCCCTAGCCTTAGCCTAAGCCTAGGTGTGCCCTAGCCTACGCCTAGGGGTGCCTTAGCCTTAGGCTATGGGATCCCTAGGCTTAGCCTAAGCCTTGGGGTTCCCTAGCCTAAGTGTAGGGGTGCCCTATCCTTAGCCTAGGGGTGCCCTAGCCTAAGCCTAGGGGTGCCTTAGCCTAAGCCTAGGGGTTCCCTAGCCTTATTCTAAGCCTAGGGTTGCCCTAGCCGAAGCCTAGGGGTGCCCTAGCCTTAGGCTAGCTGAGCCCTAGCCTTAGCCTAAGCCTAGTGGTGCCCTAGCCTAAGCCTAGGGGTGCCCTAGCGTAAGCCTAGGGGTGCCCTAGCCTACGCCTAGGGGTGCCCTAGCCTTAGGCTAGGGTAGCCCTAGCCTTAGCCTAAGCCTAGGGGTGCCCTAACCTAAGACTAGGGGTGCCGTAGCCTAAGCTTATTGGTGCCCTAGCCTAAGCCTAGGGGTGCCCTAGCCTAAGGCTAGGGGTGCCCTAGGTTTAGGCAAGGGGAGCCCTAGCCTTAGTCTATGACTAGGGGTGCCCTAGCCTAACCTTAGGGGTGCCCTAGCCTAAGCCTAGGGGTGCCCAGCCTAAGCCTTGGGGTGCCCTAGCCTAAGCCTAGGGATGCCCTAGCGTTAGGCTAGAGGAGCCCTAGCCTTAGCCTAAGACAAGGTGTGACCTAGCCTTAGCCAAAGCCTAGGGGTGCCCTAGCCTAAGCCTAAGGGTGCCCTAACCTAAGCCTAGGGTGCCCTTGCCCAAGCCTAGGGGTTACTTTAGCCTAAGCCAAGGGGTCCCCTAGCCTTAGCCTAAGCCTAGGGGTGCCCTAACCTAAGCCTAGGGGTGCCCTAGCCTAAGCCTAGGGGTGCCGTACCCTTAGCCTAGGGGTGCCCTAGCCTAAGGCTAGGGGTGCCCTAGCCTTAGCCTAATCCTAGGGGTGTCCTAGCCTAAGCCTAGGGGTGTCCTAGCCTAAGCCTAGGGGTGCCCTAGCCTAAGCCTAGGGGTGCCCTAGCCTAAGGCTAGGGGTGGCCTAGCCTAAGCCTAGGAGTGCCCAAGCCTTAGCCTAGAGGAGCCCTAGCCTTAGCCTAAGCCTATGGCTGCCCTAGCCTAAGCCTAGATGTGCCCTAGCGTAAGCCTAGGGGTGCCCTAACCTAACCCTAGGGGTGTCCTAGCCTAAGCCTAAGCGTGCCCTAGCCTAAGCCTAGGGGTGCCCTAGCCTAAGCCTAGGGGTGTCCTAGCCTAAGCCTAAGCGTGCCCTAGCCTAAGCCTAGGGGTGCCCTAGCCTAAGCCTAGGCTTGCCCTAGCCTTAGGCTAGCTGAGCCCTAGCCTAAGCCAAAGCATGTGGGTGCCCTAGCCTAAGCCTAGGGGTGCCATACCCTAAGCCTAGGGGTGCCCTTGCCTAAGCATTGGCTTGCCCTAGCCTTAAGCTAGCTGAGCCCTAGCCTAAGCCAAAGCAATTGGGTGCCCTAGCCTAAGCCTCGGGGTGCCCTAGCCTTAGGCTAGGGTAGCCCTGGCCTTAGCCTAAGCATAGGGGTGTCCTAGCATAAGCCTAGGGGTGTCCTAGCCTAAGCATAGGGGTGCCCTAGCATAAGCCTAGGGGTGCCGTAGCCTTAGCCTAATCCTAGGGGTGCCCTAGCCTAAGCCTAGATGTGCCCTAACTTAACCCTAGGGGTGCCCTAGCCTAAGCCTAAGCGTGCCCTAGCCTAAGCCAAGGGGTGCCCTAGCCTAAGCCTAGGGGTGCCCTAGCCTAAGCTTAGGGGTGCCCAAGCCTAAGCCTAAGGGTGCCCTAGCCTAAGCCTAGTGGTCCCCTAGCCATAGGCTAGTGGAGCCCTAGCCTTAGCCTAAACCTAGGGGTGCCCTAGCCTAAGACTAGGGGTGCCCTAGCCTAAGCTTAGGGGTGCCCTAGCCTAAACCAAGGGGTCCCCTAGCCTAAGCCTAGGGGTGTCCTAGCCTTAGGATACGGGAGCCTTAGCCCTAGCCTAAGCTTAGGGGTGCCCTAGCCTAAACCTCGGGGTCCCCTAGCCTAAGCCTAGGGGTGTCCTAGCCTTAGGCTAGGGGAGCCCTAGCCTTAGCCTAAGCCTATGGGTGCCCTAGCCTAAGCCTAGGCGTGCCCTAGCCTAAGCCTAGGGGTGCCCTACCCTAAGCCTAGGGGTGCCCTACCCTAAGCCTATGGGTGCCCTATCCTAAGCCTAGGTGTGCCCTAGCCTTAGGCTAGCTGAGCCCTAGCCTTAGATAAGCCTAGGGGTGCCCTAGCGTAAGCCTAGGGGTGCCCTAGCGTAAGCCTAGGGGTGCCCTAGCGTAAGCCTAGGGGTGTCCTAGCCTTAGGCTAGGGGAGCCCTAGCCTTAGTCTAGTGGAGCCTTAGCCTTAGCCAAAGCCTAGGGGTGCCCTAGCCTAAGCCTAGGGGTGCCCTAGCCTAAGCCTAGGGGTGCCCTAGGCTAAGCTTAGGGTTGCCCTAGCGTAAGCCTAGGGGTGCCCTAGCCTAAGCCTAGGGGTGCCCTAGGGTTAAGCTAGGGGAGCCCTAGCCTTAGCCTAAGCCTAGGGGTGCCCTACCCTAAGCCTAGGGGTGCCCTAGCCTAAGCCTAGGGATGCCCTAGCCTAAGCCTAGGAGTGCCCTAGTCTAAGCCTAGGGGTGCCCTAACCTAAGCCTAGGGGTGCCCTAGCCTAAGCCTAGGGGTGCCCTAGCCTAAGCCTAGGGGTGTCCTAGCCTTAGGCTAGGGGTGCCCTAGCCTTAACCTAAGCCTACGGGTGCCGTAGCATAAGCCTGGGGGTGCCTAGGCCTTATGCTAGAGGAGCCCTAGCCTTAGCCTAAACCTATGGCTGCCCTAGTATATGCCTAGCGTGCCCTAGCCTAAGCCTAGGGGTGCCCTAGCCTAAGCCTAGGGGTGCCCTAGCCTAACCCTAGGGGTGCCATAGCCTAAGCCTAGGGGTGCCCTAGCCTAAGCCTAGGGGTGCCCTAGCCCAACCCTAGTGGTTCCCTAGCCTTAGGCTAGGGGAGCCCTAGCCTTAGCCTAAGCCTAGGGGTGCCCTAGCCTAATACTAGGGGTGCCCTAGCTTAAACCTAGGTGTGCCTTTGCCAAAGCCTAGGGGTGACCTAGCCTAAGCCTAGGGGTGCCCTAGCGTAAACCTAGTGATACCTTTGCCTAAGCTTAGGGGTGACGTAGCCTTAGCCTAAGCCTATGTGTGCCCTGGCCTAAGCCCAAGGGTGCCCTTGCCTAAGCCTAGGGGTGCCCTAGCCTAAGCCTAGGGGTGCCCTAGCCTAAGCCAAGGGGTGCCCTAGCCTAAGCCTAGGGGTGCCGTAGCCTAAGACAAGGGGTGCCCTAGCCTAAGCTTAGGGGTGCCCTAGCGTAAGCCTAGGGGTGCCCTAGCCTAAGCCTAGGGGTGCCCTAGCCTAAGCCTAGGGGTGTCCTAGCATTAGGCTAGGGAAGCCCTAGCCTTATCCTAAGCCTAGGGGTGCCCTAGTCTAAGCCTATGGGTGCCCTAGCCTAAGCCTAGGGGTGCCCTAGCCTAAGCCTAGGGGTGCCCTACCCTAAGCCTAGGGGTGCCCTAGCCTAAGCCTAGGGGTGCCCTAGCCTTAGGATAGGGGAGCCCTAGCCTTAGCCTAAGCCTACGGGTTCCCTAGCTTAAGCCTAGGGGTGCCCTAGCCTAAGCCTGGGGGTGCCCTAGCCTTAGGCTAGGGGAGCCCAAGCCTTAGCCAAGCTTATGGGTGCCCTAGCCTAAGCCTAGGGGTGCCCTACCCTAAGCGTAGGGGTGCCCTACCCTAAGCCTAGGGGTGCCCTACCCTAAGCCTAGGGGTGCCCTAGCCTTAGGCTAGCTGAGCCCTAGCCTTAGTCTAAGCCTAGGGGTTCCCTAGCCTAAGCTTTGGGGTGCCTTAGACTAAGCCTAGGGGTGCCCTAGCCTTAGCCTAAGCCTAGGGGTGCCCTAGTCCAAGCCTAGGGTGGCCCTAGCCTAAGCCTAGGGGTGCCCAGGCCTTAGGCTAGAGGAGCCTTAGCCTTAGCCTAAGCCTATGGCTGCCCTAGCCAAAGCCTAGTGGTGCCCTAGCCTGAGCCTAGGGGTGCCCTAGCCAAATCCTTGGGGTGCCCTAGCCTAAGCATAAAGGTGCCCTAGCCTTAGGCTCGGGGATGCCCTAGCCTTAGCTTAAGCCTACGGGTGCCCTAGCCTAAGCCTAGGGGTGCCCTAGCCTAAGCCTAGGGGTGCCCTAGCCTAAGCCTAGGGTTGCCCTAGCCTACGCCTAGGGGTGCCCTAGCCTAAGCCTAGGGGTGCCCTAGCCTAAGCCTAGGGGTTCCCTAGCCTTAGGCTAGGTGAGCCCTAGCCTTAGCCTAAGCCTAGGGGTGCCCTAGCCAAAGCCTAAGGGTGCCCTAGCCTAAGCCTAGAGGTGCCCTCGCCTTAGGCTAGAGGAGCCCTAACAATAGCGTAAGCCTAGAGGTGCCTTAGCCTCAGCCTTGGTGTGCCCTAGCCTAAGCCCAGGGGTGCCCTAGCCTAAGCCTATGGGTGCCCTAGCCTTAGGCTTGGGTAGCCCTAGCCTTAGCCTAAGCCTAGGGGTGCCCTAGCCTAAGCCTAGGGGTGCCCTAGCCTAAGCCTACGGGTGCCCTGGCCTTAGGCTAGGGGAGCCCTAGCCTTAGCATAAGCCTAGGGGTGCCCTACCCAAGCCTAGAGGTGCCCAAGCCTAAGCCGAGGGGTGCCCTAGCCTAAACTTAGGGATTCCCTAGCCTTAGGCTAGGCGAGCCCTAGCCTTAGCCTAAGCCTAGGGGTGCCCTAGCCTAAGCCTAGGGTTGCCCTAGGCTAAGCCTAGGGGTGCTCTAGCCTTAGGCTAGGGGAGCCCTAGCTTTAGCCTAAGCCTAGGGGTGCCCTAGCCTAAGTCTAGGAGTGCCCTAGCCTAAGCCTAGGGGTGCCCTTGCCTTACGCTAGGGGATCCCTGGCCTTAGCCGAAGCTTAGGGGTGCCCTAGCCTAAGTGTAGGGGTGCCCTAGCCTGAGCCTATGGGTGCCCTAGCCTTAGCCTAAGCCTACGGGTGCCCTAGCCTAAGCCTAAGGGTGCCGTAGCCTAAGCCTAGGGGTGCCCTAGCCCAAGCCTAGGGGTGCCCTAGCCTTAGGCTGGGAGCCCTACCCTTAGCCTAAGCCTAGGGGTGCACTAGCCTAAGCCTATGGGTGCCCTAGCCTATGCCTAGGGGTGCCCTAGCCTTAGGCTAGGGGTGCCGTAGCCTTAGGCTAGGGGTGCCCTAGCCAAATCCTAGGGGTGCCCTAGCCTAAGCCTAGGGGTGCCCTAGCCTAAGCGTAGGGGTTCCCTAGCCTAAGCATAGGGGTGCCCTAGCCTATGCCTAGGGGTGCCCTAGCCTTTGGCTAGGGGAGACCTCGCCTTAGCCTAAGCCTAGCAGTGCCCTAGCCTAAGCGTAGGGGTTCCCTAGCCTGAGCCTAGGGGTGCCCTAGCCTGAGCCTAGGGGTGCCCCAGCCTGACGTTAGGGGAGCCCTAGCCTTAGCCTAAGCCTAGGGGTGCCCTAGTCTAAGCCTATTGGTGCCTTAGCCTAAGCCTAGAGGTGCCCTTGCCTGAGCCTAGGGGTGCCCTAGCCAGAGGCTAGGAGAGCTCTATCCTGAGCCTCAGCCTAGGGGTGCCCTAGCCTTAGCCTAGGGGTGCCCTAGCGTGAGGCTAGGGGAGCACTATCCTGAGGCTAGGGGAACCCTAGCCTTAGCCTACGCCTTGTGGTGCCCTAGCCTAAGCCTAGGGGTGCCCTAGCCTTAGCCTAAGCCTAGGGGTGCCCTCGCCTAAGCCTAGTGATGCCCTAGCCTAAGCCTAGGGGTGCCCTAGCCTTAAGCTATGGGAGCCCTAACCTTAGCCTAAGCCTAGGGGTACCCTAGCCTAAGCCTAGGGGTGCCCTAACCTGAGCCTAGGGGAGCCCTAGCCTTAGCCTATGCCTAGTGGTGCCCTAGCCTAAGCCTAGGGGTGCCCTTGCCTAAGCCTAGGGGTGCCCTAGCCTAAGCCTAGGGGTGCTCTAGCCTTAGGCTAGGGGAGCCGTAGCCTTTGCATAAGCCTAGGGGTACCCTAGCCTAAGCCTAGGGGTGCCCTATCCTAAGACTAAGTCTATGGGTGCCCTAACCTAAGCCTAGGGGTGCCCTAGCCTTAGGCTAGGCGAGCCGTAGCCTTAGCCTAAGCCTAGGGGTGCCCTAGCCTAAGCCTAGAGGTGCCCTAGCCTGAGCCTGGTCTGTCTGACTTCCATGTTAGGACACATAGACCCTCTGAGTAAACCCTTTGATTCTGTGTCCTTCTCCTTCCCATAGACAAAACTGCAGCCAGCACCAGACGTTAAACCTGCAGACTAAAGGTTTGTCAAAAGTCTAGAAAGAGCAGTCATACCTTGAAAACCTAGCCTGCAGAAGAGAAGACACAGAATCAAAAGCTACAACTGAAAAAAAAAAAAAAAGCTCCAGGTGGGTGTCATTCAGACAACAGATTCCAATGAGTACACTTGAGCTTCCCCCAGTGTAAAATTGCTTTTACTTTCATACTATTGTAATTCAAAGAGTTTCCCATATCTCACCTCCAAATGTAACTCCAGCAGATTCAAGTATGTTAAGGAAGAGGCAATTATTCTGGTGTTTCCCCTGCAACAATTATGGAGTCTCAAAGAGTTTTACTATTCTCAGCTCATGTCTTAGATTTTCAACTATTTGAATGTGAAGGAAATCTTAACATGCCGCATTTCATAGGCTGTCTTCAGTGTTGCCTCACCCAGATTTACGTTTTTCATTTCTAGAGTGCCTCAACATGAGTTTTTTTTGGGGGGGTTGGTTAAGTAGCATTATCATTTTCCATCATCAGTTGTTGATGGGAAATTTTACATCCTGCAGGTTCCCGTATACAATAATTACATTAAACAATGGAGCTTTCTGTATCTTCCTGTTTTTCACAACAGGTTATGCTCACTCATATTGTTATCTTATCACGCCAAATGTCCAAGATGCACAGGTGGTGTTAATTGAAGAGCGGAATGATTCATGCATTGGTCACTAGCATTGCAAGTTCATGAGCATCTTGATTTTGAAATTCAGTAAAGGGAGATGATGCCTTAGACAGTTAAATGCTACTCCTTCCAAACCTCACGTACACTCAGACATATCTGAGCAGAAGCCACATTATCTACGTGAAACAGCTTTGGTGCTCCCCAGTTATATGCAGATGCCCACCAAACATGAGATTATTTTGCTTTCTCTGACTTGGCTCTTACTAGCAGTCAGCCTCATTCCATCTCTTTTGTAGATGGTTGTGGATTCTGGGGGGCCTATGGCATAATGGTGGGCTTATGAGGTTAAAAAAATCTTGTAGCGAAGTTTTCTTGATGTGCATTTAATATTTATTTACAACTCTCTTTTATATACGTGTGTCTGTGGATTTCAACACTTAAGTGCACAGATTAGCATATTCCCATAGCGGAGTGAACCTCCCTTCCGTCATGTCTATAGGTATTTCTCCTTCCTATGGGCAGCTGGACAGTAATTTATCTGGGGAACGTCTGGTAAACCATGACAATGGTGCTTCCCCAGCTTTCTGGGATGAAGGGCCAGGCCATTGGTTACCTTTATAGAAGTCTCCTGACACTTCCTAGGGATGTCTGTTTCTGGGATCATAGTGGCTTCCTCTTCCTCGGTTGGTCTTGTTGGTAGGTGCTGTCCAGTTGGTCTGCTTCAAAGCAACCTCAATGTACAGGACAAGGAAAGGCTTGCAAGTCCTGGGCCACCCTCATTTCTTTCTGATGTTTGAACCCATCGTTGCAGCTCCCTTGGCCATGCATTCTTCAAACGGCCTGGCTCTTTGTCACTGATCCTCCCCTTTAATCTGACCAAAAGTGTTCGTATTTTGGTCCTCTTCCTGAGAAGGTTCTGCCTAGTTTTACTAGTCCTCCACTACCTGACAGTGTATCAATGATTAGCATAAGGTTTTCAGTGGTGTATTTCGTCATCCTCAGTGTGTCCTTATTGGGGGCTCTTACAACTCTTGTTACAATCCATACACCAATTGTATCTGACATAGTCATACGTATATTGCCATCATTCTTTTCTAGACATTTACTTTCTATTGAGCCCTTGGGATCAGCTCCCCTTTCTTTCCTCCTCCCCCACTCGTGGTTCCTTGATAGATTATAGATTGTTATTATTTTCATATCTCACATCGACCATTGTCTCTTTTATCCTCAGCTTTCTGTTGCTCCTCTCCCTGCGAGGGGTGTGTGGTTATATGTCATTCATTGCTCTCAGTTCCCCTTCCTTCCATCCTCTACCCTCCTTCCCCCTACCCTTTTGGTATCTCTATTCCTCTTTCTGGGTTCCATGTGTTGTGAGTTTTATCTCTTGCTAATACCTATGCAGTCTAGTCCAGAGTGGGAAGCGGCACTGGGGTGATGATATTGGGGGGTGAGGAGGCCTCAAGGGGTCAGAGGCAGATTGTGTGATTCATTGGTGTGATCCATGTCTCCTCAGGGGGGCCTCCACCCAGTGGGACACAGCATCTGGGATACTTGTGGCTTTCTCCTGAGACAGCATGGTGGTCAAGAGACCGGGCATTGAGGGTGGGACTCTGGGCCTGGGGTGGCAGCACTTGCAGAAGCCACCCTCTCCCCCAGGCACCCACCTGGATATAGACGAGCACGTGAGACAGTTGGCTGTGAACTTTGATGGTGGCCTCAGCGTCTCAGAGCAGGTGGGGTCTGGCCTGAGTCAGCTCCCACAGCTCCAACCTGGAAGCCCTGCCCCAGGCGGGGGTCAGCAGTTATCCCAGCATGTTCTTTCCTCCCCCTCAGCTTCTGTCTGGTCAGCCCTTCAGCTTCCTGGCTGGGTTTAGAACTTGTCCTAAGCTCCCTGAGGGCCACCGTCCTGAGATCTTGCTCAGCGCTTCAGGCCTTTCTGAATACTCTCCTCCCAGGAGCCCATTATCACTAGCAGTTTACCCCTTCCTCTAACGATGCTCCAGGAGGCCTGCTTGGGAAGTGTTGGGCTGTTGCCTGGTTCAGTCCCACTAACTGCTCCTCAGGAGATAGAAGAGGTTCCCTGCTCCTGGAAAGATTTACTGGCTTTCAAACGCTCTGGAGGAATCGCCATGAGTCAGCAGGTGGGGTCATTCTAAAGCCCGGCACTCCACAGGTAGCCACGTTCTGTGCCACCCAGGCATGCTATGTGTTTGGAGGAGACTGCACACCCTTCAAAGGTAGAAGCTGCACCCCTCCATGGTTCTTGCATGCAGCAAATGCAGGGCCCCTGAGACTCCGGGCCAGCCTCTGGGCTAGGATCATGGGCAAATCGTTATCTCGCCTAAGCTCCATCTGGGCTGGAAACGCAGTAGCTTCTACTGTGACCTGGGTCAGTCTGGGGCTGTGCAGGGCATCCTCAGCCCAGCTCAACTCTTCCCAGAACGCCCCTGCAGGTGCAGGGAGCCCCTGGCTTGGGAAAGTGACCCTGCTAAGTGGGCTTTGTGACCAGGCTCCCTGATCTACCGACCCAGTTTTGCCTCCTCCACAGGCCGCAGACAGCAGGGGCTGCCCTGGGTTCCCTGAACTCGGGCCCTCTCCAGAGACAGTGTGGGCAGGACCTGGAGGGTGTGGAAGTGAGTCGTGCCGGGAAAGTGGATGGAGGAACGGAGGGTAGGGTAGATGCTGGGTGGGGTGAGGGGGCAGGTGATGCCCTGCCGAGTTCCAGAACCAGGGCTGAGGGATGTGGGAGCTGTTGGGGCAGCTGGCCCTTTCGTGAGTTTTAGGAGCTGCCTGAATCCCATCCACATTGACCCTCTCCAGCCCCACCTTAGGCAGATGCTGGCAGAGAAGTTCAAGGTCTTCCAGGTGAAAGGGCAGAGTGTGGGGCTGCCAGGGTTCAGGCCCTGAGGGAGCTGGCAGGTGCCCTGGAACTCGCCTCCCCCAGCTCCATGGCCCAGAGTCAAGTCCACAGGAGCTGCGTAGAGGCCGCATGGGTGAGGCTGGACAAGGCAATGAAAGCCCGCACAGAGGTGGGTGCCCAGAGGGACAGGCCAGCGACAGCCAAAGGGCTCGGGACACAGGGGCCTACCCCAGATGTGTGTGCGTGTGTGTGCGTGTGTGTGTGTGCTCATGTGTAGGGGTGGGCATGTGGGTGTGTGCATGCGTACTTCTGTGTGTATTCTCGTGTGCGCATGTGTGAATGAAGGGGCATGGCTGACTCCAGCTCCCAGCATCAATCAGCCTTCCCCGTCCAACCATGCTTCTTCCTGCCCCCAGTTTGGAGTCCTTCAGCGCAGGTCACTCCTTGTGGCAGGAGCACGAAGTGTGCTCTCCCAATGCTCCCTGAACACGGTCCACAGTTTCGTTTGGGGCACAGGCCCTGCTGGTCTTCTTGCTGACCACCACTCTTAGAGCTCCCTGCCTCCCCTCCCCACACCCTCCTTTCTCGGCATCTGGTGTCTCAGTGCACTGAGCACCTGACAGGTCCTGCAACCGAAATCCTGGGGCTGGGTGGCTCCGGGGCCAGCCCTCTCCTCACTGACTGTTGGAGTTGCTACAGGCAGACCCCCTGACAGGCAGCCCACTCGCTCCCTGAGCCTCAATCCTCATGTGCTCAGGGCTCCCCATCTTTTTGCCTTCCTCCCAACATGCGTGTCAAGACCCTTTCCTCCCTCGGGCCCTGCCTGTGGGCCCCGGACCTCATCAGGAACCTGCTGTGATCAGAGGAAACCATCCATCTTCTAACCACCGAAGGGCAAGAAGGCGCGAATGTACAGCGATGATAATAGGTAAAGGTCATGGTAAAGTCATAGAGGACAGGAAAGACAGGGTCGAGAGAATACAATACAGAGTCAGACATGTTTTATTAGGCATGCTCACTTCAGCTCCTCTTGATGGACCACGTGTAACTGGGAGAAGTGGAACCTTTGCTATCTTGGGACGTGTATAGGGAGCATGGAGACACACCTCTTCAGTAGTGACATGGGTCACAAAGTGGGCGGTATCTATCGTAAGGCCCCTGTACTTGAGCTCACCAAGGTGAGGAAAGCTAATACCTGCATTGGGGGAAGCTACAAGGCGGGCTGGGTGTCACGGTGGGAAGAGAGGGCAAAAGGACCATATCTGCTTCTACACAGAGATACAATCAGTCATGTGCTCACATTAAGGCAGCCTAGCTGTTAATGGAGAATCCGTGGGAATGATTTTTAAAGCAGGATAATGTACTTGGACTTTACCTCTAACTTACCAAAGTAGAGGCTTTCCTACCGTGGAATACCAGCTTTCCAGATTCTCCCTGTTATAAGTTAGGGAATAGAGTCTTCGTCCTATTTCCCTCCGTGTTAACGCCCCACAAATCCCCAAGCCACAGTCTTTGCTCAAAAGGAGGTGGCCCTGTTCTCAGGGAGAAAGTTGCTGGCCTTCCTTCCCGCTGTGCCCTCGACTTCCACCAGGCGGCGCTAGAGCTGTGGGGCCACATGCAGAAGGTGGTCCTGGTGGAGGGTGATGTCCTTGGCCACGACCTGGCGTCTGTGGAGGTCCTGCAGTGCCAGCACCGCCTCCTGCAGGGGAGGGCCCCAGTCCCTCCCCACCGCAAGAAACCCTCTTTGTAGGCAATGGATGGATGAGGAGCCCTCACCCCCAGCTGACCCCAGGCAGGACTGCAGCCTGCCCCTGCCCCCTCTGGGATGGGGGGTGACGGGCCTGGGCTTGACCTAGGCTGGGGTACAGCCAGGATGGCCTGCAGAGTCCTGGGTGGAGGAGCATTCAGCCTGCTCTCTGCCAGCTGCAGAGGGAGTTGGTGGCTATGGACAAGGTGGTGGTTAAGATGGGGATGGAGTCCATCCAGGTACACCCTGCGGTCCAGGAGAGCCTGGCCGGGCAGCTGGCTGAGGTGCAGGAGGCCTGGGCCACCTGGCCATGAAGGCCTGGGAGCAGGGCCAGCAGCTGGACTGGGTAGCCCATGGCCACGCCTTCCTCAGGCACTGCCAGGAACTGCTGTATGTGCCACCCCACCTGGATGGGGGCTCGCTCTGTTCCATGCGGGTGGGGGCACCCAGCTCTTCCCTGCCTCCTCCCTGTTCTGCCCTCTGGCCCTGAGACCTGTTCCGATGCCCTGTCCCCCACCCAGCACTCGGGCTCAAGAGAAGCAGGCGCTAGTCTATATCCTCAGAAAGGCCAACTGGGGCCAAGGAGACACTGGGGCAGGAGCTCTGCCTGAGAGCCCAGGCAGTGCGGCCGGCGGGGTAGCAGCTGCTGGACAGCAGCCACGTCATGGCCCCAGAGATGTGCGCGCTGAGGGCTAGGGCCATGGTGGTGCGTGGCCAGAGCTCCCTTTCCTGCTTCTCCCTGCTCCATGGTAACCCAGCCCTGCCCCACCCAGGCGACACCCTGAGCCCCTCCCAACAGTCCTCTGCCCCCCAGGTCACAGTGTCTCCGGGAGCTGGACAGGCAGCTGCAGGAGCTCTGGACGGCCTGGGCCCTTCACCAGGAGCACTGCCAGGTGAGCCAGGACCAGGAGGAGCTGCGGGGAATGCTGGGTCAGGCCGAGGTCTGGCTGGCCTCCTGAGAGGACCTCCTGCTAGATCCTGACTGTGGGGTGAGCAGGGATCCGCCCCTTAGAGGGCCACATGCCTGGCACCAGGACTTGGAAAGGCAGCTGGCAGCCCAGGAGGAGAAGCTCACCCAGCTCCAAATGTAGGTGAGGGTGTGGAGGGTGGGACTGAGGAGGGGTAGAGGGGCCTCCACCTGCGGTGGGGTCTCCAGAGCATTGATCTGCCCCGAGGGGCACTCATTCGGGGAAACAGCCGCAGGGTCCTGTCCTCCATGGGCAGTCTGGCTCTGTGGGGTCCATCACAGCTTCTTCTGCCCAACTGCTCCCTCCCCTCCTCCTCCTGGTTTCCCCCTCTGAGAGCTGCCCCCAGAGCAAGCCCTGTGGGACACAGAGGGTCACTATGGGTGGAAACCAATCAATAATCTCATGGGTGCAGAGCACACTCTGAGGAACACAGGGGAGGTGACACTAGCTACAGAGAATCTGAGTGGAGCGAGGGTTTGTAATCCTTGTGTAGGCTGGGGGTGGGGCTGATAGCGGGGTGGGGGGGATTGATACCACAGGATCCTGTGGGACTGAAAGTGAGGACCTGAGGGTGGACGGGCAGAGGGAGTGTCCCATCCTCTGAGGTAGGAAGGTGGTCAGCTAGGGTGAGCACGGAGGAAGATGAGCAGGGGCTGCTGCAGTAACGCAAATGTCACGTAAGAATCTCACTTTAGTATAAAATGTTTGTCTCCATTGCAAAGCCACCTCTAGCAACTAGGATCCCCTCTCTCCCCATCTGGAGTTGACGAGTAAAGAAAATCAAAAACTGAAGCAAAGCAGTCCACAGGCCTAACGGACCACCAACACCACAGCCCTCCATCCTTGTCCTGGAGACCAGGAGAGTTAGATGGTGCCCAGCCACCTCCTCAAAATGCTCTGGTTGAGCTCAAACTGGCAACTTGTGCACAGCTTGAAAGCCAATGGAAGTTGACTTCATGAAGAGAGGGCATTACAAGTTTGACAGGGACTGCTGGAACCCCGAGACCATGGCCCTTCAAATCCAAAACAGAGCCCAGCTCCGGGAATCACCCCTGCCCAAGCAACAGTCGAGCTGATAAAGTGAACGCATGGCACCTGTGAGGCAAGTGCTTCCCAGAGCAAACGGGAGCATTTGCCCTCAAAAATCAGGAGGGACGGAGGGGTCAGGGAGGAGGCAAGAAGAGTGCTGTGTTATATTATTGTTAAACTGCTCTGCATGTTTCCACTTAAAACAAAAACCCTCTATATTAAAATTCATATATATATGTGCATTATATGTGTATATATATATATTAGTCAAACCCAAGGTCAGAAAAAAGGCATGCCCCGGGCTGCTGCTCGTTGCAAGGTCAGTGATCTGAAACCCATCAGAAAGACGCAGCTCAGCTATCTGCTCCCGTAGTGACAGCCTCAGAGAGCCGCAGGGGCCGTCGTGTGCTGTCCTACAGGGCCTCGATGATAGAAATCGACTCGATGGCAATGTTTTGAGTGCTTTGAAGGTCAGAAACTGTAGACAGTGATCTATAAACATCCTTCTCTCCTGTAAGGTGTCTGTAACACAATCAAAGGAAAACAATCGGTCTGCTCTCCAGATCTTCAATGGGACCATTTCCAGTGAGCCTGGCCACACACTGCCAGGCTGTGCCTCCTCAGATCCGCTGGCACTGCTAGGAAGGTTGTGGGCCCTGCAGGGGTGGGGGACTCTCCAGCCTGCTCCCCAGCAATAGAGGCACTAGGCCAAGACTGGAAGAGCCCCGGCGGGGGGAGAGTGGGGAGGTTGAGGCAGTCACTGTGCCCTGCTTCTGACACTCTTCATGTGGCTGCTATGGTCACCCTTGACCTCAGGGAAGGCCAAGGGTCACCAGGGCAGAAAACACTTCCTTTTTATGGTGAGGGCCATATCGGGTCTCAACTCCACTGCTAATTAGCTGTGGTCTCTAGCAAGTAACCCAGCCTCTCGGTGCACCCAGTTTCCCCAGTGCTATCTGGAGTCCCCAGAAGGGCCAGGTACAGCCAGGCTGCTTGCAGCTGGGCCAGAACCAGCAGCTGCCCTCACCGTGCCCTGAAGCCAGAAGCCCAGAACTCAAAGGCTGAGCTTTGCTGAAGGTCGTCCGACCTGGCCTCTCAGCTTAAGTAAGGGGTCCCAAGCTCCAGGCTGCACAAGTTGCTCCCTGGAACACGTGGCCCTGGCCCCCAATGTGGGCACACAGAAAGCCAGTTCACCTCTCAGGGGTTTGGCAAAGCCGCAGCACAGCAAGGGTCTCCCTGGAAGCCCCTCCACCCCATGCCCAGCACCTCCCCCAAACTCATCCCTGCTCCAGGCAGCTGGTACTCACTGTAGGTCCTGTCACCACTGCTGGGCCCTGGGGGCAGTGCTGGGCCACCACTCCAGCAGGCTCTCCGCTAGTGGGGCAGGCTGCCCCCTGGTGGCCACCCATCTTCACTTGGTGGAGAAACATTGCAAACTTGGTTAAGAGGAGCTGAGAAGAGAGGAGAGGGGTCACAGGGGGCCCTGGCTGGTGGGCTGTGAGACACCTCAGTGAATGACTGGGCAGGGCAGGACTGGATAGCCACAGAACTTGCCCCTCTACGCAGAGAGGGGAATAGGAAGTCACAGGTGTCCTCAGTCCAGACTGATGTTCCCCATCAGCCCATTGTGCATGCAGCCCCCCCTCCACCACCCGTCTTCATTCGGCTCCAGGGCACCTTCCTTGCCCCTGGCCCCTTCCTCACTAGGGTGTGCTCATAGTCCTCTCTCCTCTGGCCACCTGCTGCTGGCTGCTCAGCCAGCTCTGCAAGTTCTCATCTTCCCTCAGGAAGCCCTGCAGTGCCAGCATCCTCTTCAGATCCTGGCCCCTGTGGTGACAGCCTGAGTCCCCCAACAGTTAGTGTGCATGTGTCCACACTCTGCAGGACAAGGGACCCAATCAAAGGGGCTGCCTGAAGGACAAGGTTCTTCATGGTCTTTGCCCAGGCTGCTCCTCTGGATTCAAGAAGCAAACAAAGGCCAGGGGGAGTTGGGGCTGGCGAGGGTGTGGCTGTGGGGAAGGGCAGGTGACTGGAGCCAGGGAGCCGAGCCCCTGCCCTGCAGGCTCTCCTCAAAGGTTTGTGGTAAGAGGAAACAGTGAAGGACTCATCTATTCCTGACACATGTCTACAGGCCTCCGTCACGGTTCTCTTCAAGGCAGGGGTAGCATCTAGGGGAATAAGCAACCCCAGCCAGTTTTCTGGTACCCACGGATGCAGTGACCCTCACTGTTGGGCTGCCAACTCCCGCAGTGTCTGCAGCTGCTTCCAGAGCCTCCCCTGCATCACACCCAGCTGCTCTGAGACCTCAGTTACAAGGATCTACATATAACTTCCTCCCTGGGGGATGGACAACAGAAAAGTGGGTGAAGGGAGACAAAATATGTAAGATCTGACAAATTATCAATTGTTCATGAGTGAGGGGGAAACAGGGAGGGCGAAGAGAAAAATGAGGACATGATGCCAGGGCCTTAAATGGAGAGCAAATGTTTTGAGAATGATGAGGGCAATGAATGTACGGATGTGCTTTACACAACTGATGTATGTATGGATTGTGATAAGAGTTGTATGTGCCCCTAATAAAATGATTTAAAAAAAATTAAATCATTTAAATTTCTTAGGACAATGCCATTTGTATTTCAAAGCAACATTCACAAAAGCTATTTTTTCACCTTCACTATCTTCTATTTAGTGTTAGATAGTGCAAAAACAATTCTTATGCCTTTTTATGAGATGTAATGAATGTAGACATAAATTTATGCATAATTAAAAATTTGAATGAACAAAATATTTTGTTAAAGAATTTGAACTTTTGTGAAAATCATAGAAAGCATATAGCATTTTATTGAAGGGTTGGGAATTTTTTCCTCTATTTTATTCTAGTATTTGGTCTGAGGTTCTTACCGCATATTCTGATTGTTGTCATGTAAGAGAATGTACATTCCATTAAGAGAAAACTTTCCTTATAATATTTTCCTATCCATTGCTTCCTGCTGTATCTCTCATTTGTTCTTTTATCATTTTTCCTATAAAAACCCAGGCAGCTTAATTTTATTCTTATTAATCATTTATATAAGTTAGGAAAATATTTATTGTATATACATTTTTATTAAAAATCTTTTCTTGGAGACTCTTACAACTTTTGTTGCAATCCATATTGCTTGCATCAGGCTTTTTGTACATATGTTGCCTTCATTCATTTATACACATTTCTTTCCTTTTCTTTTTAAAAATCATTTTATTGGCGCTCATACAACTCATCACAATCCATACATACACCAATTGTGTTAAGCACACTTATACATTCGTTGCCTTCATCATTCTCAAAATTTGCTTTCCGCTTGGGTTCCTGGATTCAGCTCATTTCCCCTTTCCCCTCTCCCCCTCTCACCCTGCTCCTCTTCCCTCATGAACCCTTAATAATTTATACATTATTAT
Organism: Tenrec ecaudatus; assembly: GCF_050624435.1. NCBI lineage: Eukaryota > Metazoa > Chordata > Mammalia > Afrosoricida > Tenrecidae > Tenrec > Tenrec ecaudatus. The sequence continues at coordinate 2,010,412 of NW_027457650.1, read as the reverse complement.
TTTCTCTTATCTTACACTGTGCGGCGTCTCCCTTCACCCAATTTTCTGTTGCCCATCTCCCAGGGGGGAAGTTATATGTAGATCCTTGTGATCGGTTTCCCATTTCTACACCCACTTCCCTCCCAGTATCGCCACTCTCACCGCTAGTCCTGGGGGGTTCATCTGTCCTGGATTCCCTATGTTTCCAGTTCCCGTCTGTACCGCTGTGTATCTTCTGGTCTAATCAGGTTTGCAAGGTAGAATTGGGATCATGAGAGGTGGGGGGAGGAAGCGTTTAATATCTAGAGGAAGGTTGTGAGTTTCATTATTGCTACACTGAACCCTGAGTGACTCATCTCCTTCCCACTACCCCTCCGTAAGGGATGTCCAGTTGTCTACAGGTGGGCATTGGTCCCCCGTCATGCACTCCCCTCATTCACGATGATATAATCCCCCTCCCGCCTTTGTTGCTTGAAAACTGGTCCCCTCAGCCCTTCATGATCACACATGTTGGTGTGATGCTTCCATATGGGCTTTGTTGCTTCTGGGCCAGATTTTTTACTTTCAAGCCTCTAAGACCCGGGATGCTATATTGCTTGATAGCCAGCCACCATCAGCCTTCTTCACCACACTTACTTATGCACACATTCATCTTCAGCGTTTATGTGGGGAAGGTGATCACACAATGATGGTTTTTGTTCTTTGGTGTCTGCTACCTGATCCCTTCAACACCTCGTGTTCTCTTAGGCTTGTGTGCTTCTTCTCTGTGGGCTTTGTTGCTTCCGAGCTAGATTTCAGCCTGTTTGCCTTCAAGCCTTTAAGACCCCCAGAGTTTCATTATATTGTGCAGAGAGTGGCTATGAGCCAAACTCACTCGACTGCACCCAACAACAATAACAGCAGGACTTGTGCTTCTAACAATATGCTGAAGAAGACCTTAAGAGAATCTCCCCTTCGTTTAGAGCAGCGGCTCTCGACCTGTGGGTCGTGTCTATTTAGGGGGTCAAACAGCCCTTTCATGGGTTGGCCTGAATTATAGCAGTAGCAAAATTATAGCTATGATGTAGCAACAAAAATAATTTTATGGTTGGTTGGTCACGACTACATGAGGAACTGTATGAAAGGGTCGTGAGTAAGCATGTTGAAAACCACTGTCCAAGAGGAAGACTCAATTCTTGATACAGTTGAAGGGCAACAAAATAGACTCAGCCCCAATATAGATGGGATAGCACAGTGGCTGCAACAATAAACACAAGCCAAAGAAACACTGCAAGGATGGCACAAGACGGGACAGTATTTCATTATATTGACATAGAGTTGCTATGAGTCAAAACCCACAAGAAAAAAAAAAACAGGACTTGTTTTTCTAACAATGTACCTAAGTAGACCTTAAGAGAATCTCCTATTAGTTTAGCGCAGCGGGCCTCAAACTGAGGGTCGTGACCCCTTTTGGGGGATGAATGACCTTTTCACGGCAGTGGACCGTTCATTAAAGTGGAAAAATTAGAGTTATGATGTAGCAATGAAAATAATTTCATGATTTGGCAGTCACCACTACATGAGGAATGGTATGAAAGAGTCGTGGCATTAGGAAGGTTGAGAACCACTTCCCTAGAGGAAGACATAATTCTTGGTAGAGTAGAAGGGCAGCAAAGGAGAGGCAGCCCCTACAAGATTGATTAGCCCAGTGGCTGCAACAATGAGCACAGGCAAATGAACAACTCTGAGCATGGCATTGGACTGGGCAGCATTTCATTATATTGTGCATAGAGTTGCTGTGACCAGAAACCCACTCGACAGCACTCAACAAAAATAACTACAGGACTTGTGCTTCTAAAATATGGTGAAGTAGGACTTCAGAGAAAGTCCTTTAACTTTAGAGCAGCAGTTCACAACCTGTGGGTCGCGCCCCTTGGGAGGGTAGAATGACCCTTTCACGGGGGTGGTCGGATTCATAACGGTAGTTCAATTAGGGTGACAAAGTACCAATGAAAATAATTTTATGGTTGCTGGTCCCCACTAAATGAGAATCGATATGAAAGGGTAGTGGCATTAGGAAGGTTAAGAACCACTTCTCTAGGGAAAGACACAAATTTGGTACAGAAGGGAAGGAAGAGAGTGGCAGTCTCCAACAAGTTGAATTAGCACAGTGGCTGCAACACTGAGTCCAAGCACACAAGCACGGTGAGGGTGGCACAGGGCAGGGCAGCGTTTCATTATATTGTGCATAGAGTTGCTAAGAGTCAAAACCCACTCGACGGAACTTAACGACAATAACAACAGTACGTGTACTTCTAACAATATGCTGAACTAGATCTTAAGAGAAACTCCTCTAAATTTAGAGCAGTGGTCCTTAACTTGTGGGTCGTGACCCCTATGGGGTTTCAGACGAGCCTCTCACAGGTGTTGCCCAATTCATAACAGTAGTGAAATCACAGTAATGGAGTAACAATGAAAAAAATTTACTGTTGGAGGATCACTACAACATTAAGAATTGTATAAAGGAGCCATGCCATTAAGAAGGTTCAGAAACACTGCCTGAGAGGAATACACAAAACGTGGTACTGCAGAAGGGCAGCAAGTGAGAGGCAGACCCTACGAGATGGAATAGCTCAGTGGCTGCAACAATGAATGCCATCAACGAACCACTGTGAGGACGGCACAGGACGGGGTAGCGTTTCATTATATTGTGCGTAGAGTTGCTGAGAGTCAAAACCCACTCGAAGGCAACTAACAGCAACACAAAAAGAACTTGAGCTTCTAACAATATGCTGACGTAGATCTTAAGAGAAACGCCTCTTAGTTTAGTGCAGGCTTCTCAGCCTATGAATCACGAACCCTTTTTGGGAGTGAGTGGGTTGAAGGACCCTTTCACAAGGGTTGCCTGATTCATAAGATTAGCAAAATTACAGTTATGAAATATCAGCGAAAATTTTGTATGACTGGGGGTCCACCACTATTTTGGGAACTGCATGAAAGGGTCGTGGATTTAGGAAGATTGAGAACCACTGTCCGAGAGGAAGACACAAATGTTGGTAGCGTAGAAGGGCAGCAAAGGAGAGGCAGCCCCTCCAAGTTGGAATAGCTCAGTGGCTGCAACGACCAGCACAAGCAAAGAACCACTGTGAGGAATGCACAGGATGGGGGAGCGTTTCGTTATATTTTGCATGGAGTTGCTATGAGCCAAAACCCACTTGAAGGCACCTAAATACAATAACAACAGGACTTTTGCTTCTAAGAATGTGCTGAAATATATCTTAAGAGACATTCTTCATAGTTTGGAGCAGAGATTCTCAACCTGTGGGTCATGACTCCATTAGGGTGATGAACTACTCTTGCACAGGGGTGGCCCAATTCATAGCAGTAGCTACATTACAGTTATGAAGTAGCAATGACGATAAATTTATGACTGGGATTGTACCCACTACATGAGGAGTGGTATAAAAGGCCTGTGGCATTAGAGGAAGGTTGAGAGCCACTGTCTTCGAGCAAGACAGAAATCTTGGCAGAGCAGAAAGGCAGCAAATGAGAGGCAGACCCCCAGATGATAGATTAGCGCAGTGGCTGCAACAATGAGTGCAGACAAGAAACCACTGTGAGGATGGCACAGGACGGGGCAGCGTTTCATTATCTTGTGTGTGGAGTTGCTGAGAATCGAAACCCACAGGACAACACCTAACAACAATCACTGTAGGACTCATGCTTTTCACAATACGGTGCTGTAGATCCTAAGAGAAAATCCTCTTAGTTTAGCGCAGTGGTTCTCAACCTGTGGGTCGCGAGCCCTTTGGGAGGGTCAAATGACCCTTTCACAGTGGAGGCCTGATTCATGACTGTAGCAAAATTAAAGTTATGAAGTAGCAATGAAAATAATTTTATGATTGGGGGTTCATCACTACATGAGGAAATGAATGAAAGGGCAGTAGAGGGGCGGCAAAAGAGAGGCAGCCCCCCAAAAGTTGGATTAGCCCATGGTTGCAACAATGACAACAAGCAAAATAACCACTGTGAAGGTGGCACAAGATGGGGTCACGTTTCATTATATTGTGTATAGAGTTGCTATGAGCCAGAACACACTCAAAGGCACCAAACAATAACAACAGGACTGTGTGTCTATGAATATGCTGAAGTAAACCTTAAGAGAAACTCCCCTTAGTTTAGACCAGTGGTTCTCAAACTGTGTCACAGTGCCTTTAGAAGACTAATGAACCTTTCACATGGGTGGCCTGATCCATAACAGAAGTGGAATTACAGTTATGATGTAGCAATGAAAATATTTTATGGTTGGGGAGTCACCACTACATGAGGACTGGTATGAAATAGTAGTGGCATTCAGAAAGTTGAGAACCACTATTCTTGAGGAAGACACAAATCTTGGTACGGAAGGGCAGGAAAAGAGAGGTAGTCCCTAACAAGATGGATTACCACAGTGGCCGCAACAATGAGCCCAAACAGAAGAACCACCGTGAGGATGCACAGGGCAGGACAACGTTTCATTACATTGTGCATAGGGTTGGTATGAGCCAAAACCCACTCGAAGGCAGCCAAAAACAAGAACAGGATTTGTGCTTCTAACAATATGCTGAAACATCCCTTAAAAAGAAACTCCTCTTAGTGTAGAATAGCAGTTCTCAAACTGTGGGTCGTGATGCCTTTTGGGGGGTGGGGTGGAGAAGGACTATCACATGGTGGCCTGATTCATAACAGTAGCATAATTTTAGTTATAAAGTAACAAGGAAAGTAATTTTATGATTGGGGGGGGGAAGGTCACCAATACATGAGGAATGGTGTGAAAGAGTCGTGCATTAGGAAGTTTGAGAACCACTGCCCTAGAGGAAGACACAAATCTGGGTTCAGTAAAGTGTCAGCAAATGAGAGTCAGTCCCCCAAAAGATGGATTAGCACAGAGACTGCAACAATGAGTGAAAACAAAAGAAAAGTGTGAGGGTGTTAGAGGATGGAACAGTGTTTCATGATACTGTGCATAGAGTTGTTATGAGCCAACTTTGAGCCAAACCCACTCGACAGCCCCTAACAACAATAAGAACAGGACTCGTGCGTGTAATAATATACTGAGCTATACCACAGGAGAAACTCCTCTTAATTTAGAACAGCGGTTCTCAACCTGTGATTTGTGACCACTTTGGTTGGTTGAACAACCCTTTCACAGGGTGACTAGATTCATAAGACTTGCAAAATTACAGTTATGGAATAACAGTAGAAAAAAATCTTTATGCTTTGGGGACCACCACTACACATTGGGAAGTGTATGGAAAGGTCGTAGAAATAGGAAGGGTGAGAAACACTGTCCTAGAGGAAGACGCAAGTACAGTAGAAGGGCAGCAGAAGAGAGGAAGTCCCTACAAGACAGATTTGCACGGTGGCTGCAACAATGAGCGCAAGCAAAGAACCACCGTGAGGATGATGCAAGACTGGGCAGGCCTTTATTATATTGTGCACAGGGTTGCTATGAGCCCAAACCCTCTCCACGGCCCGAACAACAATAACAGGAGGAATCATACATCTAACAGTATGCTCAACTAAACCTTGAGAGAAACTGCTCTTAGTTTAGAGCAGCCGTTCTCAACTTGTGAGTGGTAAATCCTTTGGGGGTGTTCGAATGACCCTCCCATAGGCGTGGCCAGATACGTAACAGTAGCAAAATTATAGTTATGAAGTAGCAACAGTATAATTTTTTGGTTGGGGGGTCATTACTAGACGAGGCACTGTATGAAAGGGTCGTGGCATTAGGATTGCTGAAAACCACAGTCCTACAGGAAGACACAAGTCTTGATACAGTTGAAGGGCCGCAATATAGAGTCAGCCCCCAAATAGATGGAATAGCATAGTGACTGCAGCAATGAGCTCAAGCTAAGGGAACACTGTGAGGATGGCACAAGATGGGGCAGCGTTACATTATATGGAGCATAGAGTTGCTATGAGTCAAAACCCACTCGACTGCACCTGACAACAAAACAACAGGACTTGTGTTTCTTATAATGTGCTGAAGTAGACCTTAAGAGAAACTCCTATTAGTTTAGTGCAGCGGTTCTCAACTTTTGGGTCACGAGCCCTGTTGGGGGATGAATGAACCTTTCATAGTGGTCGCCCAGTCATAACAGTAGAAAAATTAGAGTTACAAAGTTGCAATGAAAATAATTTTATGATTTGGCAGTCAGCACTATATGAGGAACGGTATGAAAATGTTGTGGCATTAGGAAGGTTGAGAACCACTGCCCTAAAGGAAGACACAAATCTTGGTAGAGTAGAAGGGCAACAAAAAATAGCCAGCCCCCCCCCAAATATGGCTCCAACAATGAGCACTAGCAAACAACCACTGGCAGGATGGCACAGGTCTGGGAAGCATTTCATGATATTGTGCATAGAGATGCGATGAGCCAAAACCCCCTCCGCGGAACTTAACAACAATAACAACAGGGCTTGTGTGTTTAACTATATGCTGAAGTAAATCTTAAGAGCAACTCTTCTTAGTTTACAGCAGGGTTCTCAACATTGGGTCGTGAAAACTCTCAGGTGGGGGGTGTTTCGAATCACCCCTTCACAGTGATGGCCTGATTCATAACAGTAGCAAAAGTACAGTTATGAAATATCAATGAATATAATTTTATGATCCATAACAGAGGCAAAATTACAATTATGATGTAGCAATGCAAATATTTTATGGTTGGATGTCACCACTACACGAGGAATGGTGTGAAGTGGTTGTGGCATTTGGAAAGTTGAGAACCACTGCTCTAGAGGAAGACACATATCTTGGTACAGAAGGGCAGGAAACGAGAGGCAGTGCCCAACAAGATGGATTAGCACAGTGGCTGCAAAAATGAGTGTGAGCAAAAGAACCACGGTATGGAAGGCACAGGATGGGAAAGCATTTCATTACATGGTGCATAGAGTTGGTATGAGCCTAAACCCATTCGAAGGCACCAAACAACAGGATTTGTGCCTCTAACAATATGCTGAAGAAGACTTTAAAAGAAACTCTTAGTGTAGAGTAACAGTTCTCTAACTGTGGGTCACGACGTCTTAGGAGGGAACAATGAGCATTTCACATGGGTGACCTGATTCATAACAATAGCAAATTTATAGTTATGGAGTAACAAGGAAAATAATTTTATGATTGGGGGGGGTCACTAGTACATGAGGAATGGTGTGAAAGAGTCATGACATTAGGAAGGTTGAGAACCACTGCACTAGAGGGAGACATAGATCTGGGTACAGTAGAAGGGCAGCAAAAAGAGGCAGCCCACAGCACGATGGAATACAACAGTGACTGCAACAATCCGCGCAAGCAAAAGAACCACTGGGAGGATGGCGCAGGACAGGACACCTTTCCATCATATTGTGCTTAGAGTTGCTAGGCGTCGAAAACTACACAACAGAATCTAACAATAACTATAGGATTTGTGCTTCTGACAATAGGATGAAGTAGATATTAAGAGAAACTCCTCTTACTTTAGACCAGCGGTTTTTAACCTGTGGTTCGCGACCACTTTTCGCGATCGAATGACCCTTTCACAGGTGTGAAATGATTCATAACTGTAGGAAAATTACAGTTATGAAGTAACAATAATGTTATGATGGGAGTCACCACTAGATGAGGAACTGTATGAAATGGTCATGGCATTAGGAAATTTGACAACCAGTGCCCTACAGGAAGACACAAGTCTTGGTACAGTAGAAAGGCCACAAAAAAAGAGGCAGCTACCCAAAAGTTGGATTAGCACAGTGGCTGCAACAATGCGCACAAGCAAAAGAACCACTGTGAGGATGGCATAGCATGGGAAAGCGTTTCATTATATTGTACATAGAGTTACTATGAGCCAAAACCCACTCGATGGTACCTAACACCAATAACAACAGAACTTGTGCATCTACCAGTATGCTGAATTCTATCTTAAGAGAATCTCCTCTTAGTTTAGAGCAGGGGATCTTCACCTGTGTGTTGCAACCCCTTTGTGGATATGGAATGAAAATTTCACAGGGGTGTCGTGACTCATAACAGTAACAAAATTACAGTTATGAAGCTGCAATGAAATCATTTTATGGTTGGGGGGGTCACCACTAAATGAGAATCGGTATGAAAATATCATGGCATTAGGAAAGTTGAGAACCACTGCTCTAGAGGAAGTTCCAAATCTTGGTATGAAAGGGCAGGAAAAGAGAGGCGGTCCCCAACAAGATGCATTAGCACAGTGGCTGCAACAATGAGCGCAAGCAGAGAACCACTGTGAGGATGTCACAGGACAGGGCGGCGTTTCATTATATTGTGCGTAGAATTGCTATGAGACATACCCACTCGACAGCACCTAACAACAACAACCAATGGACTTGAGCTTCTAACAGTGTGGTGAAATAGACCTGAAGAGAAACTCCTCTCAATTTAAAGCAGCGGTTCTCACCATGTGTATCTTGACCCCTTTGGGGCTTAGACGAACCCTTTACAGGGTTGCATTATTCATAACTTGTAACAAAACGAGAGTTACGAAGTAGCAAAGAATATAATTTTATGATTGGGGGTCTACCACTACAAAGGGAACTGTATGAAAGTGTCGTGGATTTAGGAAAGTTGAGAAGCACTGTCTTAGAGAAAGGCACAGATATTGTTAGAGTAGAAGGGCAGCAAAGGAGAGGCAGCCCCTACAATTTGGAAAAGCTCAGTGGCTGCAACAATGAGCGCAAGCAAAGAACCACTGTGAGGAATGCACAGGACGGGGCAGCGTTTCAGTACATTGTACATAGAGTTGCTGTGAGCCAAAATCCACTCGACGGCACCTAACAACAACAACAACAACAACAGGACTTGGGTGTCTAACAATATACTGAACTACATCTTAAAGAAACACCTCTTAGTTTAGAGCAGCGGTTCTCAACCTGTGGATCGGGCCCTATTTGGGGGTTGAGATACCCATTCACAGGGGTCGGTCTCTTCTTCATAGTAGCAAAATTACAGTTATGAAGTAGCAACGAAAATATTTTTAGGAATGGATGTTCACCACAACATCAGGAACTTCATTATAGTGCTAAGGCATTAGGAAGGTTGAGAACCACTGGTTTAGAGCATAGGAAAACTGATGCAATACTGCATATTTTAACACACATGAAGTTGGAAAATAAAGGAAATTGGGAGAGGACAGTAGTATCAAATTCCTATGAGTCAGAATTGCTCTATATCATAGAGTAGCTAAGACAATGAGAAGAAATGACAAAGTCAAAGAGCTGAAGAGAAAATTCCATAGGACACGTGGCAACAGCTTTATGCTCTTGTTAGACCCTCGAGGCCTCCTTATCTTTTGTTGGCTTTCTTAAGCCCATCCCCACCACTGTGAATAGTCTTCATTAAACTCTCTTTAATTAAACCTTCTGCATGGTTTGTTTCCTGCTGGAACCCTCAGAGATATCCTTTAAGTTCATGTGTAGCCTACATGGAGATCCCAACCATTCCCTAGACAAGTGTTTCTCAAACTTCCAAATGCCATGATTCTTTCATACAGTTCCTCAGGTTGTGTTTACCCCAATCATAAAAATTATTTCATTGCTAATTCATCACTGTAATTTTGCTACTGCGATGAACCAGGAAACCCCTATGAAAGTGTCATTGGACCCCCAAAGGTGTCGTGACCCACTGGTTGAGATCCATTACCTTAGACCAACATATGGCCCGAGGGCTGTATAGGGCCCCCCAATTAATCAATTGCTGCCAGCATCACACATCTCACCAACGAGAAGCATTTGTAGCCATCACCTTAGGGGTGAGTTCATTAAATATTTGACCTCTATGGCCCCATGAATGATGTTATAAATCACCACATGGTCCTTGGCAGAAAAACAGGTTTCCAGCTCCTGCTCCAGACCAAAGGTTCCCAAACGTATTCTGCCTACTGCCCTCTTTTCAGAAAAAGAAATTACTCAGGACCCCCCAGCAATGAAAGAATTTTGTACTACAGCCCACCATCCAGGATAAAATGTAGATATCTGATTTGTAGATATCTGGATTTTTCTGTGCCCAGTAGGTGGGTGGTGTTGCCCACTTTGGGAAACGAGACTCTAGGAAAATCAGGTGTGTTTTCACTCTCTCTGCAAGAATTTCAGTTGAGGAGCAAGATCTGTCTTGAAAGAAGTGTATCCAGATTGCTCCTTAGAGGCAAGGATGGCTAGACTTCATCTCACAACCTTGGGCATCGGGAGCTATGAGGAGCAACATCATGCAAAAGGGCATCAAGCTTGGTAAAGGGGCGCCCAAAAGGGGAGGACCCTCACCAAGATGGATGGACAAAGTTTCTACAACAACACACTAAAACATAACAATTGTGAGGCTGGCACAGGAGCAGGCAGTGTTTCTTTCGGTTGTATGTAGAGTCGCCACGAGTTGAAACCAACTTGACAGCATCCAACAAAACCAGATGTGGAGAAAGCAAGGCCTGGTCTGTGTACAGTGGCCCCACCGAGGTTCCTCATCAGTTGTGTTTGAATGGGCCAGGTGCTCTCACAAACCTCCTCTTCAATAGACAACTTAGAATGTTTGCTTTGTGCCCAGGAACCATCCTGAAATTTAAAATGACCATTTGGCACTGAGTTGATTGCGATTCATGGTGAGTCATAGGACTTTCAATGGGCATAACCTTTCAGAAACAGATGGCCAGGCTTTTCTTCCAAGGTATTTCTGGGTGCGCTTGAACCTCCTCAGTTCCTGTTAATGGCCAAGTGTTTTAACCATTTGTACTCTCCAGGGATGACTCACAGCTCTATATATCCTTAAAACTGACATCTCTCCTCTCTTTGGAAAGCCATGGCAATTGTTCTCTTTCAGTAGATTTACCTTCTTTAAATATAGGAATGACATATACTTCTACCACCTCACAGAAAATGTCAGAAACTCGTAGCTCTCATTTAATAATGGCGTGGGTGATTACGTATTGGGCTGCTAAGCCCAAAGCCAGCAGTTCAAAACCACCAGCCACTCTCAGGGAAAAACATGAAACTTTCCAATCCTATAAAGTTACAATCTCAAATACCCAAAGGAGCAGTTGGACCCTGTCCTATAGGGTAGAACTCAGGTCATGGGGAGTCAGAGTGGATTCGATGGCAGTGAGTTTGCTTTGGTTTTTGGACTCCCCTCCTACCACAATAGCTCAAAATTACTAAGTGCATGTTATGTACTAGTGTTCTAAGCATTGCATGTACATTCACTCATTTCATCCCACGGGTGGTGGTGTGGGTGAAGCATTAGAACTGCTAACCAGAAGGTTGGTGGTTCAAACCCACCAGCTGTTCTTCGGAATCACGATGGGGCTGTCTGAGCTCATAAAGATTTTCAGGGTCGGACGTCTGCAGGGACAGTTATTACTTTATCCTGCTGAGTTGCTATGAGTCTGAATGAACTCTAGAGAAGTGGGGTTTTGGTGACTTTTGCAACCCCTTTAAGAGGAGCGCTGTCGGGGCAATAGAGAAGCACTTGACTATTTACCACTAGCTCAGCGAAACCCTCAGCAGCTTCCCATGAGAATGATGCGTCAATTTGCTCCAGTATCAGTCACAGCCTATGGGAACGCCTATAGAATGGTTCCACTCTGTCCTCCAGGCTCACTATGAGTTGGAATCGACTGACCCATTGGTAGTGCATCAGCTTCTGTCTATAGGTGAGAACACGAATGCACAGAGAGGTGAAGCCATCTGGCCCAGGGGTAACCAGGTTATCCAAGGGAGAGCTGGAATTTATATCCCAGCAGACCAGCCTCAGGGACTACAGGCTTAGCTCTGCCGTCTGCTGATATCTGCACTAAGAGTGGTTGGATTTTGCCTCCTTTGCCCTACACATCATCTCCACTGTCCCCTATCAAGCAAAATTAGCTTGAGTATTGAACAGGCACCCTCCAGCCCTGCCCGATTGCACACGCGCAGGGGAGAAAAGGATGGGGAGATCACTGGGCCGTTTTAGCTGCCACCTCTACTCGCACTGCACCAACACACCCACAACGAAGTCAGAGAAAGTATTCTTGGCCTTGTAACCACTCCTCAGCCCTGACACCTTGCAGAGAGCCAAAGCCACTCTCTTGGACACCCACTCGACTGCTACCTGGGAACTTCCCATGGAGCATTTTGGGACAAAGGAGAGGGAGCACGCCTGCAATGTAATTAACATTATGACAACTTGTTCCCCCCTTGGAGAATGACACCATTAGCTGCTTCAATTGTGCATGAAATGTAAATTACACGATTCAGGGGTATCACGTCTGAGCAGCCCCTGCCCAAGCAAGAGGAACTAAGAAACCCAAGCCCCGAGGCCGACAGCTGAGACCGAGGTCCTGTGGTCTTTGAGTGTGCCTGCTTCACAGAGCCCACAAGGGAGGATCTTTCCGGGGGGCCCTGGATGCCAAGCTGGGATGTTCCAGCCACCTGCTGTCATCACCCTGGCCCTCCCATTTTCTTTAAAGGGAGTCGAACGCTAGACAGCACTCTTTCCTCTCTATCTCTCAGAAAATTAGGAAAAAGGGGTGGTGGCTGTGGTTGTGGTAATACCCTTCTTGCTAAGGAGTTTTGGTGATGCTGTGGGTTAAGCATCCTGCTAGCCATTCTGCCTCCCATTCATTACTCTGTCTGGCTCAAATTACTTCGTGTTCACTCCCTGGCCAGCCCCCCACAGTTGCCTACCCCCTTTCACCACGAACTCTCTGGACACTTCTCAAAATCAGCTTGAGACACTGGATCAGCCACACTTCTTTGTGGCCCATGAAAGAACTTTCCAAAACCTCATGTCACAAGCAGGTCCACTTGCTTTTAGAGAAGAGGCATAGGCGAAATTGTATGTTTCCACCTTGAGAGGGGCAAGCACCACCATGTACAATTAGTAGGTGACCACCAGTGTGTCACTTTTGTGGTCACCACACATCTCCTTTGGGGACCCATTTGCCCCTCTCCTAGCACCCTGATCCCTGGTGCCATGGCTAGACTGGGATGGGAAATCCATGTGCTCAACCAGGAACTTCCAGGTGGAATCAGAGCCACTGTCCCCTCTGCAGAGCCTCTGTGAGGACAGGGAGTTTGGAAACACAGCCTAAAGCTGCAGTAGGATAAATTTAAGAAATGATCACGCATTTACCCTAATGTCAACTGTACAAATCCCACAACCACCCTTCAAATGCCCTGCCACTGAGCAGAGCCAAAAGCAGGAAGAGCCAATACCTACATATGGGTACAGGAAGACCTCTGGAAGGTGTCCCTGTGGGGTGCCAGGGAAGGGGGCGAGTGGAGTTGAGGAGGCTCAGGGGCTCAGACTCAGGCTGGGAAAGAGCCAGAGTTCCTAGTTCGACTCTCTCTTTGTCTCTCTGCCTAACCACCCACCTCCCACCCAGTCCAGGAGATTCTTTGAACAAGACCCCACAGGGTCAGAGGTGAGAGCTGTCAGCTCCTGTTACTACCCTGACTTGGGAAACCTCTCTCATTCTGGAAATTCATATATTTTCTTGGGCTTTGATCAAGATCCAGGTCAAGCTTCCCCTCCCCCTTTTCTCACAGAGGCACTTGGTCAGAATGGCAAATAGCCCTCCACTGTGCCATGCACTCCGCCTCTTCATTCCCTGTTCCCTTCGAACCATCTGCTGCAAAAAAAAATCACAAAACAGCCCGATGGAGGGCAGGTCAGTGCTTCTTTTTCAGACTTCCCTCTCATTCTTTCTCTGGTTGCATCATCATTCCAGGTACAGAAAACCCATTACTGTCCAGTCAATTCCAACTCATGGAGACCCTATGTAAGTTTTCCAACGTTGTCCAACATTACTGGAACAGACAGCCTCATCGTTTTCCTTGAAGTAGCTGGTGGTTTGAACAGTCAACCTTTGAGCTAGCAGTTCAACATTACATGACATCCCTTCAGAGTGGTGAGTCATAGTCTGCAGACACCGTGGGCGAGAATCATTGTTCTGGCTTATTTTCATAAGGTGGGATTCTAGGTAGGCAGGTGTGACGCAGGTGTAACTGGAAGTCGGCATGATGGCAACAAACAACAACACTGATGTCATTGTTTTGGGACTTGGGAACTGAGACCTCTGAGGCATGGAGCTAAGTAACAGCTACTTCAGGTTTGTTAGGTACTTCATTGCTGAGCTCTGCTCTAGATACTGGGAATAAAGCTAGAAGGAAGGTGGCATCTCTGTTCCTGGGGTTGAGAGATGAGAGGGGTTGGGAAACTTCCTGTCCTGTTAGTAGTGTGTGCTGGTAGATGCCATTGAGTCAGTTCCAACCCCTAGCCACCCTATGGATAATAGAATGAAACACAACCCAGTCCTGCCCATCCTCTCAATTGTTGTTATGTTTGAGCCCCTTGTTGCAGCCACTGTGTCAATCCATTGGCCGAAGTTCTTCCTCATTTTCACTGCCTCTCTGCTTCACCTAGCAGGACATCCTTCCTCCTACAGGGAATGGTCTCTCCCTAACAGTATGTCCAAAGTACGTGAGGGGAAGCCTCACCATCCTGGCTTTAAGGAGTATTCTGGCTGTACTTCTAACCCACATTTGTTTGTTCTTTGGCAGTTCATAATACTTTCAATATTCTTCACCAGCCTCCCAATTCAAATGCATTGATTCTTCTCTGATCTTCCTTTTCAATGTCCAACTTTCACGTGCATAGAAGGCCATAGAAAATATGACTAAGATGGCTTTAGTCAGGTGCACCTTAATGTAACATTCTTGCTCTTAAACACTTTGAAGAACACTTTTGAAAGAGGTCTCTGGCGGCAGCACGCAGTCCGTTTAAGGGTGAGGAGGAGGGGCGCACAGGTGGAAGCCCATGGCCCCTTTAAGGCTTGGCCTACTTGGCAGCAGCTGGAGCCTATTGAGAACATGACAGGAGGCCAGCCCGCACTTCCTATAGAGGTAAAGGGCTCATTCTGAAGGCTGTGAGCAAGCCTCGGAGCCGCACTGCCTCCATGGGCCATAATGACCTAATGCGCAAGGCCTAGGACTTCAAAGACCAGGTGTGGCCTGTGCAGCCTTCCCGCCCCTTCCCACCAGGGAGGGCCTTGCCACCATGACCCCTGATGTGGGTCTGCAGCCCACCAGGCATCTGGCCAGCCACCAGGATCCTCACCCTGCCCAGCTGACCCACCCAGGACCACACTCCAGACCCCCTGCCCCCACCCTGGGCCTGCTCACCACCAAGACTCTGCCCTGGGCCCGCTACCCACCCAGGAACCTGCATAAGGGCCCTTGCCAACCCTGGGTCCAGTCCAGGCCGGGCACACACCTGGGATCCCTGTTCCAGGTCCCTGCCCACCTGGGTCTGGGCCTGCCACAAAGACCCTGCCCGAGGCCCTCTGCCTACCCAGGAAACACCCCCTGCCCAGCTAGCCCCTGGCTCATCTGGGCACTGCCCCAGGCCCACTGCCTGCCCAAGATCTTGTGTTAGTCTGACTGGCCATGGAGGATGGAGAGGAAGAGGGACCCTGCCCAGGCCCCTGAACCCCATCCCACTTGGGATGCCCTGGGTTGGTCCAGCCCCAAAGGTGGCTCCCCTCCTCCAGCCCAACATACCCAGAACTCCATTGGGCCCACTGCTTACCTGAGGCCTCCCCATCAAGGGCTTGGGATATATAACCCCGCCTGGGATGGGGCTCCTAGCTTGCTAGAGCCCCATGCCACTCTCCTTAAGCCCCAACTACTTAAGATCCCTAGAAAGTGGCTGTGGGGGCCCTTGTTGAGTATCACTCTGGTTGTAAGGGGCTAGGCTGTAGCTCTTGAAACTTGTCTTCTCCATTCTGAACCTTTAGGACATTGGTCCTTCCACAGGGCAGTTCTACAGAAGTGGCAGGGAACTCTATTCCCGAGTGGAGTTGGCCAGGTTTGAGTGGGGGGTGCCCTGGCAGGGACCCCAACTTGGGAGAACAGCCCATCTCCCCTTTCTCTTTCCCAGCTGCAAAAAAAGAAAAAAAGAAAGAGATCTCAAACAGCAGATTTACCCAATACAATACATCCCTTGAGTTCTTGACCGGTGCTCACATGATCATTTATTGTGGACCCCAGAAAGAAGATAGCCCTGATCACTTCAGCATTTTTTCCATTTATCATGATCATGTTGTAGATGACAGGGTCATAATTACATATAAATATGTCCCTGGGACCCAGCTCCTGGGGAGTCCCAAACAACTTGATGTAAAGAAAATAAGAGAGAGAAAACAAGCACTCTGAGCTCTTGGTTGGAAGGACAGTCCTTTGTGAATAGAGGGCTGCAAGGATATTGGAGTTCCTGAAGGGGGGCAAACAGTTCCACACACAACTATTTAACAAATCATTTGCCGTTGGAACCCACCCAGGGACACCATGGAGGAAAGGCCTGGCAACCTGCTTAAAGCCTATAGTCTTGAAAGTCCTATGCAATGCACATATGAGGGCACCATGAGTCAGAATCAACTCTCTCATGCCTGTTTTGGTTTGGGGCGAGGAGCTATTAGAAGCAGTGGGGTATAATGTTGAATCCCAAAAAAGGAAGGATTTGGTCACCATTAAAGTGACTTCTGACCAAATTACTAACAATCATAGGGACTTTTGTGGGAGAAAGATGAGGAGTGCTACTGCTGTAAATATTTCGTGTCAAAAACCCAGACAGTTCTACCCTGTCCTATACAGTCGCTGACTTGCTGTCAACTGGATGGCACTAAGATAGCACCTATCTGCTGAAAGGTTGCCATGCGGCAGGACTTGTGCCAAGTCCACTATGGTTATGCCTATGATCTTTGTGGGAGACAAAGCCCTGCTTAAGTTTAATGTCTCTGTTGTCAGATCGCTCCATTGTCCAGTCCTGGCTCTATGTCCTTCTAGCTCCATGACCTGGGACAAATCCTTGAACCCCCTTTGCGCTGCTGTGTGTAGAAGGGAAGTGAAAAATAGTGCTTAGGTTGTGTGTTTGAGGTTGAGTTTGAATGCATCAATAGATAGAAAGACCTTGTTGTTGTTGTTAGTCTCCAGTAAGTCAAATTTGACTCCTTTTGACCGTAGGTCTGATAGGACAAATCACTGCCCAATCCTATGCCATCTTCCTACCCATCGGCAGGTTTGAGGTCATTGTTGCGATTATGGTGCCAGTCCGTGTCATGAAGAGTTTCCCCAGATCCACATGATGTCCTCTTCTCGCAACTGGTCTTTCCTAACGACATGACAACATTTTGCCATTCTCTCTTCTAAGAACATTCTGTGAAGAGTGTCCTGGCTCAATTTCCTCCAGGACTGATTTGCTCGTTCTCCTGGCCACACACAGTATACTCCACACACGGTCTTTGCCATCACTGCCATTCAAATGCCTCAATCCTTCTGAGAATCCTGGTCCTCACTGTTGTCCCCATGAGAAACTCCATTTCTCGCAGCTTGCTTCAGATCTGCTGAAGTGGAATCTGAGTTTCTGTTAGGCCCCAAGGGCATTGTATTTGTGTGCCTGCTAGAAGCACGGCTGGGGAACAATGTCTGGCCCATAGTAAGTGCTGTATAATTATTGGTTGTGATCAGTGTCATTATTTATTACTCCATCTAATCTTTCCAGCACACTCACAGGTCAGGAAACCAAGATTCTGAGCCTGCCAGTGCCTTTGCTGAGGCTACCCCTCAGGAGAGGGCAGGGGCTCCATGCAAATCGAATATAGCATCAGGCCAACATTTGGATCACTCTGAATGGAGACACAGTCAATGCTCATTAACCAGTCACTCCCCATTGCTTTCGTCACCCAATCCTTATCAACTGTGAGTCTGCTTGCTGTCTATGGATTTCCCTATGGATTCTGCATATTTTATATCAATCTCATTATGGTCTGACTTGTTTCACTCAGCAGAAGGTGTTCAAGGTCCCTGCATGGTGTAGCATGTTCCAAAACATCATTCCTTTTTAAAGGCTGAATAATATTCCATTGTATGACTTAGATATTGTTTGGTTTATCCATTCTTCGGGCCCCGGGCACTTTGGTAATAGTCACCTTTCAGCTATTGTGGGTAGTGCTGCAGTGAACTTGTATACCACTATCTCTTTGAGTCTCTGTTTGTTATTCTTTGAGGTATATGCTTAGATGTAGAATTGTGAGGTGGTCATGGATTTCCTCTTCCTTGGATCCATGATCAACGCTCATGCAAGCAGCAGTCAACAGCTTAAAAAATGCCTTGCATTGTATTGGCTAAATATTCACAAGACCTCTTTAGAGTATTGAAAAGCAGGGATGTTATTTTGAGAACTAAGGTGCATCTGACACAAGCCATAGTATGTTCAACACTTCCTATGCATGTAAAATTTGGAGATTAAATATGGCAGGCCAAAGAAGAATCGATGTATTTGAATTACGGTGCTAGGAAAAAAGAACCATAGAAAGTACTATGGACTACCAGAAGCACCAATAAACTTGTCTTGGAAGAAGCACAGGCCAAATGCTCCTTAGAAGTAAGGATGGCCAGATTTTGTCACCCTTTGGATATGTATTTTCAACATGTTGTCAGGAGAGACCAGGCCCAGGAATAGGACATCATGCTTGGTAAAGTGGAAGGGCAATGGAAAAGAGGAAGGCTCTCATGGGATGGATGGACATGGGGGCTGCAGTAATGGGCTCAAACATAAGAACAATTGTGATGATGGTACTGGGTGGCGTTGTGTTCTGTTTGACATAGGGTTGTTATGAGTGGGAACCAACAGGACCGACCCTAACAACAATAGTAAATCTCTGACTTGTTAAGAAGAAACAAGCATTTTTAATTTCCTCTATGAGCCAGGCACTGAGAAGACCCTGAAGGTCCAGATAGAAACAGCACTTGACCCCTACCCATGATGGGTTCCCAGTCTAGGGGTGAGGCAGCAGATCTCCACTTTTGGATGAGACCTATGCAGCCCTCTTGGGGTTCTAGTGTGTGCTGGAGAGACTCCAGTTAACTTTGCTTTTCTCTATACCCGCCTTTAGGGAAGTGGAAGAACTTTAGAATAAGCATCCCCCGAGATTTCTGTTGCACAATTAGACAAAAGGAAACCAATGGTGGCTAAAGAGAGCGAACAGAGAATCCAGAGCTGTGTCTGGGTCCTTGGCCATGCAGCTATCAATCAGCACAGTTGAGTTCAGGAATCAGCAAGCGAAGATACTCAATATCTGGATCCAGTAGGTATAGAAGGCGTAGCTTCAAAGATAAAGAAGGATAAACCCTCTTTCACTTTCAGGAGGAACTCACCCAGGGAGAACTCATTCTGTTGGGACTGCACTAAAGCCTTAGAACTGGGAGGGTCCATAGGAGCATGTTTACTGCCAGAACGGTGGCTTCCCATTCAAGAGCTTCTATCATATTCCAGCTCATGAATGGTCCTTCGAGTGCCTTGGTTCTTTTGCTGTGACTTCTGTGGCATCACTTGAACTCTCCATCCCCTCCAGCCAGGAGCAGTGGCAGGAAAAATCTATTAGGGAGAAGTGAGAGAGTGAGCTAGGAGATATTCCGTACACAGCTTGCAGTCTCCTTCTGCAAAGGCCCTGTGGGGTGGGGACTTAACTTTTCTGATTCTCTCCTGTTAGAAGTCAACACGGAGCTAAAGAAGCATGAATGGAAGAAAGCAGGATGATGAGCTGACAGCTTTTCCATAAGGAAATAATAGCCAGAAGGGCTCCAAGTTGGGATGAGGGGATGGTGGGGAGGGGAACACACGTGCTGCTACCAAGAGGAGAGTGAGGAGCAAGAGACCAGTAGAGGCTAGTCTCAAAGCCATCTCCAATAACATTTCCCCAACAGGCTGTTTTCCTCTCTCCACTCTAAACACGTCAGCCTTCACCTCCACCAAGCACCGAAACCCCAATGCAGCCTTTATCTGCCCATTCCTCCCACCAATTGGTCCAGGTTACTATGGGAACTATGGGAGTGGTAACGGGTTCCCTCTATTAATACCTACCTCCCTGATTTCAGCACAGATCAATCAACCCGTCCCCGCAGCCCCATATCTAAGGGGAAGGTCCTAGGGGAGAGTAAGGAAAAGATAGATTCAACACAGGACTAGAACAATAGTGAAAAACTTACAAAGAGAGCGAGTGATGTAATTCCAGAGTATTAGTCAATTCCTTTTGTCCTTCCAGCTACCATCCTCTCGCCCAGCTTAACTCCCTGAAGGAGGAAGGATCTCTCAGTGGGTGTCTGCAAAGGTGAGGTTCCAGGCCACTTGGGGGCTTCTGAGGGTTCCCTTCCAAATTTGCCTTCCCTCCCTTCAAAAGAAAGTCACTGGAACTCACCAGCCAGAGTTGGCAAGGCTACCACTGAGTTGCCCAGTTAAGGTTTATGTCCTGGGGAAGACTGTAGCTCACAAAATGCCTTCAAGGGATTGTTTCTTCCCTACAAGCTCTTCCAGAATCTTGTCATTCTACATCCCAAGTTGGAGTCTATGTTTCCTCCTTTGAACCCACGCCAGCCTTATGGCTCTCCAGGAGTCAAGTTTGGCAGGTGAGGTGCGGTGTGACTTCTGAGGTAATACAGCTCCCACCTGGCTCTTTCTCTGTACAAGACCCTCGGAGTCCAGTCCCCTTGCTGTGAGGTAGTGTGATGAAGAGGCCACATGCAGATGCTGACACTAGTCCCACTTAAAGTCCCAGCAAACACCAGTGGCCATTGTCAAGTACACCAGTGGGGAAGCTCTGTGAGATGTCTCCAGCATAAGCCATTGTCAGACGGCAACCGCACAGAAGAATCTGCTAGCTTAGTACTGCCAATCCCCAGAACCATAGGAAATGATGACTGATGAGGAAGATAATAATTGACTCCAATTTTGTTTCAAACTGGAAGAAATGTGCTGCACAGCACCGGAGTTGTAGCTCTGGAGTCACAGTCCCGATGCAGATGTATTAAATAATTTATTATCTAGTGATTGTTCCTGGTCCTCACCCTTCCCAGCTTCCCTGTGCCCACCCAGTCCAAGCAGCTGCTTCATCACTTATTCTGTAAAAGTATGTGAGGGTAAGTCAGAAAGCATTGCTCTAAAACCACAGACACTTTATTAAACAAAAATATCAAAATGTGAAGTGACTGTTTCTAGACATAGCCGCCATCTTGATCTACATCGGGGAGGCAAACTTTTGAGATAGAAGAGCCTACTTTTTCTCTCACAAAAATTGAAACATTCTTTGAGATAAAAAATATATTTTTGCAACTTCAATCACCATTATCTGAATAATCACTGTCCTTGAAAAGGTTTCCATTTTACTTCAGAGCCACATGCATGGACCGAGAGACCCGCAGTGTATCCCTGACCCCTGCTCTATAGACTTCAGTAATTGTTCTCTGAGGGATTCTCTGCTCATATACACTTCTAGTCACACGACATACCATGACCAACAGGGTCGTTCAAACCGTCTCCAGAGATTCTTCAAGGGTTTGAGTGTGTGTGTGTGTGTGTGTGTTTGTGTGTGTGTGTGTGTGTGTGTGTAAAAAGAACACGAAGTTAGAAGACATCCAGAGATTATGGAAGGGTTGAGTGTGAACGTGTGTGTGTGTGTGTGTCTGTAAAATGGACACGAAGTCAGAAGCCCTCTACAGATTCTGCAAGGGTGTGTGTGTTTGTATGTAAAAAGGACATGACTTTAGAAACCCTCCAGAGATTCATCAAGGGTGTGCGTGTGTGTGTGTGTATAAAGGACAAGATGTCAAAAGCCCTCTAGAGATTCTTCAAGGGTATGAGTGTGAGTGGGTGTGTAAAAAGAACACGAAGTCAGAAGCCCTCTGAAGATTCTGCAAGGGTGCATGTATGTGTGTGTTTGGAAAAAGAACATGAAGTCCGAAGCCCTAAGGAGATTCTGGAAGGGTCTGATTGTGAGTGTGTGTGTGTGTGTGTGTGTGTGTGTGTGTGTGTAAAAAAACACGAATTCAGAAGCCCTCTATAGATTCTGCAAGGGTGTGTGTGTGTGTCTCTGTGGGTGTGTGCGTGTAAAATGGACAGGAAATCAGAATCCCTCCAGATATTCTGAGAGGGTGCGTGCATGTGTATATATGTGTGTGTGTGAGTGTGTAAAAAGGACACGAAGTCAGAAGCCCTCCAGAGGTTCTGCAAGTGTGTGTGTGTTTGTATGTGTAAAGGACAGTAAGTCAGAAGCCTTCTAGAGTTTCTGCAACGGTGTGTATGTGTGTTTGTGTGTAAAAGGGACACGATGTGAGAAGCCCTCTAGTGATTCTGCCTGGGTATGAGTGTTAGTGTGAGTGTGTGTGTGTGTGTGTGTGTGTGTGTGTGTGTAAAAAGGACATGAAGTCAGATGCCTTCCAGAGATTCTGCAAGGGTATGGGTATGCATTTGGCTGTGTGTGTGAGTGTGAGTGTGTGTGTTTGTGTGTAAAAAAGACCCGAAGTCAGAAACCCTTTACAGTTTCTGCAAGAGTGTGTGTATGTTTGTGTTTGTAAAAAGGACATTAAGTCAGACACCCTCCAGAGATTCAGAAAGTGTTTGTGTGTGTGTGTGTGTGTGTGTGTAAAAAGGGCACGAAGTCAGAAGCCCTCTAGAGATTCTGCCATGGTGTGTGTGTGTGTTTGTGTAAAAAGAACAAGAAGTCAGAAGCCCTCTAGAGGTTCTTCAAGGGTCTGAGTGTGAGTGTGTGTGTGTGTGTTTGTAAAAAGACACGAAGTCAGAAGCCCTCCAGCGATTCTGCAAGAATGTTTGTGTGTTTGTGTAAAAAGGAAACCAATTCAGAAGCCTTCTAGAGTTTCAGCAATGGTGTGTATGTGTGTGTGCCTGTAAAAAGGAGAAGAAGTCAGAAGCTCTCCTAAGATGCTGCAAGGGTATGAGTGTGAGTATGTGTGTGTGTGTGTTTAAACGGACACGATACCAGGCGCCCTCTAGAGATTCTTGAAGATTTTGTGTGGGTGTGAGTGTAAAGGACACAAAGTCAGAAGCCCTCCAGATATTAGGAAAGGGTGTGAGTGTTTGTGTGTGTGTGACTAATTAAGACACGAATTCAGAAGCCCTCTAGAGATTCTGCAAGGGTATAAGTGTGAGTATGTGTGTGTGTATAAAAATGACACGATGTCAGAAGCCCTCTAGAGATTCTGCAAGGTTGTGTGTGGGTGTGTGTGTAAAGGACACGAAGTCAGAAGCACTCAAGAGATTTTGCAAATGTATGAGTGTGTGTGTGTGTGTGTGTGTGTGTGTAAAAAGAACGAAGTCAGAAGCCCTCCAGCGATTCTGCAAGAATGTTTGTGTGTTTGTGTAAAAAGGAAACCAATTCAGAAGCCTTCTAGAGTTTCAGCAATGGTGTGTATGTGTGTGTGCCTGTAAAAAGGAGAAGAAGTCAGAAGCTCTCCTAAGATGCTGCAAGGGTATGAGTGTGAGTATGTGTGTGTGTGTGTTTAAAAAGGACACGATACCAGGCGCCCTCTAGAGATTCTTGAAGATTTTGTGTGGGTGTGAGTGTAAAGGACACAAAGTCAGAAGCCCTCCAGATATTAGGAAAGGGTGTGAGTGTTTGTGTGTGTGTGACTAATTAAGACACGAATTCAGAAGCCCTCCAGAGATTCTGCAAGGGTATAAGTGTGAGTATGTGTGTGTGTATAAAAATGACACGATATCAGAAGCCCTCTAGAGATTCTGCAAGGTTGTGTGTGGGTGTGTGTGTAAAGGACACGAAGTCAGAAGCACTCAAGAGATTTTGCAAATGTATGAGTGTGTGTGTGTGTGTGTGTGTGTGTGTAAAAAGAACGAAGTCAGAAGCCCTCCAGAGATTCTACAAGGGTGTGAGTGTTTGTGTGTGTGTAAAAAGGACACGAAGTCAGAAGCCCTCCAGAGATTCTCCAAGGGTGCATATATGTGTCTGTGTGTGTAAAAATGAAACAAAATCAGAAGCCCTCTAGTGATTCTGGAAGGATGTGTGTGTGTGTGTGTGTCCTAAAAAGGACACGAAGTCAGAAGCCCTCCAGAGATTCTGTAGGGGCATGAGTGTGTGTGTGTGTGTGTGTGTGTGTGTGTGTTTGTGTAAGTAAAACCTACAAAGTCAGAAGCCCTCCAGAGATTTTGCAAGTGTTTTTGTGTGTATGTGTGTGTAAAAAGGACTTGAAATCAGACGCCCTACAGAGATTCTGCAAGGGTGCGTGTATGTTTGTGTGTGTAAAAATGACACGAAACTAGAAGCCTTATAGAGATTCTGGAAGTGTGTGTGTATGTGTGTTTGTGTTTGTAAAAAGGACATTAGTCAGAAACCCTCCAGAGATTCTGAAAGTGTGTATGTGTGTGTGTTTGTGTGTGTGTGTGTGTGTGTGTGTAAAAAGTACACGAAGTCAGAAGCCCCCTAGAGATTCTGCCATGGTGTATGTGTGTGTGTGTTTGTGTAAAAAGGACACGAAGTCAGAAGCCCTCTAGAGATTCTGCAAGGGTCTGAGTGTGAGTGTGTGTGTGTGTGTGTGTGTGTGTGTGTGTAAAAAGGACACGAAGTCAGAAGCCCTCCTGAGATTCTGCAAGATTGTGTGTGTGTTTGTGCAAAAAGGAAACCAAATCAGTGGCCTTCTAGAGATTTGCAAGGATGTTTGTGGGTGTGAGTGTAAAGGACACGAATTCAGAAGCTCTCAAGGGATTCTGCAAGTGTATGAGTGTGTTTCAAAAGGTTACGAAGTCAGAAGTCCTCCAGAGATTCTTCAAAGGTGTGAGGTTTTGTGTGTGTCTGTCAAAAAAGGACATGAATTCAGAAGCCCTCCAGAGATTCAACAAGGGTGCGTGATTGTGTGTGTGTAAAAAGGACAGTAAATCAGAAGACTACTAGAGATTCTGCAATGGTGTGTATGTGTATATGTAAAAAGGAGAAGTCAGAAGCCCTCCAGAGATTCTGCAAGGGTGCGTGGAAGTATGCATGTGTGCATGCGAGGATGTAAAATGACACGAAGTCAGAAGACCTGCAGATATTCTGCAAGTGTGTGTGTGCGTGTGTGTGTACAAAGGACACGAGGTCAGAAGCCCTCCAGGGATTCTGAGAGAGTGTGAGTATGTGTGTGTGTGTGTGTGTAAAATGGACACGAAATCAGCAGGCCTCCATAGATTCTGCAAGTGTATGAGTGTGTGTGTAAAAAGTACACAAAGTTAGAAGCACTCTAGAGATTGTGCAAGGGTCTGTGAGTGTGTGTGTGTGTGTGTGTGTGTGTGTGTGTAAAGAGGACACGAAGTCAGAAGCCTTCTAGAGTTTCTGTAAGAGTGTTTGTGTTTGTAAAAATGACATTAAGTCAGACACCCTCCAGATACTCAGAAAGGGTGTGTGTGTGTGTGTGTGTAATAAGGGCACGAAGTCAGAAGCCCTCTAGAGATTCTGCAAGGGTCTGAGTGTGTGTGTGTGTGTGTGTGTGTGTGTGTGTGTGTGTAAAAAGACACGAAGTCAGAAGCCCTCCAGCGATTCTGCAAGATTGTTTGTGTGTTTGTGTAAAAAGGAAACCAATTCAGGAGCCTTCTAGAAATTCAGCAACGGTATGTATGTGTGTGTGCCTGTAAAAAGGAGAAGAAGTCAGAAGCTCTCCTAAGATGCTGCAAGGGTATGAGTGTGAGTATGTGTGTGTGTGTTTAAAAAGGACACGATACCAGGCGCCCTCTAGAGATTCTTTAAGGTTGTGTGTGGGTGTGAGTGTAAAGGACAAAGTCAGAAGTCTTCCAGAGATTAGGAAAGGGTGTGAGTGTTTGTGTGTGTGTGACTAAAAAAATACGAATTCAGAAGACCTCCAGAGATTCTGCAAGGGTGCGTCATAGTGTGTTTGTGTGTGTGTGTGTGTGTTTAAAATGGACACTAAATCAGAAGCGTTCCAGAGATTCTGCAATGGTGTGTATGTGTATGTGTGTGTGTGTGTGTGTGTGTGTAAAAAGGAGAAGAATCAGAAGCCCTCCAGAGATTGTGCAAGGGTATGTGTGTGAGTACGTGTGTGTGTATAAAAATGAAACGATGTCAGAAACCCTCTAGAGATTCTGCAAGGGTTTGTGTGTGGGTGTGTGTGTAAAGGACACGAAGTCAGAAGCACTCAAGAGATTCTGCATGTGTGAGTGTGTGTGTGTGTGTGTGTGTAAAATGGAAACGAAGTCAGCAGGCCTCCATAGATTCTGCAAGTGTATGAGTGTGAGTGTGTGTAAAAAGGACACAAAGTTAGAAGCACTCTAGAGATTCTGCAAGGGTCTGTGAGTGTGTGTGTGTGTGTGTGTGTAAAAATGACACGAAGTCAGAAGCCTTCTAGAGTTTCTGTAAGAGTGTTTGTGTGTTTGTGTTTGTAAAAACGACATTAAGTCAGACA
Organism: Tenrec ecaudatus; assembly: GCF_050624435.1. Lineage (NCBI taxonomy): Eukaryota > Metazoa > Chordata > Mammalia > Afrosoricida > Tenrecidae > Tenrec > Tenrec ecaudatus. The sequence continues at coordinate 1,984,195 of NW_027457650.1, read as the reverse complement.
CCCTCCAGATACTCAGAAAGGGTGTGTGTGTGTGTGTGTGTGTGTAAAAAGGACCCGAAGTCAGAAACCCTTTACAGTTTCTGCAAGAGTGTGTGTGTGTTTGTGTTTGTAAAAAGGACATTAAGTCAGACACCCTCCAGAGATTCAGAAAGTGTTTGTGTGTGTGTGTGTGTGTGTGTGTAAAAAGGGCACGAATTCAGAAGTCCTCTAGAGATTCTGCCATGGTGTGTGTGTGTGTTTGTGTAAAAAGAACAAGAAGTCAGAAGCCCTCTAGAGGTTCTGCAAGGGTCTGAGTGTGAGTGTGTGTGTGTGTTTGTAAAAAGACACGAAGTCAGAAGCCCTCCAGCGATTCTGCAAGAATGTTTGTGTGTTTGTGTAAAAAGGAAACCAATTCAGAAGCCTTCTAGAGTTTCAGCAATGGTGTGTATGTGTGTGTGCCTGTAAAAAGGAGAAGTCAGAAGCTCTCCTAAAATGCTGCAAGGGTATGAGTGTGAGTATGTGTGTGTGTGTGTTTAAAAAGGACACGATACCAGGCGCCCTCTAGGGATTCTTGAAGATTTTGTGTGGGTGTGAGTGTAAAGGACACAAAGTCAGAAGCCCTCCAGATATTAGGAAAGGGTGTGAGTGTTTGTGTGTGTGTGACTAATTAAGACACGAATTCAGAAGCCCTCGAGAGATTCTGCAAGGGTATGAGTATGTGTGTGTGTATAAAAATGACACGATGTCAGAAGCCCTCTAGAGATTCTGCAAGGTTGTGTGTGGGTGTGTGTGTAAAGGACACGAAGTCAGAAGCACTCAAGAGATTCTGCATATGTGTGTGTGTGTGTGTGTAAAAAGGACACGAAGTCAGAACCCCTCTAGAGGTTCTGCAAGGGTGTGAGTGTGAGTGTGTGTGTGTTTGTAAAAAGACATGAAGTCAGAAGCCCTCCAGCGATTCTGCATTCTGCATCATTGCATGTAACTGCGTAAGTTGGAAAGGAACTTATGGGCTAGTGTTGGACTTATGGACTTGAGTTGGACTGGCCTGGCATATTTCCTTGAAATAGAAATACTATAATGACTTCTTGATAGAAAACTATTTATTGCACATATATGAGTGGCACTTGATTTGTGTCTCTAGTCAGCCTGGCTTACATCCAGTTCACTGCCATCAAGTTGATTCCAACCCTTAGCAACTCTATAGGACAGGGGAGAGATATCCCTGTGGGTTTCCAATACTGGAACTTTGTATGGGAGCAGAACTGCTGATCTTGTGTTGAGCAACCCAACTGGGTTGGTTCTGACGCATTATGTTTGTAACCACTATACCACTAGGGCTCAGCTGTGCCTTATTCCTCAAAGTGACATCTTTTAACACTGGAAATTGGTCTTCAGCAAGATCTACCAGTGTACTCGGTCATATGACTTATTTTCTTTTTACACTGTTTTGATTGTGATGTGAGGGAAAATCTACAGAGTAAATTGATTTTCCTTACAATTCATGCAATGTTTTATGATATTGATTGCAATACCTACAACGCAATACTACTTTTCCTATTCCCTCCCTTTGTTTGCCGTTTCCATTGGTCTTTCGTTCCCATTCCTTCCTGCCTTCTGAGTAACTCCCTGACAAGTGCTGGGCTCTGAATTGTACATCGTTGACAGTATAGGTCTCCTATTTGGGGGCTGAAAGTTGAGCCATGGAGGTGAGGTCAGGTGTCAAATGGGAATTCCACTAGTGCCTATCATATCCTAAGGTTAGTCTTCTTATTTTGAGTTCTACATTTTCCCCAGTTGATCCAGGGCCTACTACTGTGAGCACTTTCAGAGCAATCTGCAGTGAGAAACCTATGCTATCTTGGTCTTCTGGACTCAGCGCTGTGGAGCCTGGGCTTCATGTGATCAGTGAATCCCTTTCATCTTCTTTTGATGCTATCTGTGTAATTCTGTATTTTGAATTTCTCTTCAATTTTTTCAGCTAGTGAAATGCACATGCTTTTCATTTTTGCTATCCTCATTCCATGTCTTTACAACTATTAATATAATTTTTTATTCCATCTTTTTGAATTCCCCTTTGAAATTTTGTGTTCAGCTTCTTTATTCAGCGTCTTTACTTCATCAATTATTTCTATATTTCTCTCTCTTTTTCGTACTTCATCATTTCTTTCATTGGCTTCAGCTACTCCACATTCAAGGTCACATCCATTTTGTCTTTTCTTTAGTTTCTATCTTTTTAATTATCTTTGAATTTCTTTATTTATGATGTTCTTGATATTATTGCAGAACTCGTATCATTTCAGGTGATTTGTGTTCAATGTGTCAACTTTCTTCTTGAAGTATCCTCTAATTTAGATGAGATATACTCAAATTCATACTTTGACTCTTGGGGACTTGTTTTAATTTTATTTGAATTCGAGTTCAATTTGCCATTGATGGCTTGTTCCACAGTTGGTCTCCAGTCTCTTGACTGATGATATTGAACTTCTTTATACCGTAAATACTTGAGTATAAGCCGAGTTTTTTTCAGCACATTTTTTATGCTGAAAAAGGACCCCAGTTTTGGGGGGTAAAATTAGTTGCCTTGGGTTATACTCGAGTATATATAGTAGTTTATTTCAACAGATGTAGTTGATTTAATTCCTGTGTATTTCTATCCAATATACATGATCCATGTCTATGGTTACTGTTTACATCACTGAAAAATAAATGTTCAATCAATAAGCCATCCTTATTGGAAAATTCTATCATGAGATCTCCCATGTGGCTTCCATCCCCATGGCCATATTTTCTAACTAGTGATCCTCCTCCTTAGTTTCCAGTTTTTGCATTCAAGTCATCAGTAATCTTGATTGCATGTTTCATCAATTTCAGACTGAAAAGGTTGGTAAAAATCCTCAATGGCTTTATTGTTAGCATTAGTGGTTGGTGTGTAAATTTGAATAATAACTTTATTAATTATTCATCCTTGTAGGTATAATATATCCTACACCTAACAATGGTGAACATTGGAATCGATGTTGAAACATTCTCTTTTTTAACATGAAAGTCATCCATTCCTTTCAAATTTGTTACTCTGGTATGTAAACCATATTATTATGACATTCAAAATGGCCAATACCAGTCTATTTCAGTTCAATAACACGTAGAGTGTTTGATCTTTATGTGTTCCATTTTTTCATGGCTTCCAATTTTTCTAGATCCATATTTCATGCATCCCATCTTCTTGTTAGTGGTTATTGCAGTACTGCTGTTTCTTCTCATTTTGAGTCATTGCCACATCAACAAATATAGGTCCTGAAAACTTTATATCACTAAGGTCAACTCTACTTTGAGGAGACAGCTCTTCCCCAATTATATTTTGAGTGTCTTCCAACTTGAGGGGTTCATCATCCTGCACTATATGAAAAAATATTCCACTGCTATCAATGTGCTCCACAAACACCACTATTTTTTTTCACATGTAGATTGGCAGGTTATTCTTTCTAGTCTATTTAGCTTGTAAGCTTTTCTGAAATTTTTCCACCACAGGTAACTATGCTTGTGTTTGAAATACCAGTGGTATATCTCACAGGATCATGGTGACTTTCAAGTTATGATAGTGCAAGAACCTGACATGTCTGACAACTTGGCATGCTAGCCTAATTCCGAATGGCCAGCACATCTCTCTTCTTGCTTTCTCTAGTTTCTGTAGACCACTGTACCTGAGCATGCATGGCTTAGGAGGTTGTGGAGTTAATTCTTGCTTCCTGGAGTAACCCTTAACCAATGACCCATAGGAGTTGTTGGACAAATAGCTACACTCCCTCACATTCTGGGCAGAATAACTAGTGGATTTTCTACAGTGTCTCCAGTAAGATTAACCTCCAGTTGCCCACAATTTTAAATTGTTTGATAATGTACTTTTCATTGGCTGCCTTCTTTCCCTTGTCTATTTCCCATTTCCTTATTGATATCTCCCCCAAAAATGGCTTAATTAAAACCTTTGTCTCAGAATCTAATCCTATGGGGAACCCAAACTCAATCATACAAGACATTTGTCAAATCATGGACTTAGTGGTTATATCTATTGTATGTGTAGGTCATGGAAGAGGACAATTCATACCATCACTTTGAATAGTCATTCAGAGTGCCAACTGGGTCCCCAGCATAGATTCTGGACATCAAAACTCACTGTTTCCTGTATCATAACACTTCCTTTTAGACTTCTGTCATTCAAAAAACTCAACAAATAGCTTGCTGTCTCACTTCAAATTTTGTAGTGGGCAAATATGGCTATGTTTTCATTGTGTGTTTAGCACTGGACAAATCAGCTTTGACCAGGAAGGTGAAGTCATGTGGGAAAAAAAACAACAAAAACACTAGCAGCTGTGTGTTGTGGAAGAAAACCCTGTGGATGAAGTGCAATTTTTAGGGAACAGAGACCAGCAAGAGAAACCAATAAATGTCCACTGTTCTGATGTTAAGGAGAACCCTGGTGAGGCAGTAATTAAGCACTTAAGGGCTAATCAATCAGCAGTTCAAACCCACCATTTTCCCCAAGGAAGAGTTAAGATGTGGCAGTCTGACCCCCTTAAGATTTACATTTGTTACCACTACCAACTAATCTGAGAGGGATAGCATTAGGGAATCCTGGATAGCATTCTTAACGAGCTCTAATGGAAGAGTGGACTCCTCATTGAGCTCCTAACCACAAAGTAAGTGGTTCTAACCTATCAGTTGGTCCATGTGAGAAATATGAGTTTGTCTGCTCTGGTAAAGATTTAAGCCTTGGAAAATGAAAGGGTGAAGTTCTATTCTATCTTGTAGGGTCTCTATGAGTCAGCTTCAACACAATGATAATGAGTTTGCTTTGGAATTTTGGGATAGAATAGGAGAAATATGTGCAACAATGTTTAAACTTATTTTAAAAGTTCAGGGGTATTGCTCAGAGAGAGATTCTTGGAACGCACAAGACTGTTGTCCTTAGGCACCTTCAGATCTGGAACTGAACTCACTCCCTTGGCTCAATCTTCAGCCAAACAATAGGTAGATCTATAAGGTAAAAAGTAACACTAAACAACTATTTGAATCAAAAGGATATAATTTATTCAAAGATCAAGTTCAGAGGGGTCAGGAAAGAAGGGGGAATGGAAACAGGAGATACAAGGAGGAAGTGCGATAAGTGATATTACGTTGAGCAGACTGCAGTCAATATCATGAAGCAAAATATGTGTGAACTGTCAAATGGAAAACGGATGTATTCTGTAAACCTTCACCCAACTCACAATAAAGAGATTTTTTTTCAGCCTTGGAAACCTATGAGGGTACCCATGAGTTGAAATCAACTCAGTGGCAATGGGATATTGATGCTGATGCTTTCTGCCGATTCTAAAAAAATAGGGTTATTAGCAATTATTGTGGAAATAGCATGAATGAGACTATATAAATGGGGTTGGTTACAGATAAATTCTTTTAAATGTTAAAGGATAAGTGATTCAGGATGGACTTACCCAAAAAGAGAAAATTATTGCAAGATTTTGTTCCAGGGATAAAATAAAAATAGGCTTCCTGTGGGTAAGACTTAAGCCTATAGATATGGAATTTAAGGAACTGGTATTCCATGATGGTCACCTTCCAGACACAATCACTCAAGACAAAAAGTGGGTGTATAAACAAATGAGGTGAAGAAAGCTTATGGAGCCTAGCTATCAAAAGATAAAGAGTCTAGGGTTTTAAAGACTAGAAGGTTCACATGTGGCCATCTAACTCAGAAGCAATAAAGCGCACATGAAAGAAGCACACCAGCCTGTGTGATCACAAGATGTAGAAGGGATCAGGTATCAGGCATCAAAGAACAAAAAAATCATATCATTGTGAATGAGGGCGGGTACAGTTAGGAGATCCAAGATCTATCTGTAGGCAACTGGACAACCCCTTACAGAAGGGTCGCTGGGAGGAGATGAGCCAGTCAGGATGCAGTGTAGCAACGATGAAACATATAACTTTCCTCTCATTCCTAAATGCTACCGCGCCCACTATCATGATCCCAATTCTACCTTACAAACCTGGCTAGACCAGAGAATATACACTGGTCCATATAGGAACTGGAAACACAGGGAAACCAGGACAGATGACCCCTTCAGGACCAGTGCTGAGAGTAGCAATAACAGGAGGGTGGAGGAAAGGTGGGGTAGAAAAAGGGATCTGATTACAAGGATCTACATATAACCTCCTCCATGAGGGAGGGACAACAAAAAAGTGGGTGAAGGTAGATGTCGGACAGTGTAAGATAGGACAGAATAATAATTTATAAATTATCAAGGGTCCATGAGGGAGGGGGAGGGGGTAGGAGGGGAAATGAGGAGCTAATACCAAGGGCTCAAGTAGAAAGCAAATGTTTTGAGAATAATGATGGCAACAAATGTACACAGTGGATGTATGTATAGATTGTGATAAGAGTTGTAGGAGCCCCCAATAAAATGATTCTTTTTAAAAACCTCAAAGAGCAAAACACACTATGGTTTATTGTACATCAATGATACTTAAATAAAACTACATAAAAGAGCAGAAAAAGAAATGGAATTTAAGGTAAAGAAAGTATTCCCTTTGAAGACCATATTGCAAATATATATTTAGGCAGGCAATTAGATAAAGACATTTTAAGTCTGGGCTTCTATACCTGCCATCTTTCTGTTATGAAAAGTATAATTAGCAACTAGAATCTCTCATACAAAATCAACTCAATATGGTCTTTCTGGTCTGACCTCCGTGGTGTTCTACTCTGCTTTGTTGGAGCTCATATCATGGCTCTATAACAAGACTGAGGAGTTATTTGCATCCTTATGTGGAAGGTAAATCTGTTTGGCCATTCTGTTAGACTAGTTCATTTTCTTTCCTACCATCCCATCTGCCATTTTAATTCAAAACAAGGAGAAAGCATGTATGTGCCTTTTGAGGAAGGAGAAGATTTTGGTGTGGAAGAAATTCTCTTCTAGACTGCAAGGTAAGTATTTACCCCCTCTAGCCCTGTTGGAGGAGGGGAAAAGGAAGAGAAACAAGGCAAAGTGAACAACCTAGTTAGCTTCATGCCTCCTTACTTTACCTGGGGATTGAGGGGAATATCAGTGACTATGGACCTGTTGTGCTTCCCATTTGGAAGCATGAAGAATAGAGGCTGCCAGGCAGAGCAGCCCTATGGGAAGTCACTGAAGACAAACATATAGAGAGTGCCATCAAGTCTACTGTGATCCATGGAGACCTTATATGAAATGGAATGGAGTGCTGTCTGATCTTGCACCATTGTCACACATTCCTGAATGTTGAAGTCCATTGTTGCAGCGATTAGGTCAATCTGCCTCAACAAGGATCTTCCCTGTCCCTCTATTTCATCAAATATGATGTCTTCCTCTAGGAATTGTCCACTGATACTGTGTCCAAAACACATTAGTCAGTCAGTGTTCTCTTGTGATCCATAAGGTTTTCTTTCAGTAATTTGTGGAAGTGGACTGGCAGGCCCCTCTTCCTTGTCTGTCTTAGTCTAGAAGTTTCACTGAAACCTGTCCACCATGGGCAGTCCTGCTGGTATTTGAAATTCTTGGAACAGAGCTTCCAGCATCATAACAATACACAAACCATTATAGTACAACCAACTGACAGATGAGTGGAGGATATCTATCTATCTATCTATCTATCTATCTATCTATCTATCTATCTATCTATCTACCTTTCTACCTATCTACCTATCTACCTATCTACATATATATATATATATATATATATATATATATATATATATATATATATATATAGAGAGAGAGAGAGAGAGAGAGAGTAAAACTAGCAATGCAGTCTGATTAGGCAGTATTCTGATGATCTGCTGCTAACAGAAAGTATCCCCACAAATAACATCTTAAAGAAATGATAATATCAATTTTGTTCACAAATCTGCAATCTGGGCAGAGCTCAGTGAGGACACTAGTTTTGGCTTCATCAAGCATTAGCTGGGGTAGCTCAAAGGACAGAGGCTGCAGCTCTCTTAAGACTCACTCCCTCACACGACTGATACTTCTTTTGGTTGGAGCTCAAGAAGAACCCTATATGTGACATTTTCATTTGGCTTGGTCTTCCTTGCAATATCCTGACAGGGTCCCAATGGTGAACAACCCAATACGACCAGGTGGAAGTCACAGAGCAACACTTCTGCCATAGTCAAAGGCCTGCAAAGATGCAAGGAAGAGGGAAAGCAGGCCCTGTTTCTGGAAAAATGAACACAAACTCATCTTGTAACAAGAGAATGTGCGATGTGCAACATTAGGACAGTCATCTTTGAAGGACACAACCTGCCACGAGCCAAGATACAGAGACAGATTTCTACGAAAGCGAAAGGGCAGGACTTAGACTTAAAGATAAAGCCACAGTCTTCATAGGACAAGAGCAATAGGGAGAGAAGCAAAGGAAAGCTCTAGGACGCAAGCCTAACATGGCTAAAGATAGGGACAATGTCAGGACTGAACTGGAAGCAAGCAGACACCTGTGCAAGGCAGAACCCGTGAAGTTGTGAGTGCCTTCAAGGCTAAGTCAAAGTACCTTGGGGCGTGAGAAGGGAAGGAACAGGAGAAGGAATTAATGGGTAGGTTTATGGAATTTGTAAGTCTGGGGCCAGAGCATCAGGAATAGCTGGGTTCTGGCACTCAGTTGATACCATCAGAGTTTGAACCTTTTCCTTTCAGTGCTGTTTCCTTTTGAGTTTCACGCAGGCTTCCTGATGACAGCTGTAGTTTTATCTAGAAGCTCAGGAATTCTATTAGAGAGAGGCTCTTTTCCTTTCTAATCATTGGTGGTACTATCAGGTAAGCATTGGATTGCTAACTGCAAGGTTGGCAGTGCTACCCTACCAGCTACCTCATAGGGAAAAAGATGGAACTTTCTGCTCACATAAATATTTACAGTCTGAGAAACCCCATAGGGGCCTTCTATGATTCAAAATGGACTCATTGGCAATGGGGTAATTGTTTCTGGGGCATTTTTTAGGGTTAGATATCATTAACCTAGCATGAGTCACATACTGAGTCTGACCCAGTCCCTTTGGACAGAGGAAAGTCATGCCCTGACTAGCCAGGCCTGGAGCTGGCAGATTGGGTCAATGCCAGCAGAAGCATGGAGATGGAGCATGGTGGAAGAGTGATCCCAAAGATACAAGCCATGTGCTGTGAGTGGAAGAAGGGCAAATGAATGCTGCATTAATTAACCAGTCATTGACAAAATGAGGTTGCATAACAAATGGCTCCAAAACCCAGCAGTTCAACAAACAGCCCAACCCCTTCCCTCCCACACACACAGTTCTTAAAATTCAGGATCAGGGAGATTAACTGGAACTTTGAACTTGGCACTTCAGGGCTTGGAAGAGGTGACAGTGCATGTAAAGGCCTTGGGGCAGGAGAGATCTTGGTGTGACTGAAAGCCCAGAAGAAGACTAATTTGGGGGAGGTGAGATAATAGGAATGGAGGTTTCAGTGAGCATTTCCTTGAGAGCCTTCAAGCAAAAGCGATTTTTCTATATTCATGTTTTAGAAGTAGATCTCCACCCATTGGTTAAAGCTTTGGGTATTGGATTGGTGTCGGTATGCAGGGAAAAAATAAATGGGCTTGTTATGGATTAGGAGCCTGTGGTAGTCACCTAATCTTGTGTCAAGTTAAGGATTAGGAGTGTAAGTGTGGAGTCTAGGCTGCCAATCTGGAGATAGTCAGTGAGATTTTTATGTGGGCATAGCCTTCTCCTGAGAACTCTGAGAAATCTGGTACTTCCTCCTTGGAGGTGGAAGACACCTCTCTCTCTCTCTCTCTCTCTCTCTCTCTCTCTCTCTCTCTCTCTCTCTCTCTCTCTCTGCTACTCCTTGGGAGACATTGCAGAAGGCAAGCCAAATGGATGCGACCAGACCTCTGAAGCCAAAGAAGCCTCAGAGAGATCGCTGCCAGCATTGAGATTCTTACAATGCCACTGGATCCACAAGACTTTCCACCCATTGGCCTGTGATTATCCTGCATTCAGCATCACTGCACATGTTTTATGGGTCTGAAATGGAATTTATAGATTGGTATCAGACATATGGGCTAATATCAGACTTATGGATTTGATCTGCACTGGGCTGGGATGTTTGCTTAATGTACAATTACTGTTTGATATAAAACTCTCTCTCTGGATTTATAAGGTAGAATTAGACCAGAACATGTACTCTGGTACAGACAGGAGCTGGAAACACAGGGAATCCACGACAGATGATCCCTTCAGGACCAGTGGTGAGAGTGGCAATACCAGGAGGGTGGAGGGAAGGTGGGGTAGAAAGAGTGAACCGATTACAAGGATCTACATAAAACCTCTGCCCTGGGGGATGGACAACAGGAAAGTGGTGGAAGTGAGATGTTTGACGTGTAAGATATGACAAAATAATTTATATATTATCAAGGATTTATGAGGGAAGGGGTGGAGGATGGAAGTGGGGAAATGAGGAGCTGATACTAAGGGATCAAGTAGAAAGCAAATGTTTTGAGAAGGATGAGGGCAACACATGTACAAATGTACTTGACATACAATGGGTGGATGGGTGGATGGATGGATGGATGGATGGATGGATGGATGGATGGATGGATGGATGGATGGATGGAATGACTGTGATAAGAGTTGTATGAGCCCCCAATAAAATTATCAAGGGTTCATAAGGAGTGGGGAGTGGGGAGGGAGGAGAAAAATGAGGAGCCGGTGCCAGGGGCTTATGTGGAGAGCAAATGTTTTGACAATGATGAGGGCAATGAATGTATAAATGTGCTTTATAATGGATGGATGGATGGATTGTGATAAGAGTTGTATGAATCCCTAATATAATGATTAAATAATAGGGAAATGATTTTTAAAAACCACCAACTCTCTCTCATACACATGAGTCTCCCTCAATTTTCCTCTAGCATACCCAGACTAATACACAGTTCGCCCCTGTCCTATAGGGCCGCTGTGAGTTGGCATGGACTTGAGGGCAGTGGGTTTGTTAGGGCTTTGGAGTTCAGCAGGCCTTTGTTGGTGTGTTTGAGTCTATTTTTGTAGCTGTTGTGTGCAGGTCAGTGGCTCATCTTCCAGCACTCTAGAGGACCATATTTTGTTGTGACCCATAAGGCTTTCATTTGTTAATATTTGGAAGTAGATCACCAGGTCTTTCTTCCTAGTCTGCCTTAGGCTAGAGCAGTGGTTCTCAATCTGTGGGTTGTGACCCCTTTTGGGGTCCAGCGACCTTTTAACACGAGTCACCCGATTCATGGCAGTAGCAAAATTACAGGGGTGGTATTTCTCTCTCTTTGGCCACCCATGAACTGATAGGCAGGCAGCGGTCACAAAGGGTCTTAAGCCAGCTCTCCCGCTCCTGAGTCGTCCTGCAAAGTGGGATAAAGATGACGGGGATGGGGAGGGAAGGGGAGGGATGGCCTCCACTTTGGTGGCTTTAGGAACTTGGACTGGTTGTCTTTCCTGGTCATGCCATATTTCCTGAAATCTTGGGGAAAAGAACCCATTCTGTTGGGGGAGGGAGTAAGTCTTTTATGTATGCTGGCTTACTAGTGGCCCTGTAAAGTCACACATCAATTTTATCTAACCCTAACCCTAACCCTAACCCTAACCCTAACCCTTACCCTTACCCTTACCCTTACCCTTATCCTTACCCCGATAGCAGAAGACCCCACCAGTAAGCCAGCCTGTGGTGGTGGTGGTGAGCCATTTATTAGTATATAATGTCTGGCTCTACATTTTGCCCGACCTGTTAGATTGACTAAGGGCCCTTGTGGCATAGTGGTTACAAGTTGAGCTCACATCCCAAAGGCCAGTAATTTGATACCACCATCAGCCCTGTGGCAGAAAGATGGAGCTTTCTGCTTCCATGGAGTTAGTCTTGGAGAGTCACAGGGACAGAGCTACCCTGTACCGTAGGATCCTGTTCAACAGGGTCCCTCACTATGAGCTAGTATTTACTTGATGGCCATGAGTTTAAGGGCCATTTTGGCTTCCTTTTCAAAGGAACCTCATTTAGTGAACTGACTCTTTCTGGTCAATCCTTTCCTCTGACTGTGGTCTGAATGTAGCACCTCACCTGGGGAGTGAAGAGGTCTGAAGCTTGGAGCTGCCTCCCAATGAAAGAAAGTAAACCATGATAGTTCATAAAGGCACTTGTGCAAATTGTTAACCACCAACCTTGGCTTAATTCATTTTTTATTTGGATAGAAAGTACTCTAATTATGTTGATGACAAATAAACCAAACATATATATGTGGATACATACATACACACACACACACAAGACGGATGTTTAGGGGCATCTACCCAGCTCTGTCAGAGAGATTTGTCCCAGTTCTGGGCATAGGAGTCAGTCTTCTTGCATTTCAGTGTCTGGCTCTGTAACTGACCTTAAGCCACATGACCTTGATCAGATTGCTTAACATCACTGAGCCATTTTGGCAACACCGTGTATCAGGGCTGAGAAGTGGCACTGGGTAAGCCCTGATACATGATGGGGGAGGGAATAAGCCAAAATAAAGCATACAAGGGTAATGACCATGGCATTCTCTCCAGTGTGGGCCTCAGAGCAGCTCTGGTTCTAGAAAATCCCACAGAAATAATTTTACCAAACTGGGACTTCAGCCCTCACACCAAACTTAACACGTTTCTAATCCACACGATGTTTACAACTTTGGGTTCTCATCCCTCTACTTCTTCCAAGAGACCAAGGAGAATGGAGTGTTTGAGCAATATCCAGGCCGCATGACCATCTTTCTCAGTTCTTAACTCACCTTTTCCTCTCTCAAGCACAACTTTAATGTTTCCATGAGTGTCCGTGGCTATGATAAAGAATATGTGTTATGGGAGGTAATCAGGGCCTGCGTCTTCCATAAACCAGTTGCCAAAGACTCTTTACAGATAGGTAATGGTAGGCCCATATGTTTTACTTACCTATTGCTACTTAGTGACTTTCAATCCCACTCGGTGTATTATTTGCTCATAATTTTGTAATTTGAGGAAGGTTTGGCTGGGGCAGCACATCTCCACTCCACGTGGCATTTGCCAAACCAGCTCAAGCAGCGAGACCTGGCAAGATGGGTTTGCTTTGGTTCATAGGTCTAGGGCCTGGGTTCTTGCTGTTGCATTGGCTCCCCAATTTCCCTCCATGTGATCGTATCATGTGCTTGCCTTTAGCTTCCTCACAGCAGGGTGATTTTCAAGATAGAGTTTTCTGTCAGGATAGTTGGGCTGTAGGCCCATTGACAAAATCCCTTAAAGGGATTAAATTGAATGCACAATTTAATACATGACTGCCAAATATCCCCCAGAGCACACAAGTTGAAACCACAAGACTTCTCCCAAGAGAGGTTCCTTGTAGCTTTTGATTGTCATCTAAGTCCCTTTTCCTTTTCCACAATAATGTCTGGGTTGCTTTATCAATCATCTTCTTTCTTTTTATGTAGCACTATCTCTGGCTGTTTAGTCCAAGCCAATGCAGTTCCTTCCCAAAGTTACTGGGTTTCCCTTGCACTGGATTACATGATGCATTCCATTTTATGAAAGCCATGTCCCCACGTGTCTTTGAAATGGGTCCCTCTCTGTTTTAGGCTGCAATTCAGCCTATTTAGGCTGTAGCACAGCCTTCTGGAGACTCTTAGAAAACCTTTTGTGTACACGAGACTGTCTACAAGGCACTGGATTACATTCTTTTGTGATCTTAGTACAGGGCATGAAAGCTATCTTCTTGATCTGATCCAACGCAGAAGCCATGCTCATGCCATTCCTATTATGGGACATTATTTTTTGGCAAGAAAGACTTGGGGTTGAAAAATAGGTTTTGTTAGGCAGATAGGCAGGAATGAGATGTCCATTGACGCATGCTCAGGAGAACCAAGCATAGAACAAAAGCCTAGGTTTTCCCGCTGGTGGGTACGGATGGGCGTTAAACCTGGATCAGCCCACCTGGGCCAGGTGATTGCAATTCAGCCAATGGGATCGACCTGGGGTCATTCACCATACCTCCCCCCGGGAATCCTTGAAAAGGCAGGAGCGAGGGGGAGAAAGGAAAAACTGGGGACAGGAACTGGGGAGAGAACTTGAGAAAGAACTTGAGACAGGTCTTTTTTTGAAGTAAAACTTAGGAGAGAGATCTTTGCGTGACCTCGAGCAGTCTCTGCCAGGCTGCATGGTGGGGAGGAATCCTAGGGGTGCCGCGTAAAACCTGAAACTTCTTTTAACTTTCATTAAACTCACTTGGATCACGAGCCAGGCTTTGGCGTGAATTCTTTCTCATGCAAAGCCAAGAACTGAGATGTAACTCTAGCCCGGAGAGAGATCTTACAGTTTATATTTAAGTCCAGCATGTCCCTGCTCCTTCATAGTTCATATTTTCTGCTAAAAAAAACACACAACTAAACCCCAAACAGAAGTAACTTCTTTAGCTTTTCTTCACCCTTCTGTAGTTTATAATTATTTGTCTGTTGCCTCCATTGTCAATGACGCTGAGAGTTCAGATTCTAGATAAAGCAGAAGAATGTCACTGCCACCCAAAATAGTTGTTCTTAGTGTTAGTTGGTGCCCAATCAATCCCTGCCCATCCACTCACTTGCTGCCATTGAGTCAATTCTGACTCATGGCAGCGGAGTATACTTGCCCTGGTAGGTTTCTGAGACTATACATCTGTACAGTAGAAAGCCTCAGCTTTCTCTCTCAGAGCAGCTTGTAGTATTGAACTGCTGACTTTATGGTTAGCAGGACAATATGTTACCAGGGATCCTTTTCAAGACTGTGCCCTTTCAGAAACAGATCACCAGGCCTGCTTTCCTAGGAACCTGTGGGTGGGATTGAAACATCAACCTTTTGGTTAATATGCAAGTGCTTAACCAATGGGCTTTATCCTGGTTTGGAAAACCTAAGTCACTGGTCTTTTGCCTAAAGAGTCACTTTCAATGGCCCTGGCTTGTTTCATGGGAAGGGCCAGTTCGGGCTCCCGGACAGATTGTGGGGTAGGATCCTTATTTAGTAGGGACATATTGGGTGGGGCGGCAGGGAAGTGTGTGTGTGCTGTATGTGTGTGTAATCTGCATCTTTAACAAATGAGAAACACTGGCCCCAATTGTCCTCTGCCTCTCTTGTTGCTGCCTTTTTTGGGGATTTTTCTGGCTTTTAGCAGCCCTGGAGGCCCCTCCTATCTAGGCAGGAGAAGGAGCCAATACATAAGTTCACACTAAGGTGCTAGAGAGTGATAACAACTAATCCCTTCCAAGGGCAATTGCTCTCAGAAAGAAAGAAAAAAAGAGAGAGAACTCAGGGGTTTGGGGGGAGCAATTTAACTCCAATGAATAGTGTCTCCTGGAAGAGTACTACACTTTGTCGCTGCAATGGGAGTCATATATGAACATGTGTGTGTGTGTGAAACCCCTCGCATCAGTCTCTTCTTCTGCTTTTGTGTAAATTGGACTTTAAACACATTCTCTAGGAAGTGTTTGAATACCTCTGTTTATGGAAGCTTCATGACAGAAGGGGGATTTTTGTCTCTTTTGTTCAGGGAGAGAGCCCCAAGGTCTGGCATTTAATAAGTAAGTAGCAAGCTGGTTGAATGAATGAGTGAATGAGTGAGTGAGGTAAAGAAGCCTTCTGCAGCCTTCCAGGTCGTGACTGCCCCCCTCAGAAGCCTGGCTCTTGTCTAAAGTGAGGTACACCTCTCCCCCTTCCCATTTCATGCTTCCCCGTGGTCTGCCTGGGATTGAGCTGAAAAATGTTTTTTCATGCACGTCATCCTCATTATATCATTATCCCTCAGAGCAAAGCTCTCTGACCACCCTGAAGACCTGTATTTAATGTGAGGAAAGGTGATTTAATGGAGTGGAGAGCGCAGCATAAAACAGACAACCCTTTCAGAATAGCAGGGGAAAGGGACAAAAAGGGAAAAGAAACGAAAAATGGCGAGGGAGGGGGGGGCAACTCTCACTCTCCTAATAGGCTGAAATAAGAAGTCCTTTTGGTCAGCTTCATCAGAAGACAAACCTGAAAGGGGCCCCTTGCCCTCCCCGCCAGCGCATAACTGACTTACCATGCATTTTACCTTGGAGCTGATTATGCGCTGAGTTGAGGCAGACGGGGAGAGTTTATTGACATACGGTCTCCCTTCACACATTTTGTTACAGCCAGACATCAGGGACTGAGCTGCAGGATATTAAAGGATTTGGAAGCGTTATCAAGGAATGGGACATATTTATCAAAACCAGGGTGATATTACAAAGCTGGGTTGCTGCTACACCTGGGTGTGTTATGTGATTAAAAATAATGACAATGCATCCTCTTGATGGATTTTGCACTTGGGCGAATACTGAGCAGGTCTGCTGGACCACCCTTGGTCGAGAATTCACACCTAACAACCCCTTTGGTCTCAGAAGAAAATTGTGGCTGCTAGCTCACACTTGGAATCCAGGTAGGGCAATGTTTACGCACTTCACTGTTAACCGAAAGAGCAACACTTGGAATTCACCAGCTATCCCAGTGAGAAAGATGTGACCATGTGCTGCCACAAAGATTACAGCCTTGGAAACCTTCCGGGAGTTTCTTCCCTGGCCTACAGGGTTGCTCGAGTCAGAATTGACTTGCCTTCCATGGCATTGAGCTGTTTTGAGTTTTGAATGGCTGAATTGGAGACTTCAGGATTGCAGGAAGTTTTGAGAACAGCCTGAGATATGCAGGCGACCAGCCTTGCTTGCTGCAAGGGAAGAGGAGTTGAAGCACTTACTGATGAAATTCAAAGATGATAGTCTTCAGTGTGGATTACAACTCGAGGTTAAAAGAACAAGAATCCTCACCACTGAACCAATAAGAAACATGATGAACAGAGAAAAGATTTAAATGATGAAGCATTTCATCTTACTTGGACCCATCCACAACCAACGCTCATAGAAATATCTGTAAAGAAATCACTGGATAAATTGCTTTCAGTGAATTTGCTGCAAAAGGCCTTTTAAATATTTTTTTGAACCAAGGTGACTTTGTCACCTTAAAAACTCAGGAGTATCCTATCCCAAGGCATGATTATTTTCATATGGAAGCTGGAAAATGCATAAGGAAGTCCCACGAGAAGAATTGATGCATTTGAAATATGGTCCTGGTGAGGAATATTGAATACACCAAGGAACTTCTAGGAGAACAAACAAATCTATGTTGAAAGAACTACAGCCAGATTGATTCTTAGAAGCGAGGATGGTGACATTTGGCTTCATGTACTTTGGGTGTTATCAGGAGGGACCAGTCCCTGGAGTTGGGCAGCATGCTTGGTCAAGCCAAAAGGAGGACAAACCTCCACAAGATGGGTTGACACAGTGGCTCAAATGTAGGAATGGCTGTGAGAAATGCGCAGGGCAGTGTGTTGTTTTGTTCTGCTGTACATAGAGTGGCCATGAGTTGGAACCAAATTGACAGCACCTGGTTACACAATGTACTAATGGCAAGATCAACCATTCAAAACCACCAGCCACTCCTCAAGAGAAAGATGAGGCTTTTTTACTCCCGTAAAGAGTCACAGTGTGAGAAACTCACAGGGGGAATTCTACCCTGTCATATAGGGTCACTGTTAATCGGCATTGACTCTACGGACGTGAATGGCAACAACAACAACAACAACAACAACAACAACA
The DNA here is from genome assembly GCF_050624435.1 of Tenrec ecaudatus. Taxonomy (NCBI): domain Eukaryota; kingdom Metazoa; phylum Chordata; class Mammalia; order Afrosoricida; family Tenrecidae; genus Tenrec; species Tenrec ecaudatus. Next base: position 1,966,543 of record NW_027457650.1, on the reverse strand, counting down.
ACAACAACAAAACTTACTAATGGTGGCTGGGTACATGCGCAGACACCCATCCACTCGCACTGGAGCTAAGTTAGTGGTTTCAGCAGGAAGCTTACCTCGGTGGTTTCCAGACCTCCCCTGGGCTGAACCAATTTACACCAGGTCCTTCAAATATCCCTGGTACGCCGGGCATCTTTCATTTCCCAGAGTTGGTTGTATGACTTAAGGCTTGATGATCATGGGGCCACATGAAGGACGCCTATGTGCTCCAACCACTGCCTTCCTAGAGAGTGCTGTGGACAATTGCCTTCAAGTCAGCCAGCTCCTGACTCATGCGGACTCCATGCACTGCAGAACACAATGCCCACTGGTCCTGCCCCATTCCTTCAATGGGTTGTAGATTTGACCCCTTGTCAGTTGGGGGGTTTTCAGTGGCTGATGGCTTGAAGGAGTTCACCAGGCCTTTCCTCCTAGTCTGTCTGTAGGCAGAAAGCATCGCTAAAATCTGTTCAGCATCATAGCAATATGCCAGCCTCCACTAGCAGTTAGGTGGTCGCTGTAACAGGAGGCGCACTGGCCAAGAATCAAACCCAAATTTCCTGCATGGCTAGTGAGAATTCTGCCATGGAACCACCATTTCCTCTCTCCTGGTTTCTAGTGTTTATGTATATAAGATTTCAGTACCTTCTAACAAGCAGTAAGTAAGACTGCACCACGGGTCACCTCTATTTAGCTCTCCCCCAAATTTTTCCACATGAATTATCAAGTGTGTGACAGTTGTAATATGTTTCTCTTTTTAAAAATTGCTGGGTGAACTTAAAACAGCACAAGGAAGTGCCAGCATAGCAAAATGATACCCACCTGCTTATTTATCTTAAGAGAAGAAAAGTCGTGAATGCATTCACTCAGGTGAAAATATCATTCATGGAAAGAAGTGCCTAATGGTCACCAGGACCCATGGTTAATCCAGGCGTGGTCATCTGATTCCAATTGATCAGACCTAGCTATAAATCACTTATATGTCTGGGTAATTAAAAGCAAATATAAATTTTCAAAAAAATAACGTTGCATGGGATAGAAAGAGAATACAAAACAACATCAGACATAAGTATGCCTCAAGACAAACTCATTGTGCACATCCAGAATACATAATGGCTCTTGCTAAGATGCGTTTCCCACTAGACCCTACCCCAAGCCAGTGAAAGCCAGAAACTCTACAGTAAACTGTGGATTGTACTACTCAGAAATGGGAGCTGTGTCTCTAGACCTAATTTGGGGCTGTTCGTGCTGAGGACTCACCAATACCTGCTGCAGTGACAACAGTCCAGGTGAGAATAAGGAAATCTGGATGACAGCCAGGATATAGGAGCACTGAGACCTCAAATTGCTTCTAGGCGAGCATGGCCTAATGGGCTTCCATTTCTGCACCTCTGGCAGGAGGAGTTTGTTCTGGAAAGTAATGGTTTCTAAGGAAGTATTTCTTAAACTTTCACATGCATGCACTTACCCAGGTTCCTGGAAATCGGGCTGGGGGGCAGATTCTGATTTTGTGGGTTCAGGGTGGGGTCTAGGATCCAGCAGTTCTAGAGGCCCTGGACAGTAGTCCTAAACCACCAGCCAGTCCTTGGGAGAAATATGAGTCTGTAGACTCCGGGCAAGAGTGACAGTCTGGGAAACCCACACGGGCAGTTCTACCCTGTCCTGTAGGGTCACTATGAGTCAGCATCAACTCGATGTCATTAGCATGGGAGAAGCTAATGCTGATGTTGCTGGTTCCTTGACCTATGATACTTTGAGTGGCAAAGTCCCAAGGGCCTTCCCGGATGTGATGGCCAAAAGCAGTAGTGTTCACCCTTGGTCATACTTTGGAATCCCTTAGGAGCTTTCCAGCCTCCCTTTGGCCTGGCGCCATCCCAGGCCAATGAAGCAAGGCTTAGTGGAAGCAGGATTCAGGTCACGATCAGTGAGAAAGCCCCCTTGGCAATGCCAACGTACAGCCAGTGCAGAGTCGAACTGGTCGACGACTCCACATGACTCCATATACTTTGGTGAAGCCAGCTGTTTGGGCAAGGTTTTCAGAGTTACCACCCATGTAGACTTGTTGGTGATAGTGCATTAAATAGAGCACATGCAGTGCATTGCATGAGTGGCCTATGTCATGCAACCACATCAGGGGGATGTTGAGCCAATTTCTCTGGGAAACCAAGGGTGTTGGCTCCATCCTGAGCGTTGGCAGGGTAATGGACTGACACAGAGGAAACTCATTCTCTTTGTGGCGGTGCACTAATGGGTTCTTCACAGAAGGCCAAGTCCATGGCTGCAGATGCAGATGCTCACGGGGCTGAGGGAGCAGGTCAAATCCTAAGTCCGAGGTGGGTGTTTGCATATTTACATGCCCTCACTGCCATCAAGTCCATTCCAACTCACAGGCCCATGGGACTGAGTAAAATGGCCCCCGTGGGTTTCTGAGACTGTGATTCTTTAGAGCAGTAGAAAATCTCCTCTTTCTCCAGAGGAGCGGTTGGTCATTCAAACTGCTGACCTTGAGATTAACAGTCCAATTCCTGACCACTCTTGCCATCAGAATTCTATTTATATACACAAGTATATATATATATATATATATATATATATATATATATATATCCTTTCCCAAAAGAACTCCACATTTTCAAATCATTCTTGACACTCATGACCTTTTTTCCTTTATAGCCATGCCTTTGGTTGAAACACAGATATAAGAGAAATATTTATCTACTTATAGGGGTACAAAAGGAGCTTTGGTGGCACAGTGTTTGCATGTTGGGCTGCTAACACCAAAGTCAGCACTTTGAAACCACCAGCCAATCCGTGGGGAGAAGAGTCTGTCTACTCCTATAAAGAGTTACAGTCTCAGAAACTCACAGGGACAGATCTACTCTGCCTCATAGGGTCACTATGAGTCAGCATCACCTCCCTGGCAGTGAGGTAGATTTTGGTTTCATAGAGAAACAAGTCAGTCCTGAGATGCTAAAGACAAGGTTGGCAGTTTGAACCCACCAGCTGCAGAGAAAGAGGAGGCTTTCTATTCCCATAAGGAGCTACAGTTTCAGAAATACCCACAGGGGAAATTTTAACCTCTCCTGTAGAATCAATATGAGTCAGAATCGACTTATTGGTGGTGAGCAAGTGGAGGGGACCCTAAACAGGTTTCGGTGGACCTTAAGAGTTCTACTAATTGTGCATGCTCTGTAAAATGTAAACCAAGACTTTACTTTTGCAAACATTATTTTTTCTAAACACGTCTAACTGTGAAACTATACTCGCATGCGGGTCTTTGAACCTGGTCAGTGGTCTGGGGAAGTGGAGGGCCCTGACATCCTTTGTTGTTGTTAGTGCTGTCCAGTCATTCTGACATCACAGGGACCTTCTTTGCAACACAAGGCAGCACTGCCCGGTCCTTTGCCAGCCTCAGGGGTAGTATGTTGGAGCCCATGGTTTCAGCTACCGTGTCCTCCAGTTCACCAAGGAGTTTCCTCTTTGTGCTGCTTACTAAACCCGTTTCTGAGGAGTCCATTCCAACTCACGGTGACGCCGTGTGGGTCAGAACCACGGGACCCCACAGAGCTTTCAAAGGCTGGTCGTTCAGAAGTCAATCAGCAGGCCTTTCTTCTGAGGGGCCTTGGATTTGAACCGCAAACCTTTTATAATCAGCAGTGGTTGAGCGTGCTAACTGTTCACATTACCCGGAGACACCCAACCCTTCTTACCCTCATCGCTTCATAGGTGATCCATCTCCAATCCAAGAGGGCAGAGAAGATAGATAATACAGCCTGAGCTGCGTATGTCAGGTCCAAACTTTTCAGTGTCATGGAACAAATAGCCAAAAACCTTGATGAAATGGCTGGGAAAACTCTGTCCAAATCATTCCAAAGAAATGAGTAGCGGTGCACTCTTGGGAACTTGCGCTGTGACAGCAGCCACCAGGAAGACCCGGGTAGTCCAGAGCCTTGCCACCCCAAATATGGTCACAGACTAGCAACATCAAGAGCTTGTTAGAAGTGCAAATTCTCAAGCCCTACACAAGGTCCACTGAACCAGCGTGTGCAATTTACCAAGACCACCAACGGATTGGGGTACCTGTGAAAACCAAACCAAACCCATACTCACTGCTGTCCAGTCGAGTCAGACTCAGAGCAGCCCTATGGGCCAGGGTAGAGCTACCACTGTGCATTCCCAAGACTGTAATTCTTTAAAGGAGCAGACAGCTTGTTGTTCTCCTTCAGAATGCCTGCTAATTTAGAACTGCTAGTTTGGTGGTTAGCAGCCCACTGCCTAACCGCTAGGCCGCCAGGGCTCCTTTTGTGCTTGTGAGAGGTCGAGCAAATACCATTAGCAACTAGAGAAGAACCTGGAAGGAGAAGAGCAGGGTCGGAACTGTGAGTCAATTTGGTCATTAGCACATTTCTGTGTTCACTTATTCTGTTCCTTCCCTTGTGTATTCAGTCAACAATTCTTCTTTGAACATCACCTCTGAGCCAGGGTCTGTGGTATGCTAATTAAGTTGGTTTAGGAAAGGGGTCTGCCTAAGTGACTCCTGCTTCCTGGCTTTTCCTGCTTCCAGATCCCCTCTCTTTACTTCCTTCCACATTAGAAGCACATCCCTACATGTGCAGCTGATCCCTAGTTCAGGACGGGAAGTTACGTGTTGGCATGCATGCTCATAGCTCGCTCCGTGGGAGTGCAAAAAGTCAATTCCTTCAAGAGCCTAGCACAGTCTGTAAGGTTGGGATGGTGTTAAAAGTGGTGGGGTTGGTGTTAGCTCCCGTTGAGCCCATTCTGCATAGGATGCCTTCATGTGACAGAGTAGCAATGTCCCCATTGGGTTTCCTAGTCTGTCATTGTTACCAAAGGAGCCCTGGGTGGTACTTTAAGGGAAGTGTTGGACTGTCAACTGCAAAGTCAGGGGTTCACACCTACCAGCTGCTCCGCAGGAGACAGATTAGGCCCTCTGCTCCCATGAAGATTTACAGCCTCAGAATCCCATGATTGGGTCGCTATGAGCCAGGGTTGGTTCCATGACAGACCCAAAGCCCACTTTCTATCGAGTTGATTCCAACTCATGGTATTCTTATATACTTGTTGTTGCTGTCGGGTGCCATTGAGTGGTTTCTGACCCAAAGTGACCCTATGCACAACAGAACCAAACACTTCCAGGTCCTGCACCATCATCACATTTGTTCTCTGCCTGAGTCCATTGATGCAGCCACGGTGTCAATCCAGCTCGTTGAGGGCCTTCCTCTTTTGTGCTGCCCCTCCACTTTACCAAGCAGGATGTCCTTCTCCAGGCAATATGTCCAACATATTTGGGAGGCAAAATCTTGCCATATATGCTGTCCAGGACACTCTGGCCTGACTTCTTCCAAGACAGATTATGTTGTTCGTTTAGTAGTCCATGGCAGGGTAGAATCTTCCCTATATGTTTCTGAGATATTATGTCTCTACAGGAATAGATAGCTTCATCTTTCTCCCACAGTGAAGCTGGTGGGTTAGAACTATTGACTTTGCATGTAGTAGCTCTGTGCGTAGCCCGCCATGTCACCAGAGGTCCTTTGCGTTTGATGGCAGTGGGGTGGAATGTTTACAATGGCAAGACCTTTTTCTCATGTATTGCTACTGACCGCGGTCTAAAGCCCAAGTGCTTAGCCATTGGGCCACCAGGATTCTTCGTAGTAAGGATGTGTTCCTGCCAAAGTTCATGAACACTACACAGCAGTGGGGTTTTGGAACTGCTAGGTAGTTTAGCTTAGGGACTGAGGCATCCATTACGCATGATCAGCAGTCTGAGCCTTTGTCCCATGAACGAGTGGTACACTGCGCATGCTCAAAGGCTCAGGTTCCCAGCCAGGAAGGGGAGGTACACCTGGGTGTGTTCTGCACCTGAATTGGCCCACCAAGGCCAGGTGAATTCAGTTCAGCCAATGAGTTCAACCAGGGTCACCAGCACGCCCCACCTCTTGGAGTAATTTAAAAGGCAGGAGCAGAGAGCAGACCTCGTGACTTTCAGGGAAGCTTCTAAGGAGATGCACATTTCTGAAGAGCCCTGCAGGTGCCTTTATAAACCTGAAACTTCTTCTAATTCTCATAAAACTCACTTGGATCACAAACTAAGCTTGGAGGTGAATGCTTTCTCGTATGTAGCCAAGGAGCAAGGTATATCTCTATCCTGAGAGATCTCACAGAACCATTGATTGCCCTGGCATGTTTTGGAGTCCTGATGGTGTCATGGTTATGCTTTGTGCAACAGTTTAAAACCACTAGCCACTCCACAAGGGAAAGATGGGGCTTTCTATTCCTATAAAGAGATACATCCTCAGTAACTCACAGGGGAATTCTACCCTGTCCTATAGGGTTGTTATGAGTCAGCATTGACTCAATGGCAGTGAGTGAGGGCCCTGGCAAGTAAGCCTTGGGTATCTACATTGACTCTCAGTTTCTGGTTAGCTTTTCACCACTTCACCCCATGAACTTGAATTGCGGTGGATGAGGGTTGGGAGCTCTGGCTCTGGGGCTGCTTGCTTGAATTTTCACATCATGGCCCTGCCCGTGATGGGACCTTTGACAGTTGGGCAAATGAGCTCAAGCCCGAGTTTCCTTTTCTGCAGCATAGGCTGAGGAAGGAGATGTCTTCTTTCTTGTGTGCTAACTGACTTTTACCAGTTAGTATGAATTAGATCTTTCCACGAGGAAGATCAGGGAGAAGGGGGAAGGATGAAGCAACTTGGATAGAGGTGAAGGCAGCATGAGGGGTCAGAGAGAGAGATGAAAGGACCACCATGTCACCTTTGACTACTCTTAGTGAGGCTGGCTTGGAGTGCAGGAACGGGGAGAGTGAGGACACGGGATAAAGGCAGTGCTCATTCATTACTTCCGGGCAGAGTTCAGCCTTTGGCATGTTTGTTGGATGCTGGCGCTGTGTTCATCCAATGAAACTTCAAACTTCTGTCCTCTCATTAACCCTTTGTCTCTCCTTTGTTCACGATTTAGAACTTCTATTCTCGGGTTCTCTTTAGAGCCCCAGGAAATCAGAAGTCACAAGTCACTTCTGTTTAAAGAGAGGCCCCCAGCATGCAAAGGCAGGAGGGTGTGTTAACAGCACACCAGTCCAGTGGCTGGTCACGCCCATGCAGTACAGTCTCCATCCCTTAGCTCAACAAAAGGAAAATCACCAAAGAAAAACATTTTTCTTTTTCATGGATATTTACTTTTTCAGTTCCCTCCCCCACCCATACTCTGTGTGAATTACAATAGAACACGCACACACACACATACACACAATTTTCTGCCAGAATGTGTTACTCCAGTACATTCTACCCTCCTCCCTCACTGCCTCCTACCCTTTTTTCTCCTATCTACTTTCTTCCCATGACACCCAATGGACAGGTAGGGGAATTCAAAATAGACCCCAGTCTCAAATGTAGTTTAAAGCTCACTCACGCACTGCTATTGTGCCAGTTCTGACTCATAGTTACAGGATACAACTGTCCTTGTGGATTTCTGAAACAACAATTCTTTGTGGGAGTTGAAAGCTGCCCTTTCTACAGGAATGCAGCAGGTGCGTTTGAACTGCCAACCCTGCAGTTAATAGGCCAATGTGAAGGGGTTTTGCCACTTTGCCACCAAGGATCCTAAAGGTAGCATGAGGAGAACATTTATTAAATCTTCCATGGTACACAGGCAAGGGGGAGACCTGAACCACAGTTCTCGGGATTCTTGGTGCCTCGCAGTGGACAGTTCCAGCCGCATCGGATCCAGGCTTCCCAAGATTTGCAGAGCCACCAGCATAGTCTTTGCTCCTCTCCAGGATTCACAATTGCTTCCTGGTTGCTCAGGTATGTAGGAGTTTAGTGGTTCTCTAATGCAATCATCCCATTTTGCAAAGAAGATGCTGATGCCCAGACCGGGGAGAAGATTATCGGAGGCCACTGAGAAGGACACCATCACCTCAAGTCCTTCTGACCCCCCACAAGTTTCTGCCAACAGCACTGAGCTCTGGGTTACCTACTCAGTCTTTTGAAGCCTTAGCCAGCTGATGCAGCTGCCAGTTGGATTGATCAGGGTATGTGACCCAGAGCTCCTTAGAACGCGCCCCCCCACCCCAAATGCAAACTTACTGCCATAGAGTTGATACTGATTCAGAATGACCCTATAAGACAGGTTAGAACTTCCCCTGCAGGTTTCTGAGACTAACTTTCAGCCTTTCTCCTGAGAAGTGTCTGGTTGTGTGGTGGTTTAGATCTTGCAGTTAGCAGCCTTTTAGCATGAGAGGTAGGGTCACATTTCTGTTCTGATTATGCTCCATTTTCTGAGATGCCAGTGCCGAGGTTCACCCCCTGCAGGTAGCAGTGAGATTTTTCTCACTAAACTGCGCTGGATGGGAAACTTGGGGCAAGTAGTGCATCGCAGCCAAGGAAGATCTCATTGACAGTGCAGTACTTGAATAAGGCAGGAAGAAACAGGAGTGGCCATCTGGCGGTGGGGAAAGTGTTCCAGGTAGGAGACAGTCAGTGCAAAAGGCCTTGTGATTGGCTTCTCCAAGCTTCTTCCTGGAACAGCAAGGAGACCAATGTGAGTGGGGCATGACACTCTGTGTAGTGAGGAAAGATGATCACTGTGTGGGCCTCCTGTATGATTGAGAAGCCAAGGGGAATTTTTAAACCCTAAGCCAGATCAATGCTCAAGGAAGCATCAGTCAAGACATCAAATGACACGTTGCATTGGCTAAATGTGCTACAACAGATCTTTTAAAAAGACTGAAGATCAAGGATGTTACTTTGAGGACACTGCCTGATCTTGTGCCAAATCTCGCCATGGTTGTTAGGTTGGAGTCCATTGTTGCAGCCATGGTGTCAGCCCATCTCCTTGATGGTCAGTCTCTTTTCTTGTGGACCTTCAGTTTTACCGAGCATGATGTCCCTTTCCATGGACTGGTCTTTCCTGATAAAATGTAGTAGCTACAGGTTTGGATGTCATGCCTTTAGAACAGTGGTTCTCAACCATCCTAATGTTGTGACACTTTCATATAGTTCCTCATGTGTGGTGCTCCCCCCAACTATAAATTATTTTTGTTGCTACTCCATAACTATAATATTGCTACTGTGATGAATCGGATGACCCCTGTGAAAGCATTGTTCGACCCCCCCCCTCCCCATGGGGGTCGCGACCCACAGGTTGTGAATCACTGCTCTGGAACATTTTCATCATAGAAGAGAGTTCGGTTGCACAGCTCTGAGTTAGAGGGTGAGACGGGTTATTTGACATTCATTTGCTGATGTGTTTGCGAACCCAGTGGAAACACTCAGGAATGAGCATCTTCTTTAGCCATATTCCTGGATCATTCAAATGCCATCTCCCCTGTGAATGCCTCACTCCATCCTTGGCTTTCCATACTTGCCATATGAAAATGGGATAATATTCAATACTTAGCATTATATATAACCCAGTATTTGGTAGTCTGCCTCAAACAGATGCGAGTCTCTCTCTTTTTCTACTAATATTTAATTTTGATATGTGAAAACATACAAAGCAAAATCTGTTCCATTTCAACCCTTTCTGGACACAATGTTCAGTGTCATTGGTCACACTCTTCATATTGAATTAACATTCTTGTTCTTTCTATTCTAGGTGTTTCCTTTCTTTTTACTTAATCTCTCTGCCACAACCCTCTCACATATATTTTGAATTACCTGTAGCCCATTTAGTTTTGTGCTGATTTTTTAAAGACTGCAATACTCAAGGATGCAATCCTTTAAGAGCTAAATTGTTATTTAGTTTAAAGATGACTTCAGGGGACAGTTTCAATTCAAGGTTTGAAGAGTAACTCAGGGTCATAGTCTCTGGGACTCTTCCAGTTAAGTAAGTCTAGATAATAAAAGAATTTTAAATTATGTTCCACAAGGTTCTCCCTTTCTATCAGCATCCTTAGGAATCATGGTGCTATGGTGCCTGCTAACCTCAAAGTCAAGAGTTGAAACCACCAGCCACTCTGCAGGGGAAAGAAAAGGCTTTCTGTTTCCTTAAAGAATAGCAAGCGAGGAAACCACAGGGGGTGTTCTATACTGAGTCAAAATTGACTCCATGGCAGTGAGTTTATGTTGTTATCGAAAAAAGAACACATTTTAATGGGGGCTCTGACAGATAATATAACAATCCATAAATCAATTAGATCAAGCGAGTTTGTACATATGCTGCCATCATCCTTTTCTAAACACTATCATTCTACTTGACCCCTTTGATATCAGCTCCTGTTTTTTCCCTCTTTCCTCAACCCTCACACCCTTACTAAATTATATATAAATTAATATCTTTATACACACCGTCCTCTGTGTCCCTCTACCCATATTTCTGTTATTCGGCCCCTAGGCTGTGTGTGTGTGCATTCTAAATCCATCATTGTTATCAGTTCCCTTTTCCTCCCCTTCCCTACACAGCCACCCTGTGCCCTCATGGTATCTGAGTCAGTTCGAGTTGACTAGAGAAGCACATTCAGAAACACTCATGTGTCTTAAAAAAGCTTTATATAGAAGAATAATTGTATATTAAGAAAACATCCCAGCCCAGTCCAGACCACGTCTTTAAGTACGAAATTAACCCATATATCCAATAACAGTGTGTAAATTTATTTCAGCCTTATGCAACACATGCAATGACACCAAGTGCTGGAAGATCACAGGGCAGTCGGTGCAATGTCTTATGGACCCAGTGGAGGTGGAAAGTGGCATGGGTCTCCACATGACTCCTCGCCGTTCAAGGCTCTGGCTGCCGTCAATGTAGATCCATGTATCTTGTCAGCAGAAATATCAAGTCATGGGTGTCTCTCACCCCCAGGAAAGAACACAGGAGTTGCCAGAATCCTCAAGAGAAGGCCATGCCCACATTGAGACCTCACTGGCTATGGCCTGAGTGACAGTCTGGACTCCACCCCTATGCAAGATGATGGGAGATTAAAAAGCTACCACAGTATCGCTACTCCCATTACTGTTCCTGAGGATTTTATCTGTCCTGGAATCCGTGCGTGTTGCTATTTTTTTTTATGATTTTTCTTTCAGCATCTTTCTGTGGTGTCCCTGATCTGAATGCCCTGATGCAGTATCTGTGAGTCTCCTGTGAGCAGGGACTGTGTTCTCTACATCTGGGTCTTCTTAAAGCTTTGCAAAATGTTGTCATTTGAATAACACTCAATAAATATTTGTTGAAGGAATGGCATTGCAGGTGACAGTCAGTACCTATTCTCCCATCAGTTATATGGTTGGCGGTCTTTTTACCTCTCAGACATATAGCTGAATCATTACAATGTGAGGGTCTGAGTCTGGTTATATTATTGGGACATGTAGTCAAAAGACAAAATATGTTTGCCTAAAGCACCTTTTGAGTATGATGTTTCAATAAAATGAATTGGACAGATCCTGGCAGCAGACATGTTTCAGCCACTCACAAGCTATGTGGCTTTGAGTAGTGTACCCTAAGCTCTGAATTCAAGGTAAGTAGTTTCAATGGTCAATATGCATGTGAGAGCTGGACAGTGAGTAAGGAAAACTGAAGAAGAATCAATGCATGTGAATGATGTGCAAACAATACCGAAAGTCATCTGGGCTGTCAGAAGAACAAGCAAATCCCTCTTGGAGGAAGCATGGCCAGAATGCCCCTTAGAAGTGAGGATGGCAAGTCTTCATCTCACATCCATTGGACATGCTATCAGGAGAGACTGATTCTTAAGAAAGGACATAATGCTTGTTAAAGTACAGGGGCAGCAAGAGGGAAGAAGACCCTTGATAAGATGGATGTCTTTCGAGGTGCACAGGTGTTTTATTCTTATTAGATCCCATTTGTCGATTTCCAGATCACCTGTGTGTGTCCCCTTCCCTGTTGCAGTGAGCCTATGTGCTCCCTGGGCCAGTGCTCTGAGATTAGTCCCGATTCCCTCCTTAATGGTCCTGATAGTTTGGGGTTTGACTTCTAGATCTGTGATCCACCTTGAGTGTATTCTTGTGCATGGGGTGAGGTAGGCGTCTTGTTTCAACTTTCTACATGTGGATATCCATTGTTTCCAGCACCACTTATTAAAGAGGGCATCTGCTTCCCACTTGACGTTTTTGGGACCCTTGTCGAAGATCAGTTGTCTATATGCTGATGATTTTACTCCTGGGCTTTCTATTCTTTTCCACTGGTCTGAGTGTCTATCATTGTGCCAGTACCATGCTGTTTTGACCACTGTAGCTGTGTAGTAGGCATTAAAATCAGGCAGGGCGAGTCCTCCAATTGTGTCCTTCTTCTTGAGGAGTTCTCTGCTAATTCTGGGTTTCTTCCCTCTCCATATGAAGTTGGTGGTCAGTTTTTCCAATTCTTTGAAGAAGGTTGATGGTAATTGGATTGGTATAGCATTGAACTTGTAGAGTGCTTTAGGAAGAACTGTCATCTTTACTATGTTCAGCCTACCTAACCATGAGCAGGGGAGCTTCATCCATTTGTGAAGGTCACTTTTGGTTTCCTGTAATAGGGTTTTATAATTATGCTTATATAGGTCTTTAGTATTTTTTGTTAAGTATATTCCTAGGTATTTCAGTTTGTTCTTGGCTACTGTGAAGGGTACTTCCCTCTTAATCACCTCTTCCATGGCCCTGTCCGATGTGTATAGAAACCCTACCGACTTCTGTTTATTGATCTTGTATCCTGCTACCCTTCCGTATTCCTCTATTGCTGTAAGTATTCCAACTGTGGAGTTTTGGGGGTCTTCAATGTATAGGATCATGTCATCTGCAAATAACGATAGTTTCACCTCCTCCTCTCCCAACTGGATCCCTTTGATGTCCTTCCGCTGTCTTATGTTGTTAGCCAGGACCTCCAAAACGATATTGAATAGAAGAGGGGACAGGGGGCATCCTTGTCTTGTACCCTTTTTCAGTGGTATTGTTCTTGTCTTTTCTCCATTGACTATGATGTTGGCTGTTGGTCTTTCATAGATAGCTTGTATGAGCTTGAGGAACTTACCTTCCAATCCTATCTTCATGAGTGTTTTGATTAGGAATGGATGCTGGATGTTGTCAAATGCTTTTTCTGCATCTATGGATATTATCATATGGTTTTTATCCTTTTTCTTCTCGATGTGGTGTATGATATTGATGGATTTTCGGATGTTAAACCATCCCTGCATCGCTGGGATGAATCCTACTTGGTCGTGGTGAATGATATGTTTGATGTTCCTTTGTATTCTATTGGCCAATATTTTGTTAAGGATTTTTGCATCTATGTTCATTAGAGATATTGGTCTATAATTCTCTACACTTGTGGGGTCTTTTCCCTGTTTGGGTTTGCCAAGAGGGTGACAAGGCAACCCACAGACTGGGAGAAGATTTTTAGTAATGACACGTCAGACAAAGGGCTCATTACTAAAATCTACAACACCATCATGACCTGCAAAAAGAGGAAAACAGTTAACCCCCTAAGTAAGTGGGCAAAAGAAATGAGAAGAACTTTCACTAGAGAGGAGATCAATATGGCCAATAAATATATGAGAAAGTGTTCGAAGTCCCTTGCCATAAGAGAAATGCAAATCAAAACAACCATGAGATACCACCTAACACCCCTGAGGCTAGCCCAGATCAGTAAATCAGAGAGCAACAAGTGTTGGAGGGGCTGTGGTGAAATAGGAACCCTCCTCCACTGCTGGTGGTCGTGCAGATTTGTACAGACACTGTGGAAAGCAATCTGGCGATACCTAAAGAAAATGGAAATTGATCTACCTTACGACCCAGCCATCCCTCTACTGGGCATATACCCGGTTGAAGCAGCAAATAAAACACGACCAGTCATATGCGCTCCAATGTTTATTGCGGCACAATTCACAATAGCAAAGACTTGGAAACAGCCTAAGTTTCCATCGATAGACGAGTGGATTAGCAAACTTTGGCACATACACACAATGGAGTATTATGCAGCACTAAAAAGCACCGATGAGCACATGAAACACGTTATTTCATGGGAAGAGCTGGAAGGAATTATGCTAAGCGAGGTAAGCCAGTCCCAAAGGGACAGGTACAACATGAGTCCTCTGAGGTAAGTACAATCAGCATGACAGAAATGGGGCATTAATCCACCCAAGGGGAGGGTATGGTTTATATCTCCACAGGGAAAGTGGGACCAGACTTCAACCCAGTGTCGCAAGGTGTGAATGCAATATCCCGGCGTGGAGGACGGAACCGGTGGAGAGGTCTGGGAGGCAGGCCCCAGCACCATAAATTAAGTGGATTCCTGCCCCTCCCCCGAAAAGAACTTGTTCCAAAGGACGACATTGACCCTGCAGCTATGGGAGATGGACATATTTGATCAGAGCACACGGGAGCAGATGAAGGGGCAGGAGGAGAGAGTGGAGCACAGCCTGGCCCACCAGGCCGTGATGATGATGTTCCTGAGTAGAGCAGCCAGTCCACAGAGAGAACAACATGGCTGGCCCTACTATGAGACATGATGCCCCTCAGTGACTAAGGGCGATACAGGGGACAGCACCTGAGACACAGTGTGGGAATTGCACCTGACCTGGTCCCACCACACCGAGGCAATGCACTGGGGGAGTGCAGCGGAACAGCAAGGGAATGGAGTGGCAAGGTCCCCAGGGAATGCTGAAAGTGGACTTTGGGGCCAGGGCGTGGTGCCCCAACAGACTGGACTGGAAAACGCTCCTAAGGGCCAGCAAAGATCCCTGAACTAACTACAAGCTTTTCTCTTGTGAAATGTCTTGTTCTGTTCTTTTTCAGTGGTTTGTTTTGGTTGTTTTGTTGTCTGGTTGTATACTGTGCTTTGTGTTCCTCTGTCTAGTTTTCGTGCATGTTAGTGACTCCACAGGTCTGTCTGAATAGGACAGGCTGGATGAACTATCTGGAGGAAAAACAACGGGACCGACAGTTCCGGGGGGACTTGGGGTGGGGGGTAGGGGGGGGTAAGGAAGTGGTGTTAACAAACCCAGGGACAAGGGAAAAACATGGGATCCCAAAGGGTAGAGAAGGGGGAGTGGCAGGCCTGGTGGGAAATGATCAAGGGTAAGGTTGCTTAGAGAAGAGGTATACTCTAGCCCAGGTGGCAATGAAGCATGGTAGTAGGGCAGGAGGAAGGTCAAGGGAGATGGAGGAAAGAGCTAGGAGTTAAAGGGCATTCATGGAGGTCTAGACAAAGACATGTACATGCAAATATATATAGGAGGTTGGGGAAATAGATCTTTGTGTCTATATTTATAGGTCAAGTATTAAGGTGGCGGAAGGACCTTGGGCCTCTACTCAAACACTCCCTCTATGCATGAATACCTTCTTTTATCAAATTGGAACTCTATGATGCTCACTCTCCCGACACAACAGGTGGAGCCAAAATGGGTGAACAAGTAAATGTGGTGAAGAAAGCTGATGGTGCCCGGCTATCAAAAGAGATAGTGACTGGGGTCTTAAAGGCTTGAAGATAAACAAGCGGCCATCTAGCTCAGAAGCAACAAAGTCCACATGGAAGAACACACCAGCCTGTGTGATCGAGTGGTCCCAAAGGGATCAGTTACCAGGCATCAAAGAACAAAAAATCATATCATTGACTGCACACCTCCATGATAGGATCGCTGAAGATAAATGGGTGCACAAGCAAATGTGGTGAAGAAAGCTGATGGTGCCCGGCTATCAAAAGAGATAGTGTCTGGGGTCTTAAAGGCTTGAAGGTGAACAAGTGGCCATCTCGCTCAGAAACAAATAAGCCCACATGGAAGAAGCACACCGGCCAGTGCGATCACGAGGTGCCCAAGGGACCAGATATAAGGCATCATGCAAAAAAAAAAAAAAGATATAAGTGTGTGTATGTATGTGTATTTATGTGTATATGTATATATGTATGTGTATATATATATATATATTATATTAAATGAAGGGGGAAGTGCAGAGTGGAGACCCAAGGCCCAAGTGTCGGCCAATGGAGATCCCCTCATAGAGGGGCTTAGGAGAGGAGATGGGTTAATTAGGGTGTGAGGTAGTATCGATGAAGAACACAGCTTTCCCCCAGATCCTGGATGCTTCCTCCCCCCAACTACCATGAACCGAATTCTACCTTGCAGGGCTGGATAGGACAGAGGCTGTGCACTGGTACATATGAGGGTTGGAGATACAGGGAATCCAGGGTGGATGATACCTCCAGGACCAAGGGCGTGAGGGACGATGCTGGGAGAGTGGAGGGTGAGTGGGTTGGAAAGGGGGAACTGATTACAAGGAGCCACATGTGACCTCTTCCCTGGGAGAGGGACAGCAGAGAAGGGGGGAAGGGAGACCCCGAATAGGGCAAGATATGACAAAATAACGAGGTATAAACTACCAAGGGCATATGAGAGGGGGGAAAAGGGAGGGAGGGGGGGAAAAAAAGAGGACCTGATGCAAGGGGCTTAAGTGAAGAGCAAATGCCTTGAGAATGATTGGGACAGGGAATGTATGGGTG
Organism: Tenrec ecaudatus; assembly: GCF_050624435.1. Classification (NCBI taxonomy): domain Eukaryota; kingdom Metazoa; phylum Chordata; class Mammalia; order Afrosoricida; family Tenrecidae; genus Tenrec; species Tenrec ecaudatus. Next base: position 1,950,073 of record NW_027457650.1, on the reverse strand, counting down.
TGCTTTATACAATTGATGTATGTATATGTATGGATTGTGGTAAGAGTTGTTGGAGTCCCTAATAAAATGTAAAAGAAGAAAAGAGGAGAAAAAAATGATTAGGGCAAAGACTGCACAGATGTGCTTTATACAATTGATGTATGTATATGTATGAACTGTGAAAAGAATTGTATCAGCCCCAATAAATTGTTAAAAAAAAAAGATAAGATAAAATAATTATTTATAAACTATTAAGGGAGCAGGGGGAAGGGGAAAGTGGGGAGGGAGGAGGGGGGGGGAAGGAAATCGAGCTGATTCCAGGAACCCAAGTGGAAGGTAAATTTTGAGAATGACGAGGGCAACGAATGTATAAGGGTGCTTTGCTCAATTGATGTATGTATGGATTGTGATAAGAGTTGTATGAACCCCAATAAAAAGATTTATTAAAAATAAAAAGAAGAAGGACAAAAAAAAAAAGATGGATGTCCACAGTGGCTACAGCACTGGGCTCAACATGGACCAACGACCGTGGTGATGACACAAGAGCAGGCAGGGTTTCATTCCGTTGTACAGTTCCGGTCTCTGGTACAAAGGAAAATAAGTTGCCCTATCCTGTGGGGTCGAGGCTATTGTGCCTGCTGTGTATTTTGTCCTAAGGACTTGCAGTGTTGTTCTTTATACAGTGTTGTTGTTATTAGCTGCTTTTCGGTCCATTTTGACTCATAGCGACCCCCATGCATTTCAGAGTAGAACTGTTCCATAGGGTTTTTAAGGCTGTGACCTTTTGGAAGCAGATTTTCAGGCCTACTTTCCTTAGGCACCTCTTGGATTCTGGGTGGGATTTAACTGCCGACCTCCTGAGTGCTAGTCAAACACTACCTAGGGAGTCCTCCCACTGAATCGTGTGAGTGTATTCCCACCTAGGGTGCTCCTCTTCCAGTGCTTGTTTGGACGGTATTCTCTTTTGATCCATAGGGTTCCATGGACTCATTTTCAGTAGTACATCATCAGGTCTTTCTTCCCAGTGTGTCCTAGCTTGGATGCTCTGGTGAAGCGTGTCCAGAGTGGCTTGCTCTGGTTATAATCGTAGCTGGTGACACCGCTTACAGCAATCACAGCTATAGACAAATGACAACATGATGACAAACTGACAGATGGGAGGTATCCTAGGGAAGGAATGATCAACACAACACAACACAGCCTGAGTGGAAATTGAGCTACGGAGTCTCTGAGAGTCCAGGCTCTTCGTCCTGGCACAGCCTGGGGCAGGGCCTGGAGCCAGGAACTGTGGCTGCTGGGGTGAGGACCCCCAGCTTCCCCACCTGGCATTCCCTCCCCAAACACAGCTGGCAGCCTGTGGGAATTGTCTTTCCCCTTGCACATGACGGCACTGACGAGCATAACACAACCCTGCTGGTGGTTAATGACTGGTGACATTTTGAGGCCGCTGCCCACCTTTGGTTGAGGGAATTTGCCAATGCTCAGAAGTTGTTGGGCTCTAACGAAATGCAACCCCTGCAAGCAAGCACTGAGTCAAGTGCACGAGGTGTGGGGCACTCTGACATCCCCGTGTGACCGTGAAAAGCAGGCTGCGGAGCAGTGGTGGCTGCTGAGGCTCCTTTCTCCTGGCAATACTGGCGTGCTGAAATGGCGGGCTGATTTGCCATGGAAAGCAGGGTTTCATGGGAACTTGAGGATTAAGAATCCACATGCCTGCAATCAATATTGTATGTTCATGGTATAATTTACTTTGAAAGGGAGACGACACAGTTCTCCGAATTTTTGGGTGAAGTAAACCACTTTTCCAAAGGAGTAAGTGGATTTCTGTGTTTATAAATCATGCCCACCACTTGGGAGTGCAGAGGAGGATATGGGAGGATGGTAAAGAAAAGCAGCAGGAGAGGACCTGAAGACCTCATGTTTCCTCAGGGTCAGGGGCCAGGCGAAGCCAATGTCCCTGGAACACCACTGTCTCTCTGGAATGGTATTAGCACAGCTTGTTATTTGCATACTGTACTGAGTTCATTCTGACTCGCAGCGCCCCTATAGGGAAGAATAAACATGCCCCAATGAGTCTCTGAGACTATAATTCTTTACTCAAATAGAAAGCCTCATCTTTTTTCCATGGATGAACTGGTGGATTCAGAACTGCTCACCTGGTGGTTAGCAGGCCAGCACCGAACCTACTATACCACCAGGACATTTCTGTTTAGCCTAGAGACTTTCAAATGGATAGAACAAGACCCAGCCCAACCCTGTTCACGGCTATCAACCCCCCTTTCTGTGAAGTCCCCACTACGTTCTGTGAAGTTCACCACTTTCTCCGTGTGTGTGTGTGTGTGTGTCTGTGTGTCTGTGTGTCTGTGTGTGTGAGAGAGAGTTATAAAAACAGGAACTTTGACTCCTTTTTAGAACTCTTGCAATTCCAGGGCTTGTTCAACAAAGCACGAATCCCCAGTGTCTTCAACCTGACTTGTCCCATGTCTAAATACACATTGGGGTTCCAGACACACTGAGCTAATGAGTGAGTGGACACTACTGTTCTATCTAAACAAACCCTGTGTGACAGGGCTGCACCTGCCTTACTTAATTGAATAACCAGAACCGTTTTCTAAAATAGGTAATATCAACTTAATCTCCCTGCCATCGAGTCACTGCTGATGCATAGCGACCTTGTAGGACAGGGGAGAATTGCCCCCATGAGTTTCTGAGCCTGTAACTCTTAACAGGAGTAGAAAGCCTCATCTTTCCCTCACTGAGTGCTGCTGTTTTCGAACTGCTGAGTTTAAGGTTAGGGACAAAATGTGTAACCCACTACACCACCAGGAGATGCTTGTGTCAACTTTCTATATACGAAAATGAGATGTCGCCAGGTCCAATGCCATCTTCATGGTCACTGCTGTATGTGAGTCCAAAGTTGTGGGCCAATACATCTCAAGGAGAATCGCCTGCATATCCAATGACACATCCCCACACCAAACCCGAGTTCCTTTTCTACTGATCAGCCTTGCTTAATGACTTGGCCAAAGTGAGCAAGCATAAATACTCCCAGCCTCCCTTGCCAGGCACAGTGTGGTTTCCGAGAGCAGGGTTTCTTCTACAATGGGAGTGCTCATGCTTTTGCCACACTCGGCAGATTCTATGAATATTTTGACTTTTTTTTTTAAACTTATTTGATCATAGAACATGTTTCCCTTTTCCCTTTGTATGAGATGACAAAATTTCACTCACTGCCTAGTCATCCAAGGAAAGAGTAAACTTCCCTGCCCTGCCAGCAAAGGGCTTGGCCAATAGAATAAAAGTGGAAGGAGTTGTGTGCCACTCTCGATCAGAGGTTTTAAGAGAAATGGTCCTTTTGTTGCTTACCTATCCTTCAAGAGGAAGGAACCCTGGTAATACAGTGGTTATGCGTTGGGCTCTTAACCTCATGAGTCACATGCAAGTCTTTCAATTTCAAAGCCTGATTGTTCCCCTGCACAAAGCTAACATATAAGCAACAACTGCTTGTAGGCTGGAAAGATTGCCTGAACATAGTGTACTTTGGGGATTTCTTACTGCCAGGAGAAATACAGGCGATGTGGCAGGTGACGGTCCTAGTATCTCTCAGCTGCCAATCAGAGGCAGGTTCTGAGCCTTCAGTCAGGGCCACTGGAGGAAGTGGCTCGTGGTGCTGCTGCCATAGTCCATCCCAGGTCAAGCCCTCTGAGGTGCTGGGTTACAGAGTTTTGGATTGGCACTCAGTGAGGGCTGCTTCAAAGCTCCTTCCTTTCTTAAACTTGCTCCTGCAACCACATTCTTTCTGAAGGTCCTTGTCAGTAAGCCGAAATCCCAACCAATTTGCTGAGTCAGGACAAAATGCAAAATTGATGGTACCGAGAGACAGTAAACCACCTACAACCTTTTAGACCATGTCAACAGATCATCTGTAGCCTCAACTGCAGAAACATTTCACTAAATCCTCTCTGTTTCTCCACAAAGATTAGGAATGCCCTTCTATCTTTTAAAAACAGACATTGGTCTGGCACCACTTCGGTTCCAGCTGAGGTAGTGGATTCACCTGATCTAAGCTCTAGAGAGGATCACTTAATCTTCATTCAAGATATATGTCATGAGGACTGTAGATCATGCAGGGACTGCACAATCCCTCTGTGTCGGCAGCGGCTGCATCACGGCCTGGCCCATTGGGAAGAGAGACGGACCCATGGCAATTATAAGGCAAGATGCTGAGGGTGCTGGGGTGGTCTAGGGATACAGGAAAGGAACTATTGGGCATGGAGGCAATTATGAAGGGTTCTTTTTTCCCATGGACCAAACCCATGCCAGTTGCCATGAAGTTAACTCTGATTCATAGGGACTCCTTTGGGCCAGAGTAGAACGACATTCTGTTGTTTTTTTCTATACCTGATTTTGTTGTTGTTGTTTGAAATGCAGCACCAGGCCTTTCTTCAGAGACATTTCTGGCTGGGCTTGAAGCTCCAACCTATGAGTTAGTAGGCAAGTATGTTAACCCACTGCACCACCCAGGGACTCCTCCATGTGACTAAAGAATGACTTAAGGACTTCCCCCACAGACCCAAACCAAAACCAAATCCACTGCCATGGGGTTGACCTCATATATGGCACAATAGACTGGCTCTGCTGATTTTCAGAACTGCACATCTTTACTGGAGCAGAAAACCCTCATCTTTCTCCCAAGGAGTAGCTGGTGGGTTTGAACCATTAACTTTGCCATTAGCAGCAGCCCCACTCTTAACCCAATATACCACCAAGAGTGGTTCAATTTGGAAAAATAGTATGTGATCACCTATCTATGAAGGAAAAACCCTCTCATAGAGTGCACTTACACAAATGAGAAAGAAACGAGTCCCCAAATGCCCGTCTTAATCAACAATCTGGGGAAGGGTGTTCTGGGAAGCAGCTTTCAAATGTGGCTGGAGATTATAAAAATAATCATCCTAATCCCTGTTTTAAAGAGCCCTGGTGGTACAATGGCTAAGGACTGGGTGGCTAAACAAAAGGCTGGTAGTTTGAACCTACCCATGGGCTCTAAAGGGGAAAAGACCTGACGAGCTGGTCCCATAACGATCTCAGCCTAGGACACCTTTGGGGGCAGTTCTACTCTGTCCTGTGGGGTCACTATGAGCTGACATCAACTTAAAGACACAAAGCACGTTTGACTGTACGTCACTTGTTGATAGAGCTTGTGCAGAGCATTCTGAGTAGAAAACAGACTCAGGGGCATCTGACATCAACCAGCAACAGTCTCTTTCCTTGAGAAAGACTGTGGAAAGGGATGAGGAGGGAGCTTCCAAAAGCGTGTGGAAAAATGATACGAAAAAATAATGGAATTTTGCCATGAGCTTTTTGAAGCTCTCTTCATGAGAGCTAGTCCTCCATGGAGGTTTCTAGAAAAGTGAAACACAAAAGAAGAGGCTGGTAAGTCCCACTGAACAATTCCAGGGGAGATTGGGACTTGACTCAGAGTACTTGAGCATTCTGGCTTATTCCTCCAAATAGCAAATCAGACTACACCAGGTTCTGATATTCAGGGAAGGCAAATAAGACACACCAGGCCCATGATTCAGACTTATGGGGAAAGTCACACTGGAGAGGGAAGGCCTCTTTGCCTTGTGTGCCTGACAAGTGTCTCATTTGCCTCATCTAAAACCCAGCCCTGGAAAAAAGGCTAACAGTACCAGCTTCAAACTTGTGTTTGAATCTTGTCTCTGTCACTTATTAACTTAGCCACCTTAAATCCCTTCCTTTAGTTTTCCGTCTGTAAATGAGGCACAGTTCCAATCATAGGGCCTTCAGTAAATGGCTATTATTAGCTAGGCATGCACTCCTGTTTTCTAGGCGAGAGTCCTCAGCCAGGTTTTTGTGGGAGCTTGTTCTTCAGGGTATTGTCATAGATGAGTGTGTCACCCAGATTCCTCCCCGGGCCAAGAGACTGATTTCCCCAGCTGCTGAGAGAGCCACTGATAGAAAAGGTCCCAGCTATCTGGCCCCTATCAGGATTGCCTCAGCTGATGAGAGCTCATCCAAGGTCTGCTCCTTCCCCAAACTAACCTTCATCCAACGACTTGTCAATGTAGGGGTATAAATGGCATAGTGGAGGCATTTGACCCCCCTGTAACTTCACAAAAGGCAATGGAGGAAGATCAAGATAAACAGCCCAAGTCTGATTCCTATGAGACAGAGATCAAAATGCCTCCACCCTCCTTTCTTTTCACAGTTTCTGACACCAACCATCCCTACTATGACACTCTCTTCTTCTCTGCTGGTTTTGATAATCCTTAAGTGGCAATGGCCACACAGAACTCGCAAACAATACTTATGTTTCTGGGGTTAATTGGGGACCTAGCAGGTGACAATTCAGGATCAGAAATGACTGGAGATATAGTTCTTCAGTCAGGACAGTCTCTTCCCAGTGGTGCCCAGAGGCAGAACTTTTTCTGGTCCTTGGCCTCTGCCCTGCAGCTCCTTGACCTCTGCTGTGCTTGGGACCGTGTACAAAGTTCTTTCAACTCTGCTGATAAGTGCGTTGAGGCAGCCCGCTTTGTCTGGAAACCTTGGCCCAAAGACACTCAGCTTTCTCATTCTGTGTGCTGGCGAGCTCCCTGTTCTGGGGTCTTGGTGCTGCTGCCTCTGCTTCCATGAGCTATTTATCTGCCACTGTTTTTCATTGTCTCCTGATGCATCCAGTGTCAGGGATCTCTGTCTCCTGGACAGAGGTGGTGCTCAGAGTAATAATCCTGGGTCCAAAGAGCACACTCCACTGCTGGCTCGTCTTTCTCGGTGCTCTTGAAACTCCACTTTCTGCTTCTGAGTTAACTCACCCAGGATGACCAAACCGACCAATTCCTACATTAGGGGTCTACAGGTCTTATTTGAATGGTCTCACCTCTTCGAGGATGCCATGCACCTTACTGATATTATTAGCATGCTATCTACTTCCCTCGGTGGCATAGTTCCACCCTGTCATTGGTAGGAGTAACAAAGACTATAGCTAGAGGAGAACTAGTAAGCAATTCGCTGCAACGTGTTAGGCTACAAAGTCCCAGGCTACTGGTCACCACTTGGCCAGGTCCCAGTTACAGAGCTCCCTGTGATGGCTCCTTTTGCATATCAATGTGGCAAGGCTATGGTGCCCAGTTTTTTGGTCAAACAAGCATTCATCTATTTGCTCTTGTTTTTTAAACATTTTATTAGGGGCTCATACAACTCTTATCACAATCCATACATATACATACATCAATTTTATAAAGCACATCTGTACACTCTTTGCCCTAATCACTCTCAAAGCATTTGCTCTCCACTTAAGCCCTCCGCATCAGTTCCTCTTTTTTTGTCCCCTCCCTCCCCCCTCCCCCCTCCCTCAGGAGCTCTTGACAATCCACAGATTGTTATTTTGTCATCTCTTGCCCTTTCCAGAGTCTCCCTTCCCCCCTTCTCGGCCGTCCATCTCCCAGGGAGGAGGTCACATGTGGATCCTTGTAATCAGTTCCCTCTTTCCATCCCACTCAGCCTCCACTCTCCCAGTATCACTCCTCACACCCCTGGTCCTGAAGGTATCGTCCACCCTGGATTCCCTGTGCCTCCAGCTCCCATATGCACCAGTGTACAGCCTCTGCCCTATCCAGTCCTGCAAGGTAGAATTTGGATCCTGGTAGTTGGGGAGAGGAAGCATCCAGGATCTGGGGGAAAGCTTTGTTCTTCATCGGTACTACATCACACCCTGACTGACCCATCTCCTCTCCTAAAGCCCTCTATGAGGGGATCTCCAGTGGTCGACATTTGGGCCTCTGGTCTCCACTCTGCACTTCCCCCTTCATTCTCTATGGTATATATATATATATATATATATATATATATATATATATATATATATATATATATATACCCATATACACACAGATATATATATATATATATACATGTATATATTCTTTATTTTTTGCATGATGCCTTATACCTGGTCCCTTTGGCACCTCATGATCGCACCGGCTGGTGTGCTTCTTCCAGGTGGGCTTTATTGCTTCTGAGCTAGATGGCCGCTTGTTCACCTCATCTATTTGCTCTTATGAAGGAGTTGGACTCAAGCAAAATAGAATACCTTCCATAATGTGGGAAGGGGTAAACCTATCAGCCAAAGGCCTTCAGCGCAGAAAGGGAGTTTCCCTAGGGTGTGTTCTGACCATTCTTATTCTTGTCTTTTCCCATCACCTAACCTATGGATTTTAGGATGAACATCTACAGAGCTCTTTAGGCTGTTGCCTGACCTATGAATTTGGAACTTGCCATTCCCCTATGTGAGCCAATTCCTAGAAATAAGCCTCACTCTATGGGGCTCTGGTGTCTTGGTGGGTGGCCCATTGGGCATCCAACAGCAAGGACATCAGTTTGAAAACACCAAGGGCTCCTTGAGGGAAAGATGAAGCTTCGTAATCTCCTGAAGAGTTACAGTCTCCAACGCCCAAAAGGTCAGTTCTATACTGTTTTACACAGTCACTTTGAGTCCACCTTGATGGCAATGAGTGGCCGGTGCAGTGGTTAACCATAGGAGCCCTGGTGGATATATCAAATATCTCCAGTTACAGCTATATAACTGGTTTGGTTTATCTAGGGAACACTGACTATGACACTCTCCATAGGCAGGGCTGAGACCTCTGTTGAGATTTCCCTCTTGTGCCCTTCCTTGATTCCCCCCACAGGTGCTTATTCCCTGAGCATTCCTCAATAAATGTCAGGAATCCAGAACTAATTCCATCACAGTGTCTCCTTCTTCCAGGGAGTCTGAATGGCTTCTGGGGAGTATGAACTACAGTCTCCATCCAACTTCCTCCTTCTATTTCTATGCTCCGGATCTTATTTGGGGCTCATTTGGTTGTAAACAGGCAAAGAGACCAGTACTTGGAAGAGAGAATCCTAGGAAAATGGAAAGGTGGGGGGAACAAGAGGACAGCTGGCTCTGTCGACCGTTCCTGACCACCACTGGCATGTTCCTGTGTTCTTTGTGTCTGTCTCTCAGGGCACATGCTGTAATCTCACAACATAGAGCGCCTCCTCCACGTGGCGGGACATGTGCTTCTGAATTATGCTTCTTAGATGCCAGGCCACTTGCAAAAGCGGGACTTTCCTTTTCGTTTTTTGGTTGGAAATGTTCCAGAAAAAGCGTCTAGTTGACCCATCTTATGTCAGTGTCTCCACTGGGCCAATGAAAACAGCCTTGTGACCATATTGAAATGTGGTGTCTTCCCCAGGGAACTGATATTTCAGCCAGTGAGGTAGTTCACAGGGACAGATAAGAAAGGGGGTTGGGACAGATTAAAATAATAATAATGTCTATTTGCAAAGAATAGGGCCTTATTATTTTTCAGGTGCCCCCCATCTGAACACCCTACCACTGAATATAGGCAGGAGGTAGGGCCCACCTGTCACTCAAGCAGCTAAAAATGTACAGCACTTGCTGTAGCAGCTGCTAATGTGCCCATGTATTAGCACTTGGCACCCACCACTCCCAAAAATGCCAATGGTCTCACAGGAAGCACATGTAACTCCCCACACAGGGAACAGTCATTGAGCAGACAGGGGAGTTGACATCCTCCAGGACCTAATGCCACTTTAACCAATGACACATGTGGATAGGTGGAGCCACACTCCAGTTCCCTCAGCCTTTAGCTGGGACAACTACAAGAGGATTTATACTGTCTCTGGGAACCTACTCAATGACATTTCTTTATCGGCCCCTTCCCTTTGCTCGATCAGTATTACCCTTCTCCACTGGTCCTTCCTGGAGGCACCTCCCAAGGAAACAATAGTCTAGCTGCCATTCCAATTCTAGTGGATTCCAATTCTTGGTGATCGCATTCATGTGAGTCAATCAGAACTGTGCTTTCTGCAGATTCTTTCTCTCCCCTTTTTAAGAGTAGTTTTAAGGACATTGTGGAAGCTTCCCACCATCCAGTTCCAGAACATTTTCATCGACCCTGCAGCCATTAAGCAGTCATTCCCCATTGCCCCTCCCACCCCACCCTGGGAAACCACCAATCTACTCTATGGCTCTACGGGATTTACCTGTCCAGCATTTTCCCTCTAAATGGACTCACAATACATGGCATTTGGTGTTTGGCGTCTTTCACTTCATGTCTTGCGTTCACCTGTGTTACAGAGTCTGTCCGAATCAAAGGCCTTAGTTTTCTTGTGGCAGACTATATGTATACCCAACTCTGTGTAGATCATATTTTCTCTATTCTTCTACTGATGGGTATTGTTGGCTTATTGTTTACCTTTTGCCCATAGTGATTAGTGCAGCATCCATCTGGGTACTCTTCTTTCATTCTTTTAGATATGCACTTGGGAAACGGACTCCCTGGATCAGCCGGCAAGGGTTCATGACCAAGTGGGTTATGTTGGGCTGCTAACCGTAAGGTCAACATTTTGGACCCTTTAGCTACTGCGAGATAGAAATGCTCTCATAATGATCCACAGCCCCCCAGACCCACCAGCCGCAATTCTACTCTGTCCTTTCGGGTTGCTGTGAGTCAGAATCGACTCGATGGCAGTGGTAGTGAAGAAGCCAGTGACTTGAGAGTGGAACCAGGGACCGTGGAGAATTCTGGCAGTAGCCATGGTGTCCTCACTACCCAGATGCCAGCAGCCACGAGTGAACAAAGGAGGCACAAGCAAGGTTCTCGCTGACTTCATGCTGGCGACCCGGCTGCCCCTGCTTCCTCAAATGCCATTTCCTCAGCTTTACTGACAACGGGGTGTACTCCCTATTATCATGTCACCAACTCTTTCAATGGTCCACCTAGCCAGGTGTGATTCCAGACACTCACTGTGCAGCCACCATCAGCGAAGGTGGCTGCCCACCTCATTTGTACACATGCAAAGAATGTGATCATTCTTGGCACTGGTGTCCTTAGTCATCCTGGTTGGTATATTTACATCCTTGGGGAGCTGGGTCAGTGAGCAAGCGCTTCTCAAGGTGCCCATATGATCTGTTTACTGAGAGTGCCAGCCCAAGGATCTGACTTGCCACCCACAGTGAACGCACCTCTGAGGCAAAGGGGAAGGCTTCTTTCTAACTGGGAGACCAGCAGGTCTTCTGCAGACATCACTCCCCTGCAGCACTCTGATCCGAGGCCTTTCATATTCCAAAGAGCAGCAATAAGATTCCCATCTGCCACCCAGTCAGACTCACATGTGAGAATTTTCTTTTCAGAGCAAGACAGCCAATGCAGTGAGCTGGGTAAAGGGGCAGTCTCACTCTGAGGAGACTCAGCCAGGAGTGTAGGGACAAGGAGTGAAATGTGCAGCTTCCAGCTGCCACCCAAGCCTCCGTAGTGCAGTGGCATGCGAGCAAAGAGATAGTCCTTTGTGACTCTTTGACCTCCTTCCTGGCCTTGGTGGAATTAACACTGCTCAGTGCCAGTCTCTTCTGAATATACAGAAAAGATAGCTCAGAAAAGAATAGAGTTAAATAAGAGCAGGACAGAGTAAGGTGGCTTCATGGTGTTGCATTTGTGTGTCTCAGAGCCCATCCTGGCTCACAGTGACCCTCTGTGACAGAGAAGAACTGTTCCACAGATTTTTCTAGGCAGAATTTTAAGGAAATGTACCTAGCAGCACAGTGGTTGCATGTGCCGCTGTAACAGAGAGACTGGCAGTTTGAACTCACTGATCCCCATCGAGAGAGTGAAGACGTGACTGCCTGCTCCCATGAAGACTCCTAGCCTGTTGTTGTCTGTCCATTTGTGGTGCTGTGGTGAGTTGTGTGTTACTGTGATGCTTGAAGCCATGTGACTGGTATTTCAAATGCTAGCAGGGTTACCCCAAGTGAAGAGGTGTCAGGGAAACTTCCAGGCTAAGAACACAATACAAAGAAGGGTTCCACTGCCCACTTCAGAGGAAGTAGCCGCTGAAAACCCTAACACTATAGCACAGTGTGCCTTTCCTTCCCGTCACAGGGAGTCAGAATCGCCTCAATGGCACATAACAACCAACAACACCTTTGAGGAGGGAAATCTCCTTCAGTAGGGCTGGGTGAGTTTAAACTGGGTGGCTTCTTGGTTAGCACTTGAGCTCTGAATCATCTCACCACCAGGCTACCATCTTTATGATGCAGGCAAATAAAACCATCTTGGTCCTGCTCGGTATTGCCAGCGTCATCATGCTCTTTCTCCCATAAGCACATGTCTGGTGGTTGGACCACAGCAAACCCGGTTGAAACTATTTCCTCATCACCACGTGTGTGTCAGAGTAGAAGTGAACCATGAAGTTTTCTTTGATTAAAAACATTTTTATTGTGATTTGGGTGAAGGTTAAAGAGCAGCTCAGCTGTCCATTGAGCAATGCATACACATTTTGTTTCATGTCATTGACAGCAATTCCCACAATGTACCATCACTTCCCCCACATCTTCTTGTTTCTTGTCTCCAAGCTTCCTTCATTCTCAACTTTTTTGAACTTCATTCTTGGGGGAATGCTGTCTTTTGATCTCATGTGATCTATTATTCTACGGTATTTGTATGTCTCTAATGTCATTGTTCCCATTGTAGAACTGTCTATTGTTTGGTTGAACATCGAGCCATGATGAGTTCAGTTCCAGACCTGCAGGGTAACTAAGCATCATAGTCTTGCAATTTCACCAGCCTTTATCCAAACAGTAAGCTTGGTGTTTTATCATGATTTTGAGTTTTGCCCCACATTTTCCTTCTACTCTAATCAAGCCCCTCTAATGTGATCTCTTTCATAGCAGTCGATAGTGGGAGCTAGGCACCATCTAGTTCTTCTGGTCTCCAGTGGTGGAGGGTGATCGTTGCTTGAGTCACTAGTCATTGATTCATTGTGCCCAATCAGTTCTCCTCTTCTGCTGTCCTCTGGATGGAGAGAGACCAACTGTTGACCCTTTCCTGATTGCTCAGGAACTTTGAAAATCCCAGAGACGATGGTCCTGATCCCCCAGGCTCAACAACTCATTCCCTCACAGTTTTTGCATCTGTCTCAGAGATTTTTTCCACCCCCACCCCGTTTTATGACATTGGTCCCTGTATGCTCCACCATATACCTGGATCTATTTAACAACCAAGGTCAATACATTCTATAAACTTTTCAATGGCCGAGGATTCTGAAGAAGATTGCCAGGCTTCTCTTTCACAGCTCCTCTAAGTGGGTTGGGAATGACAACTTTTCCCTTAATAGCAGAGCTCATTAACTGTTTACACCCCTAGATACTTCTTACTCTTAGAAAACTCACTGCCATCAAATCCATGCTGACTCACAGCCAACTTATAGGGCAGCGTGCAACTGCTCTTTGAGTGTCTGAGACTCGAAGTCTTTATGGGAGCAGAATGCCTTACCTTTCTCCCACAAAGCAGCTGGTAGTTTCAAACTGCTGATATAGCAATTAGCAGCCCAACTTGTAGCTACTAGGCCACAAAGGCTCTTTTTCTTCTTAGGCTGAGCTTTGCTGAAGGTCGTCCGACATGGCCTCTCAGCTTAAGTAAGGGGTCCCAAGCTACAGGCTGCACAAGTTGCTCCCTGAAACACGTGGCCTGGGCCCCCAATGTGGGCACACAGAAAGCCAGTTCACCTCTCAGGGGTTTGGCAGAGCCGCAGCACAGCAAGGGTCTCCCTGAAAGCCCCTCCACCCCATGCCCAGAACCTCCCCCAAACTCACCCCTGCTCCAGGCTGCTGGTACTCACTGTAGGTCCTGTCACCACTGCTGGGCCCTGGGGGCAGTGCTGGGCCACCACTCCAGCAGGCTCTCCGCTAGTGGGGCAGGCTGCCCCCTGGTGGCCACCCATCTTGACTTGGTGCAGAAACATTGCAAACTTGGTTAAGAGGAGCGGAGAAGAGAGGAGAGGGGTCACAGGGGGCCCTGGCTGGTGGGCTGTGAGACACCTCAGTGAGTGACTGGGCAGGGCAGGACTGGACAGCCACAGAACTTGCCCCTCTACGCAGAGAGGGGAATAGGAAGCCACAGCTGTCCTCAGTCCAGACTGATGTTCCCCATCAGCCCCTTGTGCATGCAGCCCACCCTCCACCACCCGTCTTCATTCGGCTCCAGGGCACCTTCCTTGGCCCTAGCCCCTTCCTCACTAGGGTGTGCTCATAGTCCTCTCTCCTCTGGCAACCTGCTGCTGGCTGCTCAGCCAGCTCTGCAAGTCCTAGGCTTCCCTCAGGAAGCCCTGCAGTGCCAGCATCCTCTTCAGATCCTGGCCCCTGTGGTGACAGCCTGAGTCCCCCAACAGTTAGTGTGCATGTGTCCACACTCTGCAGGACAAGGGACCCAATCAAAGGGGCTGCCTGAAGGACAAGGTTCTTCATGGTCTTTGCCCAGGCTGCTCCTCTGGATTCAAGAAACAAACCCAGGCCAGGGGGAGTTGGGGCTGGCGAGGGTGTGGCTGTGGGGAAGGGCAGGTGACTGGAGCCAGGGAGCCGAGCCCCTAGGCTCTCCTCAAAGGTTTGTGGGAAGAGGAAACAGTGAAGGCCTCATCTTTTCCTGACACGTGTCTACAGGCCTCTGTCACGGTTCTCTTCAAGGCAGGGGTAGCATCTAGGAGAATAAACAACCCCAGCCAGTTTTCTGGTACCCACGGATGCAGTGACCCTCACTGTTGGGCTGCCAACTACTGCAGTGTCTGCAGCTGCTTCCAGAGCCTCCCCTGCATCACACCCAGCTGCTCTGAGACCTCAGTTACAAGGATCTACATATAACTTCCTCCCTGGGGGATGGACAACAGAAAAGTGGGTGAAGGGAGACAAAATATGTAAGATCTGACAAATTATCAAGGGTTCATGAGTGAGGGGGGAACAGGGAGGGCGGAGAAAAATGAGGACATGATGCCAGGGCCTTAAATGGAGAGCAAATGTTTTGAGAATGATGAGGGCAATGAATGTACGGATGTGCTTTACACATATGATGTATATATGGATTGTGATAAGAGTTGTATGTGCCCCTAATAAAATGATTTAAAAAAAATTAAATCATTTAAATTTCTTAGGACAATGCCATTTGTATTTCAACGTAACATTCACGAAAGCTATTTTTTCACCTTCACTATCTTCTATTTAGTTTTAGATAGAGCAAAAGCAATTCTTATGCCTTTGTATGAGATGTAACGCAAATAGACATAAATTTATGCAAGATATGACAAAATAACGAGGTATAAATTACCAAGGGCATATGAGGGAGGGGGGGAAAGGGAGGGAGGGGGGGAAAAAAAAGAGGACCTGATGCAAGGGGCTTAAGTGAAGAGCAAATGCCTTGAGAATGATTGGGACAGGGAATGTATGGGTGTGCTTTATACAATTGATGTATGTATATGTATGGAGTGTGGTAAGAGTTGTTGGAGTCCCTAATAAAATGTAAATGAAGAAAAGAGGAGAAAAAAATGATTAGGGCAAAGACTGTACAGATGTGCTTTATACAATTGATGTATGTATATGTATGAACAGTGAAAAGAATTGTATCAGCCCCAATAATTTGTTAAAAAATAAAAAATAATTAAAAAAAAAAAAAAAGAATTTGAACTTTTGTGAAAATCATAGAAAGCATATAGCATTTTATTGAAGGGTTGGGAATTGTTTCCTCTATTTTATTCTAGTATTTGGTCTGAGGTTCTTACGGCATTTTCTGATTGTTGTCATGTAAGAGAATGTACATTCCATATAAGAGAAAACTTTCCTTATAATATTTTCCTATCCATTGCTTCCTGCTGAATCTCTCATTTGTTCTTTTATCATTTTTCCTATAAAAACCCAGGCTGCTTAATTTTATTCTTATTAATCATTTATATAAGTTAGGAAAATATTTATTATATATACATTTTTATTAAAAATCATTTCTTGGAGACTCTTACAACTTTTGTTGCAATCCATATTGATTGCATCAGGCATTTTGTACATATGTTGCCTTCATTCATTTATAGACATTTCTTTCCTTTTCTTTTTTAAAATCATTTTATTGGGACTCATACAACTCATCACAATCCATACATACACCAATTGTTTAAAGCACACATATACATTCGTTGCCTTCATCATTCTCAAAATTTGCTTTCCGCTTGGGTTCCTGGAATCAGCTCATTTCCCCTTTCCCCTCTCCCCCTCTCACCCTGCTCCTCTTCCCTCATGAACCCTTAATAATTTATACATTAATATTTTCTCTTATCTTACACTGTGCGGCGTCTCCCTTCACCCAATTTTCTGTTGCCCATCTCCCAGGGGGGAAGTTATATGTAGATCCTTGTGATCGGTTTCCCATTTCTACACCCACTTCCCTCCCAGTATCGCCACTCTCACCGCTGGTCCTGGGGGTTCATCTGTCCTGGATTCCCTGTGTTTCCAGTTCCCGTCTGTACCGCTGTGTATCTTCTGGTCTAACCAGGTTTGCAAGGTAGAATTGGGATCATGAGAGGTGGGGGAAGGAAGCGTTTAATAACTAGAGGAAGGTTGTGAGTTTCATTATTGCTACACTGAACCCTGAGTGACTCAACTTTCCAATACCCCTCCGCGAGGGATGTCCAGTTGTCTACAGGTGGGCATTGGTCCCCCGTCATGCACTCCCCTCATTCACGATGATATAATCCCCCCTCCCGCCTTTGTTGCTTTAAAACTGGTCCCCTCAGCCCTTCATGATCACACATGTTGGTGTGATGCTTCCATGTGGGCTTTGTTGCTTCTGGGCCAGCTTGTTTACTTTCAAGCCTCTAAGGCCCGGGACGATATATCGCTTGATAGCCAGGCACCATTGCCTTCTTCACCACACTTACTTATGCACACATTCATCTTCAGCGTTTATGTGGTGAAGGTGATCACACAATGATGGTTTTTGTTCTTTGGTGTCTGCTACCTGGTCCCTTCAACACCTCGTGCTCACTTAGGCTTGTGTGCTTCTTCTCTGTGGGCTTTGTTGCTTCCGAGCTACATTTCTGCCTGTTTGCCTTCAAGCCTTTAAGACCCCCAGAGTTTCATTATATTGTGCAGAGAGTGGCTATGAGCCAAACCCACTCGACTGCACCCAACAACAATAACCACAGGACTTGTGCTTCTAACAATATGCTGAAGAAGACCTTAAGAGAATCTCCCCTTCGTTTAGAGCAGCGGCTCTCGACCTGTGGGTCGTGTCTACTTAGGGGGTCAACAGCCCTTTCATGGGGTGGCCTGAATTATAGCAGTAGCAAAATTACAGCTATGATGTATCAACAAAAATAATTTTATGGTTGGTTGGTCACGACTACATGAGGAACTGGATGAAAGGGTCGTGATTAAGAATGTTGAAAACCACTGTCCAAGAGGGAGACTCAATTCTTGATACAGTTGACGGGCAACAAAATAGACTCAGCCCCAATATAGATGGGATAGCACAGTGGCTGCAACAATAAACACAAGCCAAAAAACACTGCAATGATGGCACAAGACGGGACAGTGTTTCATTATATTGACATAGAGTTGCTATGAGTCAAAACCCCCAAGAGAAAAAACAGGACTTGTTTTTCTAACAATGTACCTAAGTAGACCTTAAGAGAATCTCCTTTTAGTTTAGTGCAGCGGGCCTCAAACTGAGGGTCGTGACCCCTTTTGGGGGATGAATGACCGTTTCACGGCAGTGGACCGTTCATTAAAGTGGAAAAATTAGAGTTATGATGTAGCAATGAAAATAATTTCATGATTTGGCAATCACCACTACATGAGGAATGGTATGAAAGAGTCGTGGCATTAGGAAGGTTGAGAACCACTTCCCTAGAGGAAGACAGAATTCTTGGTAGAGTAGAAGGGCAGCAAAGGAGAGGCAGCCCCTACAAGATTGATTAGCCCAGTGGCTGCAACAATGAGCACAGGCAAATGACCAACTCTGAGTATGGCATTGGACTGAGCAGCATACCATTATATTGTGCATAGAGTTGCTGTGACCAGAAACCCACTTGACAGCACTCAACAAAAATAACTACAGGACTTGTGCTTCTAACAATATGGTGAAGTAGGACTTCAGAGAAAGTCCTTTAACTTTAGAGCAGCAGTTCTCAACTCCCATAGTTCCCATAGTAACCTGGACCAATTGGTGGGAGGAATGGGCAGATAAAGGCTGCATTGGGGTTTCAGTGCTTGGTGGAGGTGAAGGCTGACGTGTTTAGAGTGGAGAGAGGAAAACAGCCTGTTGGGGAAATGTTATTGGAGATGGCTTTGAGACTAGCCTCTACTGGTCTCTTGCTCCTCACTCTCCTCTTGGTAGCAGCACGTGTGTTCCCCTCCCCACCATCCCCTCATCCCAACTTGGAGCCCTTCTGGCTATTATTTCCTTATGGAAAAGCTGTCAGCTCATCATCCTGCTTTCTTCCATTCATGCTTCTTTAGCTCCGTGTTGACTTCTAACAGGAGAGAATCAGAAAAGTTAAGTCCCCACCCCACAGGGCCTTTGCTGAAGGAGACTGCAATCTGTGTACGGAATATCTCCTAGCTCACTCTCTCACTTCTCCCTAATAGATTTTTCCTGCCACTGCTCCTGGCTGGAGGGGATGGAGAGTTCAAGTGATGCCACAGAAGTCACAGCAAAAGAACCAAGGCACACGGAGGACCATTCATGAGCTGGAATATGATAGAAGCTCTTGAATGGGAAGCCACCATTCTGGCAGTAAACACGCACCTGTGGACCCTCCCAGTTCTAAGGCTTTAGTGTAGTCCCACCTGAATGAGTTATCCCTGGGTGAGTTCCTCCTGAAAGCGAAAGAGGGTTTATCCTTCTTTATCTTTGAAGCTATGCCTTCTATACCTACTGGATCCAGATATTGAGGATCTTCTCTTCCTGATTCCTGAACTCAACTTTGCTGATTGATAGCTGCATGGCTAAGGATCCGGACACAGCTCCGGATTCTCTGTTCGCTCTGTTTAGCCACCATTGGTTTCCTTTTGTCTAATTGTGCAACAGAAATCTCGGGGGATGCTTTATTCCAAAGTTCTTCCACTTCCCTAAAGGCGGGTATAGAGAAAAGCAAAGTTAACTTGAGTCTCTCCAGCACACACTAGAACCCCAAGGGGGCTGCATAAGTCTCATCCAAAAGTGGAGATCTGCTGCGTCACCCCTAGACTGGGAACCCATCATGGGTAGGGGCCAAGTGCTCTTTCTATCAGGACCTTCAGGGTCTTCTCAGTGCCTGGCTCATAGAGGAAATGAACAATGCTTGTTTCTTCTTAACAAGTCAGAGATTTACTATTGTTGTTAGGGTCGGTCCTGTTGGTTCCCACTCATAACAACCCTATGTCAAACAGAACACAATGCCACCCGGTACCATCATCACAATTGTTCTTATGTTTGAGCCCATTACTGCAGCCCCCATGTCCATCCAGCTCATGAGAGACTTCCTCTTTTCCATTGCCCTTCCAGTTTACCAAGCATGATGTCCTATTCCTGGGCCTGGTCTCTCCTGACAACATGTTGAAAGTACATATCCAAAGGGTGACAAAATCTGGCCATCCTTACTTCTAAGGAGCATTTGGCCTGTGCTTCTTCCAAGACAAGTTTTTATTGGTGCTTCTGGTAGTCCATAGTACTTTCTATGGTTCTTTTTTCCTAGCACCGTAATTCAAATGCATCAATTCTTCTTTGGCCTGCCTTATTTAATCTCCAAATTTTACATGCATAGGAAGTGTTTGAACATACTATGGCTTGTGTCAGATGCACCTTAGTTCTCAAAATAACATCCCTGCTTTTCAATACTCTAAAGAGGTCTTGCGAATATTTAGCCAATACAATGCAATGCATTTATTAAGCTCTTGACTGCTGCTTGCATGAGCGTTGATCATGGATCCAAGGAAGAGGAAATCCTTGACCACCTCACAATTCTACATCTAAGCATATACCTCAAAGAATAACAAACAGAGACTCAAAGAGATAGTGGTATACAAGTTCACTGCAGCACTACCCACAATAGCTGAGAGGTGACTATTACCAAAGTGCCCAGGGCCCGAAGAATGGATAAACCAAACAATATCTAAGTCATACAATGGAATATTATTCAGCCTTTAAAAAGGAATGATGTTTTGGAACATGCTACACCATGCAGGGACCTTGAACACCTTCTGCTGAGTGAAACAAGTCAGACCATAATGAAATTGATATAAAATTTGCAGAATCCATAGGGAAATCCATAGACAGCAAGTAGAGTCACGGTTGATAAGGATTGGGTGACGAAAGCAATGGGGAGTGACTGGTTAATGAGCATTGACTGTGTCTCCATTCAGAGTGATCCAAATGTTGGCCTGATCCTACATTCGATTTGCATGGAGCCCCTGCCCTCTCCTGAGGGGTAGCCTCAGCAAAGGCACTGGCAGGCTCAGAATCTTGGTTTCCTGACCTGTGAGTGTGCTGGAAAGATTAGATGGAGTAATAAATAATGACACTGATCACAACCAATAATTATACAGCACTTACTATGGGCCAGACATTGTTCCCCAGCCGTGCTTCTAGCAGGCACACAAATACAATGCCCTTGGGGCCTAACAGAAACTCAGATTCCACTTCAGCAGATCTGAAGCAAGCTGCGAGAAATGGAGTTTCTCATGGGGACAACAGTGAGGACCAGGATTCTCAGAAGGATTGAGGCATTTGAATGGCAGTGATGGCAAAGACCGTTTGTGGAGTATACTGTGTGTGGCCACGAGAATGAGCAAATCAGTCCTGGAGGAAATTGAGCCAGGACACTCTTCACAGGATGTTCTTAGAAGAGAGAATGGCAAAATGTTGTCATGCTGATTTTGGTCATGTCGTTAGGAAAGACCAGTTGCGAGAAGAGGACATCATGTGGATCTGGGGAAACTCTTCATGACACGGACTGGCACCATAAACGCAACAATGACCTCAAACCTGCCAATGGGCAGGAAGATGGCATAGGATCTGGCAGTGATTTTTCCTATCACACCTATGGTCAAAAGGAGTCAAATTTGCCTTACTGGAGACTAACAACAACAACAAGGTCTTTTTATCTATTGATGCATTCAATCTCAACCTCGAACACACAACCTAAGCACTATTTTTCACTTCCCTTCTACACACAGAGCGCAAAGGGGATTCAATGATTTGTCCCAGGTCATGGAGCTAGAAGGACATAGAGCCAGGTGTGGACAATGGAGCGATCTGACAACAGAGACATTAAACATAAGCAGGGCTTTGTCTCCCACAAAGATCATAGGCATAACCATAGTGGACTTGGCACAAGTCCTGTTGCATGGCAACCTTTTAGCAGATAGGTCCTATCTTAGTGCCATCCAGTTGACAGCAAGTCAGCGACTGTATAGGACAGGGTAGAACTGTCTGTGGGTTTTTGACACGAAATATTTACAGCATTAGAACTCCTAATCTTTCTCCCACAAAAGTCCCTATGATTATTAGTAATTTGGTCAGAAGTCACTTTAATGGTGACCAAATCCTTCGTTTTTTGGGATTCAACATTATACGCCACTGCTTCTAATAGCTCCTCGCCCCAAACCAAAACAGGCTTGAGAGACTTGATTCTGACTCATGGTGCCCCCATATGTGCATTGCATAGGACTTTCAAGACTATAGGCTTTAAGCAGGTTGCCAGGCCTTTCCTCCATGGTGTCCCTGGGTGAGTTCCAACGGCAAATGATTTGTTAAATAGTTGTGTGTGGAACTGTTTTCCCCCCTTCAGGAACTCCAATATCCTTGCAGCCCTCTATTCACAAAGGACTGTCCTTCCAACCAAGAGCTCAGAGTGTTTGTTTTCTCTCTTATTTTCTTTACATCAAGTTGTTTGGGACTCCCCAGCAGCTGGGTCCCAGGGACATATTTATATGTAATTATGACCCTGTCATCTACAACATGATCATGACAAATGGAGAAAAGGCTGAAGTGATCAGGGCTATCTTCTTTCTGGAGTCCACAATAAATGATCATGCGAGCCCCGGTCAAGAACTCAAGGGATGTATTGTATTGGGTAAATCTGCTGTTTGAGATCTCTTTCTTTTTTACTTTTTTTGC
Organism: Tenrec ecaudatus; assembly: GCF_050624435.1. Lineage (NCBI taxonomy): Eukaryota > Metazoa > Chordata > Mammalia > Afrosoricida > Tenrecidae > Tenrec > Tenrec ecaudatus. The sequence goes on along the minus strand of NW_027457650.1, from coordinate 1,928,090 downwards.
AGCTGGGAAAGAGAGAGGGGAGATGGGCTGTTCTCCCAAGTTGGGGTCCCTGCAGGGGCACCCCCCACTCAAACCTGGCCAACTCCACTCGGGAATAGAGTTCCCTGCCACTTCTGTAGAACTGCCCTGTGGAAGGACCAATGTCCTAAAGGTTCAGAATGGAGAAGACAAGTTTCAAGAGCTACAGCCTAGCCCCTTACAGCCAGAGTGATACGCAACAAGGGCGCCCACAGGCACTTTCTAGGGATCTTAAATAGTTGGGGCTTAAGGAGAGTGGCACGGGGCTCTAGCAAGCTAGGAGCCCATCCCAGGCTGGGGTTACATATCCCAAGCCCTTGATGGGGAGGCCTCAGGTAAGCAGTGGGCCCAATGGAGTTCTGGGTATGTGGGCCTGGGGGAGGGGAGACGCCTTTGGGGCTGGACCAACCAAGGGCTTCCCAAGTGGGATGGGGTGCAGGGCCCTGGGCAGAGTCCCTCTTCCTCTCCATCCTCCATGGCCAGTCAGGCTAACACAAGATCTTGGGCAGGCAGGGGGCCTGGGGCAGTGCCCAGATGAGCCAGGGGCTAGCTGGGCAGGGGGTGTTTCTGGGTAGGCAGAGGGCCTCGGGCAGGGTCTTTGTGGCAGGCCCAGACCCAGGTGGGCAGGGACCTGGAACAGGGATCCCAGGTGTGTGCCCGGCCTGGACTGGACCCAGGGTTGGCAAGGGCCCTTATGCAGGTTCCTGGGTGGGCAGCGGGCCCAGGGTAGAGTCTTGGTGGTGAGTAGGCCCAGGGTGGGGTCAGGGGGTCTGGAGTGTGGTCCTGGGTTCGTCAGCTGGGCAGGGCGAGAATCCTGGTGGCTGGCCAGGTGCCTGGTGGGCTGCAGACCCACATCAGGGGTCATGGTGGCAAGGCCCTCCCTGGTGGGCAGGAGTCTGGGAAGGGGCGGGAAGGCTGCACAGGCCACACCTGGTCTTTGAAGTCCTAGGCCTTGCGCATTAGGTCATTATGGCCCATGGAGGCAGTGCGGCTCCGAGGTTGGCTCACAGCCTTCAGAGCTTGGCTCGCTCAGCTCCTGAGCCCTTGACCTCTATAGGAAGTGCTGGCTGGCCTCCTGTCATGTTCTCAATAGGCTCCAGCTGCTGCCAAGTAGGCCAAGCCTAAAGGGGCCATGACCTTCCACCTGTGCGCCCCTCCTCCTCACCCTTAAAGGGGCCGCGTGCTGCCGCCAGAGACCTCTTTCAAAAGTGTTCTTCAAAGTGTTTAAGAGCAAGAATGTTACATTAAGGTGCACCTGACTAAAGCCATCTTAGTCATATTTTCTATGGCCTTCTATGCACGTGAAAGTTGGACATTGAAAAGGAAGATCAGAGAAGAATCAATGCATTTGAATTGGGAGGCTGGTGAAGAATATTGAAAGTACTATGAACTCCCAAAGAACAAACAAATGTGGGTTAGAAGTACTGCCAGAATACTCCTTAGAAGCCAGGATGGTGAGGCTTCCCCTCACGTACCTTGGACATACTGTTAGGGAGAGACCAGTCCCTGGAGGAGGAAGGATGTCCTGCTAGGTGAAGCAGAGAGTAAGTGAAAATGAGGAAGAACTTCGTCCAATGGATTGACACAGTGGCTGCAACAAGGGGCTCAAACATAACAACAATTGAAAGGATGGGGCAGGACTGGGTTGTGTTTCGTTCTATTATCCATAGGGTGGCTAGGGGTTGGAACTGACTCAATGGCATCTAACAGGAGAAACAATGTCTACACCCACTACTAACAGGACAGGAAGTTTCCCAACCCCTCTCATCTCTCAACCCCAGGAACAGAGATGCCACCTTCCTTCTAGCTGTATTCCCAGTATCTAGAACAGAGCTCAGCAATGAAGTACCTAACAAACCAGAAGTAGCTGTTACTTAGCCCATGCTTCAGAGGTCTCAGTTCCCAAGTCCCAAAACAATGACATCATTGTTGTTGTTTGTTGCCATCAAGTCGACTTCCAGTTACACCTGCGTCACACCTGCCTACCTAGAATCCCACCTTATGAAAATAAGCCAGAACAATGATTCTTGCCCACGGTGTCTGCAGACTATGGCTCACCACTCTGAAGGGATGTCATGTAAATGTTGAACTGCTAGTTCAAAGGTTGACAGTTCAAACCACCAGCTGCTTCAAGGAAAACGATGAGGCTGTCTGTTCCAGTAATGTTGGACAACGTTGGAAAACTTACATAGGGTCTCCATGAGTTGGAATTGACTGGACAGTAATGGGTTTTCTGTACCTGGAATGATGATGCGACCAGAGAAAGAATGAGAGGGAAGTCTGAAAAAGAAGCACTGACCTGCCCTCCATCGGGCTGTTTTGTGATTTTTTTTGCAGCAGATGGTTCGAAGGGAACAGGGAATGAAGAGGCAGAGTGCATGGCACAGTGGAGGGCTATTTGCCATTCTGACCAAGTGCCTCTGTGAGAAAAGGGGGGGGGAGCCTTGACCTGGATCTTGATCAAAGCCCAAGAAAATATATGAATTTCCAGAATGAGAGATGTTTCCCAAGTCAGGGTATTAACAGGAGCTGACAGCTCTCACCTCTGACCCTGCGGGGTCTTGTTCAAAGAATCTCCTGGACTGGGTGGGAGGTGGGTGGTTAGGCAGAGAGACAAAGAGAGAGTCAAACTAGGAACTCTGGCTCTTTCCCAGCCTGAGCCTGAGCCCCTGAGCCTCCTCAACTCCACTCTCCCCCTTCCCCGGCCCCCCACAGGGACACCTTCCAGAGGTCTTCCTGTACCCATATGTAGGTTTTGGCTCTTCCTGCTTTTGGCTCTGCTCAGTGGCAGGGCATTTGAAGGGTGGTTTTGGGATTTGTACAGTTGACATTAGGGTAAATGCGTGATCATTTCTTAAATTTATCCTACTGCAGCTTTAGGCTGTGTTTCCAAACTCCCTGTCCTCACAGAGGCTCTACAGAGGGGACAGTGTCTCTGATTCCACCTGGAAGTTCCTGGTTGAGCCCATGGATTTCCCATCCCAGTCTAGCCATGGCACCAGGGATCAGGATGCTAGGAGAGGGGCAAATGGGTCCCCAAAGGAGATGTGTGGTGACCACAAAAGTGACACACTGGTGGTCACCTACTAATTGTACATGGTGGTGCTTGCCCCTCTCAAGGTGGAAACATACAATTTCGCCTATGCCTCTTCTCTAAAAGCAAGTGGACCTGCTTGTGACATGAGGTTTTGGAAAGTTCTTTCATGGGCCACAAAGAAGTGTGGCTGATCCAGTGTCTCAAGCTGATTTCGAGTAGTGTCCAGAGAGTTCGTGGTGAAAGGGGGTAGGGAACTGTGGGGGGCTGGCCAGGGAGTGAACACAGAGTAATTTGAGCCAGACAGAGTAATGCATGGGAGGCAGAATGGCTATGGAAATAATCTGGGGGACGAGTTTGGATCTGCCTCTGTGGGTTTCTGACACTATAAATATGTCCATTGTCAGACGGCCTCATCTTTCTCCCTCTCAGAGCAGCTAGTGGGTTTGAACTGCTGGCTATGTGATTAGTAGTGGGATGCTTAACCCACAGCATCACCAAAACTCCTTAGCACGAAGGATATTACCACAACCTCTGCCACCACCCCTTTTTCCTAATTTTCTGAGAGATAGAGAGGAAAGAGTGCTGCCCAGCGTTCGACTCGCTTTAAAGAAAATGGGAGGGCCAGGGTGATGACAGCAGGTGGCTGGAACATCCCAGCCTGGCATCCAGGGCCACCCGGAAAGATCCTCCCTTGTGGGCTCTGTGAAGTAGGCACACTCAAAGACCACAGGACCTCGGTCTCAGCTGTCGGCCTCAGGGCTTGGGTTTCTTAGTTCCTGCTGCTTGGGGAGGGGCTGCTCGATGGAGAGCCTCGTCACTTAGCATCATGGCTGCTCAGACGTGAAACCCTTGAGTCGTGTAATTTACATTTCATGCACAATTGAAGCAGCTAATGGTGTCATTCTCCAAGGGGGGAACAAGTTGTCATAATGTTAATTACATTGCAGGCGTGCTCCCTCTCCTTTGTCCCCAAATGCTCCATGGGAAGTTCCCAGGTAGCAGTCGAGTGGGTGTCCAAGAGAGTGGCTTTGGCTCTCTGCAAGTTGTCAGGGCTGAGGAGTGGTTACAAGACCAAGAATTCTTTCTCTTTCTTCTTTGTGGGTGTGTTGGCGCAGTGCGAGTAGAGGTGGCAGCTAAAACAGCCCAGTGATCTCCCCAACCTTTTCTCACCTGAGCGTGTGCAATTGGGCAGGGCTGCAGGGTGCCTGTTCAATACTCAAGCTAATTTTGCTTGATAGGGGACAGTGGAGATGATGTGTAGGGAAAAGGAGGCAAAATCCAACCACTCTTAGTCCAGATATCAGCAGACGGTAGAGCTAAGCCTGTAGTCTCTGAAGCTGGTATGCTGGGATTTAAATTCCAGCTCCCCTTTGGTAACCTGGTTACACCTGTGCCAGATGGCTTCACCTCTCTTTTCATTCGTGTTCTCACCTATAGACGGATGCTGATGCACTACCAATGGGTCAGTCGATTCCAACTCACAGTGAGGCTGGAGGACAGAGTGGAACCATTCTATAGGCGTTCCCATAGGCTGTGACTGATACTGGAGCAAATTGACGCATCATTCTCATGGGCAGCTGCTGAGGGTTTCGCTGAGCTAGTGGTAAATAGTCAAGGGCTTCTCTATTGCCCTGCCAGCGCTCCTCTTAAAGGGGTTGCAAAAGTCACCACAACCCCACTTCTCTAGAGTTCATTCAGACTCATAGTAACTCAGCAGGATAAAGTAATAACTGTCCCTGAAGACATCAGACCCTGAAAATCTTTATGAGCTCAGACAGCCCCATCGTGATTCCGAAGAACAGCAGGTGGGTTTGAACTACCGACCTTCTGGTTAGCAGTTCTAATGCTTCACCCACACCACCACCCGTGGGATGAAATGAGTGAATGTACATGCAATGCTTAGAACACTAGTACATAACATGCACTTAGTAATTGTGAGCTATTGTGGTAGGAGGGGAGTCCAAAAACCAAAGCAAACTCACTGCCATCGAATCCACTCTGACTCCCCATGACCTGAGTTCTACCCTATAGGACAGGGTCCAACTGTTCCTGTGGGTATTTGAGATTGTATCTTTATAGGATTGGAAAGTTTCATGTTTTTCCCTGAGAGTGGCTGGTGGTTTTGAACTGTTGGCTTTGGGCTTAGCAGCCCAATATGTAATCACCCACGCCATTATTAAATGAGAGCTACGAGTTTCTGACATTTTCTGTGAGGTGGTAGAAGTATATGTCATTCCTATATTTAAAGAAGGTAAATCTACTGAAAGAGAACAATTGTCATGGCTTTCCAAAGAGAGGAGAGATGTCAGTTTTAAGGATATATAGAGCTGTGAGTCATCCCTGGAGAGTACAAATGGTTAAAACACTTGGCCATTAATAGAAACTGAGGAGGTTCAAGCGCACCTAGAAATACCTTGTAAGAACCTGGCCATCTGTTTCTGAAAGGTTATGCCCATTGAAAGTCCTATGACTCACCATGAATCGCAATCAACTCAGTGCCAAATGGTCATTTTTAATTTCAGGATGGTTCCTGGGCACAAAGCAAACATTCTAAGTTGTCTATTGAAGAGGAGGTTTGTGAGAGCACCTGGCCCATTCAAACACAACTGATGAGGAACCTCGGTGGGGCCACTGTACACAGACCAGGCCTTGCTTTCTCCACATCTGGTTTTGTTGGATGCTGTCAAGTTGGTTTCAACTCGTGGCGACTCTACATACAACCGAAAGAAACACTGCCTGCTCCTGTGCCAGCCTCACAATTGTTATGTTTTAGTGTGTTGTTGTAGAAACTGTGTCCATCCATCTTGGTGAGGGTCCTCCCCTTTTGGGCGCCCCTTTACCAAGCATGATGCCCTTTTCCATGATGTTGCTCCTCATAGCTCCTGATGCCCAAGGATGTGAGATGAAGTCTAGCCATCCTTGCCTCTAAGGAGCAAACTGGATACACTTCTTTCAAGACAGATCTTGCTCCTCAACTGAAATTCTTGCAGAGAGAGTGAAAACACACCTGATTTTCCTAGAGCCTGATTTCCCAAAGTGGGCAACACCACCCACCTACTGGGCACAGAAAAATCCAGAGATCTACAAATCAGATATCTACATTTTATCCTGGATGGTGGGCTATAGTACAAAATTCTTTAATTGCTGGGGGGTCCTGAGTAATTTCTTTTTCTGAAAAGAGGGCAGTAGGCAGAATACGTTTGGGAACCTTTGGTCTGGAGCAGGAGCTGAAAACCTGTTTTTCTGCCAAGGACCATGTGGTGATTTATAACATCATTCATCGGGCCATAGAGGTCAAATATTTAATGAACTCACTCCTAAGGTGATGGCTACAAATGCTTCTCGTTGGTGAGATGTGTGATGCTGGCAGCAATTGATTATTTGGGGGGCCCTATACAGCCCTCGGGCCATATGTTGGTCTAAGGTAGTGGAACTCAACCAGTGGGTCACGACACCTTTGGGGGTCCAATGTCACTTTCACAGGGGTTGCCTGGTTCATCGCAGTAGCAAAACTACAGTGATGAATTAGCGATGAAATAATTTTTATGATCGAGGTAAACACAACCTGAGGAACTGTATGAAAGAATCATGGCATTCGGAAGTTTGAGAAACACTTGTCTAGGGAATGGTTGGGATCTCCATGTAGGCTACACATGAACTTCCTAGGCAGTCAGGCAGCGTATCACTTGGGTTTCATTGGAGAGGAAAGAACTACTGATCATGTTTCAAGGACAAACAAATCTGGAAGGAAATGCTATTGTGGATGAAAACAAAACATAAAACAAACTCTTGAAAGATTTCTGTATGCTAGAGATGAATTGCAATCCAGAAAATTAAATGATATCTCTGAGGGTTCCAGCAGAAAGCAAACCATGCAGAAGGTTTAATTAAAGAGAGTTTAATGAAGACTATTCATACTGGTGGGGATGGGCTTAAGAAAGCCAACAAAAGATAAGGAGGCCGCGAGGGTCTAACAAGAGCATAAAGCTGTTGCCACGTGTCCTATGGAATTTTCTCTTCAGCTCTTTGACTTTGTCATTTCTTCTCATTGTCTTAGCTACTCTATGATATAGAGCAATTCTGACTCATAGGAATTTGATACTACTGTCCTCTCCCAATTTCCTTTATTTTCCAACTTCATGTGTGTTAAAATATGCAGTATTGCATCAGATTTCCTATGCTCTAAACCAGTGGTTCTCAACCTTCCTAATGCCTTGGCACTATAATGAAGTTCCTGATGTTGTGGTGAACATCCATTCGTAAAAATATTTTCGTTGCTACTTCATAACTGTAATTTTGCTACTATGAAGAAGAGACCGACCCCTGTGAATGGGTATCTCAACCCCCAAAGAGGGCCCGATCCACAGGTTGAGAACCGCTGCTCTAAACTAAGAGGTGTTTCTTTAAGATGTAGTTCAGTATATTGTTAGACACCCAAGTCCTGTTGTTGTTGTTGTTGTTGTTGTTAGGTGCCGTCGAGTGGATTTTGGCTCACAGCAACTCTATGTACAATGTACTGAAACGCTGCCCCGTCCTGTGTATTCCTCACAGTGGTTCTTTGCTTGCGCTCATTGTTGCAGCCACTGAGCTTTTCCAAATTGTAGGGGTTGCCTCTCCTTTGCTGCCCTTCTACTCTAACAATATCTGTGCCTTCCTCTAGGACAGTGCTTCTCAACTTTCCTAAATCCACGACACTTTCATACAGTTCCCTTTGTAGTGGTAGACCCCGAATCATAAAATTATATTCTTTGCTACTTCGTAACTCTCGTTTTGTTACAAGTTATGAATAGTGCAACCCTGTAAAGGGTTCGTCTAAGCCCCAAAGGGGTCATGACACACATGGTGATAACCGCTGCTCTAAATTGAGAGGAGTTTCTCATCAGGTCTTTTTCACCACACTGTTAGAAGCTCAAGTCCATTGGTTGTTGTTGTTAGGTGCTGTCGAGTGGGTATGTCTCATAGCAACTCTACGCACAATATAATGAAATGCCGCCCTGTCCTGTGACATCCTCACAGTGGTTCTCTGCTTGCGCTCATTGTTGCAGCCACTGTGCTAATGCATCTTGTTGGGGACCGCCTCTCTTTTCCTGCCCTTTCATACCAAGATTTGGAACTTCCTCTAGAGCAGTGGTTCTCAACTTTCCTAATGCCATGATATCTTCATACCGATTCTCATTTAGTGGTGACCCCCCCCCCCCAACCATAAAATGATTTCATTGCAGCTTCATAACTGTAATTTTGTTACTGTTATGAGTCACGACACCCCTGTGAAATTTTCATTCCATATCCACAAAGGGGTTGCGACACACAGGTGAAGATCCCCTGCTCTAAACTAAGAGGAGATTCTCTTAAGATAGAATTCAGCATACTGGTAGATGCACAAGTTCTGTTGTTATTGGTGTTAGGTACCATCGAGTGGGTTTTGGCTCATAGTAACTCTATGTACAATATAATGAAACGCTTTCCCATCCTATGCCATCCTCACAGTGGTTCTTTTGCTTGTGCGCATTGTTGCAGCCACTGTGCTAATCCAACTTTTGGGTAGCTGCCTCTTTTTTGTGGCCTTTCTACTGTACCAAGACTTGTGTCTTCCTCTAGGGCACTGGTTGTCAAATTTCCTAATGCCATGACCCTTTCATACAGTTCCTCATGTAGTGGTGACCCCCATCATAACATTATTGTTACTTCATAACTGTAATTTTCCTACAGTTATGAATCATTTCACACCTGTGAAAGGGTCATTCGATCGCGAAAAGTGGTCGCGAACCACAGGTTAAAAACCGCTGGTCTAAAGTAAGAGGAGTTTCTCTTAATATCTACTTCATCCTATTGTCAGAAGCACAAATCCTATACTTATTGTTAGATTCTGTTGTGTAGCTTTCGACGCCTAGCAACTCTAAGCACAATATGATGGAAAGGTGTCCTGTCCTGCGCCATCCTCCCAGTGGTTCTTTTGCTTGCGCGGATTGTTGCAGTCACTGTTGTATTCCATCGTGCTGTGGGCTGCCTCTTTTTGCTGCCCTTCTACTGTACCCAGATCTATGTCTCCCTCTAGTGCAGTGGTTCTCAACCTTCCTAATGTCATGACTCTTTCACACCATTCCTCATGTACTAGTGACCCCCCCCCCCAATCATAAAATTATTTTCCTTGTTATTCCATAACTATAAATTTGCTATTGTTATGAATCAGGTCACCCATGTGAAATGCTCATTGTTCCCTCCTAAGACGTCGTGACCCACAGTTAGAGAACTGTTACTCTACACTAAGAGTTTCTTTTAAAGTCTTCTTCAGCATATTGTTAGAGGCACAAATCCTGTTGTTTGGTGCCTTCGAATGGGTTTAGGCTCATGCCGACTCTATGCACCATGTAATGAAATGCTTTCCCGTCCTGTGCCTTCCATGCAGTGGTTCTTTTGCTCACACTCATTTTTGCAGCCACTGTGCTAATCCATCTTGTTGGGCACTGCCTCTCGTTTCCTGCCCTTCTGTACCAAGATATGTGTCTTCCTCTAGAGCAGTGGTTCTCAACTTTCCAAATGCCACAACCACTTCACACCATTCCTCGTGTAGTGGTGACATCCAACCATAAAATATTTGCATTGCTACATCATAATTGTAATTTTGCTTCTGTTATGGATCAGGCCACCCATGTGAAAGGTTTGTTAGTCTCCTCAAAGGTATCTCAACACACAGTTTGAGAACCAATGGTCTAAGCGAATAGGAATTTCTCTTAAAGTCTACTTCAGAATATTCTTAGAAGCACAAGTACTTTTTATTATTGTTTGGTGCCTTTGAGTGTGTGCTGGCTCATAGCAACTGTATGCACAATATAGTGAAACTCGGCCCCATCTCGTGCTATCCTCACTGTGGTCCTTTGCTTGCGCTCACTGCTGCATCTATTCCATCTTGTAGGGGCTGCCTGACTTTTGCAGCCCTTCTGCTTTACCAACATTCGTGTCTTCCTCTAGGACAAATTTCTCATACATCCTAATTCTGCGGCCCTTTCATACAGTTCCCAATGTAGTGGTGGACCCCAATCATGAAATTATATTCATTGATATTTCATAACTGTACTTTTGCTACTGTTATGAATCAGGCCATCACTGTGGAGGGGTGTTTCGAAACACCCCCCACCTGAAAGTGTTCACGACCCAATGTTGAGAACCCTGCTGTAAACTAAGAAGAGTTGCTCTTAAGATTTACTTCAGCATATTGTTAAACACACAAGCCCTGTTGTTATTGTTGTTAAGTTCCGCGGAGGGGGTTTTGGTTCATCGCATCTCTATGCACAATATCATGAAATGCTTCCCAGAACTGTGCCATCCTGTCAGTGGTTGTTTGCTAGTGCTCATTGTGGGAGCCATATTTGGGGGGGGGCTGGCTATTTTTTGTTGCTCTTCTACTCTACCAAGATTTGTGTCTTCCTTTAGGGCAGTGGTTCTCAACCTTCCTAATGCTACGACATTTTCATACCGTTCCTCATATAGTGCTGACTGCCAAATCATAAAATTATTTTCATTGCAACTTTGTAACTCTAATTTTTCTACTGTTATGACTGGGCGACCACTATGAAAGGTTCATTCATCCCCCAACAGGGCTCGTGACCCAAAAGTTGAGAACCCCTGCACTAAACTAATAGGAGTTTCTCTTAAGGTCTACTTCAGCACATTATAAGAAACACAAGTCCTGTTGTTTTGTTGTCAGGTGCAGTCGAGTGGGTTTTGACTCATAGCAACTCTATGCTCCATATAATGTAACGCTGCCCCATCTTGTGCCATCCTCACAGTGTTCCCTTAGCTTGAGCTCATTGCTGCAGCCACTATGCTATTCCATCTATTTGGGGGCTGACTCTATATTGCGGCCCTTCAACTGTATCAAGACTTGTGTCTTCCTGTAGGACTGTGGTTTTCAGCAATCCTAATGCCACGACCCTTTCATACAGTGCCTCGTCTAGTAATGACCCCCCAACCAAAAAATTATACTGTTGCTACTTCATAACTGTAATTTTGCTACTGTTACGTATCTGGCCACGCCTATGGGAGGGTCATTCGAACACCCCCAAAGGATTTACCACTCACAAGTTGAGAACGGCTGCTCTAAACTAAGAGCAGTTTCTCTCAAGGTTTAGTTGAGCATACTGTTATATGTATAATTCCTCCTGTTATTGTTGTTCGGGCCGTGGAGAGGGTTTGGGCTCATAGCAACCCTGTGCACAATATAATAAAGGCCTGCCCAGTCTTGCATCATCCTCACGGTGGTTCTTTGCTTGCGCTCATTGTTGCAGCCACCGTGCAAATCCGTCTTGTAGGGACTTCCTCTCTTCTGCTGCCCTTCTACTGTACTTGCGTCTTCCTCTAGGACAGTGTTTCTCACCCTTCCTATTTCTACGACCTTTCCATACACTTCCCAATGTGTAGTGGTGGTCCCCAAAGCATAAAGGTTTTTTTCTACTGTTATTCCATAACTGTAATTTTGCAAGTCTTATGAATCTAGTCACCCCGTGAAAGGGTTGTTCAACCAACCAAAGTGGTCACAAATCACAGGTTGAGAACCGCTGTTCTAAATTAAGAGGAGTTTCTCCTGTGGTATAGCTCAGTATATTATTACACGCAGGAGTCCTGTTCTTATTGTTGTTAGGGGCTGTCGAGTGGGTTTGGCTCATAGTTGGCTCATAACAACTCTATGCACAGTATCATGAAACACTGTTCCATCCTCTAACACCCTCACACTTTTCTTTTGTTTTCACTCATTGTTGCAGTCTCTGTGCTAATCCATCTTTTGGGGGACTGCCTCTCATTTGCTGACCTTCTACTGAACCCAGATTTGTGTCTTCCTCTAGGGCAGTGGTTCTCAAACTTCCTAATGCACGACTCTTTCAACCATTCCTCATATATTGGTGACCTCCCCCCCAATCATAAAATTACTTTCCTTGTTACTTTATAACTAAAATTATGCTACTGTTATGAATCAGGCCACCATGTGATATAGTCCTTCTCCACCCCACCCCCAAAAGGCATCACGACCCACAGTTAGAGAACTGGTATTCTACACTAAGAGGAGTTTCTTTTTAAGGGATGTTTCAGCATATTGTTAGAAGCACAAATCCTGTTCTTGTTTTTGGCTGCCTTCGAGTGGGTTTTGGCTCATACCAACCCTATGCACAATGTAATGAAACGTTGTCCTGCCCTGTGCATCCTCACGGTGGTTCTTCTGTTTGGGCTCATTGTTGCGGGCACTGTGGTAATCCATCTTGTTAGGGACTACCTCTCTTTTCCTGCCCTTCCGTACCATGATTTGTGTCTTCTTCAAGAATAGTGGTTCTCAACTTTCTGAATGCCACTACTATTTCATACCAGTCCTCATGTAGTGGTGACTCCCCAACCATAAAATATTTTCATTGCTACAGCATAACTGTAATTTCGCTTCTGTTATGGATCAGGCCACCCATGTGAAAGGTTCATTAGTCTTCTAAAGGCACTGTGACACAGTTTGAGAACCACTGGTCTAAACTAAGGGGAGTTTCTCTAAAAGGTTTACTTCAGCATATTCATAGACGCACAGTCCTGTTGTTATTTTTTGGTGCCTTTGAGTGTGTGCTGTCTTATAGCAACTCTATACACAATATAATGAAACGTGACCCCGTCTCATGCCACCCTCAAAGTGGTTATTTTGCTTGTTGTCATTGTTGCAGCCATGGGCTAATCCAACTTTTGGGGGGCTGCCTCTCTTTCGCTGCCCCTCTACTGCCCTTTCATTCATTTCCTCATGTAGTGATGAACCCCCAATCATAAAATTATTTTCATTGCTACTTTGTAACTTTAGTTTTGCTACAGTTATGAATCAGGCCTCCACTGTGAAAGGGTCATTTGACCCCTCCAAAGGGCTCGCGACCCACAGATTGAGAACCACTGCTCTAAACTAAGAGGAGTTTCTCTTAGGATCCACAGCACCATATTGGGAAAAGCATGAGTCCTACAGTGATTGTTGTTAGGTGTTGCCCAGTGGGTTTCGATTCTCAGCAACTCTACGCACAAGATAATGAAACGCTGCCCCGTCCTGTGCCATCCTCACAGTGGTTTCTTGTCTGCACTCATTGTTGCAGCCACTGCGCTAATCTATCATCTGGGGATCTGCCTCTCATTTGCTGCCTTTCTGCTCAGCCAAGATTTCTGTCTTGCTCGAGGACAGTGGCTCTCAAACTTCCTCTAATGTCACAGGCCTTTTATACCACTCCTCATGTAGTGGGTACAATACCAGCCATAAATTTATCATCATTGCTACTTCATAACTGTAATGTAGCTACTGCTATGAATTGGGCCACCCCTGTGCACGGGTAGTTCATCACCCTAATGGAGTCATGACCCACAGGTTGAGAATCTCTGCTCCAAACTATGAAGAATGTCTCTTAAGATATATTTCAGCACATTGTTAGAAGCAAAAGTCCTGTTGTTATTGTATTTAGGTGCCTTCAAGTGGGTTTTGGCTCATAGCAACTCTATGCAAAATATAACGAAACGCTCCCCCATCCTGTGCATTCCTCACAGTGGTTCTTTGCTTGTGCTGGTTGTTGCAGCCACTGAGCTATTCCAACTTGGAGGGGCTGCCTCTCCTTTGCTGCCCTTCTACTCTACCAACATTTGTGTCTTCCTCTCTGACAGTGGTTCCCAATCTTCCTAAATCCACGACCCTTTCATGCAGTTCCCAAAATAGTGGTGGACCCCCAGTCATACAAAATTTTCACTGATATTTCATAACTGCAATTTTGCTAATCTTATGAATCAGGCAGCCCTTGTGAAAGGGTCATTCAACCCACTCACTCCCCAAAAGGGTTCGTGATTCATAGGCTGAGAAGCCTGCACTAAACTAAGAGGCGTTTCTCTTAAGATCTACGTCAGCATATTGTTAGAAGTTCAAGTTCTTTTTGTGTTGCTGTTAGTTGCCGTCGAGTGGGTTTTGACTCTCAGCAACTCTACGCACAATATAATGAAACGTTGCCCCGTCCTGTGCCGTCCTCACAGTGGTTCGTTGATGGCACTCATTGTTGCAGCCACTGAGCTATTCCATCTTGTAGGGTCTGCCTCTCACTTGCTGCCCTTCTGCAGTACCACGTTTTGTGTATTCCTCTCAGGCAGTGTTTCTGAACCTTCTTAATGTCATGGCTCCTTTATACAATTCTTAATGTAGTGGTGATCTTCCAACAGTAATTTTTTTTCATTGTTACTCCATTACTGTGATTTCACTACTGTTATGAATTGGGCAACACCTGTGAGAGGCTTGTCTGAAACCCCATAGGGGTCGCGAACCACAATTTAAGAACCACTGCTCAAAATTTAGAGGAGTTTCTCTTAAGATCTAGTTCAGCATATTGTTAGAAGTACACGTCCTGTAGTTATTGTCGTTAAGTTCCGTCGAGTGGGTTTTGACTCTAAGCAACTCTATGCACAATATAATGAAATGCTGCCCAGTCCAATGCCATGCTCAGAGTTGTTCATTTGCCTGTGCTCATTGTTGCAGCCACTGGGCTAATCAATCTTGTAGGGGCTGCCTCTCCTTTGCTGCCCTTCTACTCTACCAAGAATTATGTCTTCCTCTAGGGAAGTGGTTCTCAACCTTCCTAATGCCACGACTCTTTCATACCATTCCTCATGTAGTGGTGACTGCCAAATCATGAAATTATTTTCATTGCTACATCATAACTCTAATTTTTCCACTTTAATGAACGGTCCACTGCCGTGAAAGGGTCATTCATCCCCCAAAAGGGGTCACGACCCTCAGTTTGAGGCCCGCTGCGCTAAACTAATAGGAGATTCTCTTAAGATTCTCTTAGAAAAACAAGTCGTGTTTTTTTTTCTTGTGGGTTTTGACTCATAGCAACTCTATGTCAATATAATGAAACACTGTCCCGTCTTGTGCCATCCTTGCAGTGTTTCTTTGGCTTGTGTTTATTGTTGCAGCCACTGTGCTATCCCATCTATATTGGGGCTGAGTCTATTTTGTTGTCCTTCAACTGTATCAAGAATT
Source organism: Tenrec ecaudatus (assembly GCF_050624435.1). Classification (NCBI taxonomy): domain Eukaryota; kingdom Metazoa; phylum Chordata; class Mammalia; order Afrosoricida; family Tenrecidae; genus Tenrec; species Tenrec ecaudatus. The sequence goes on along the minus strand of NW_027457650.1, from coordinate 1,913,013 downwards.
GAGTCTTCCTCTTGGACAGTGGTTTTCAACATCCTTACTCACGACCCTTTCATCCAGTTCCTCATGTAGTCGTGACCAACCAACCATAAAATTATTTTTGTTGCTACATCATAGCTATAGTTTTGCTACTGCTATAATTCAGGCCACCCCATGAAAGGGCTGTTTGCCCCCCTAAGGAGACACGACCCACAGGTCGAGAGCCGCTGCTCTAAACGAAGGGGAGATTCTCTTAAGGTCTTCTTCAGCATATTGTTAGAAGCACAAGTCCTGTTGTTATTGTTGTTGGGTGCAGTCGAGTGGGTTTGGCTCATAGCCACTCTCTGCACAATATAATGAAACTCTGGGGGTCTTAAAGGCTTGAAGGCAAACAGGCAGAAATGTAGCTCGGAAGCAACAAAGCCCACAGAGAAGAAGCACACAAGCCTAAGTGAACACGAGGTGTTGAAGGGATCAGGTAGTAGACACCAAAGAACAAAAACCATCATTGTGTGATCACCTTCTCCACATAAACGCTGAAGATGAATGTGTGCATAAGTAAGTGTGGTGAAGAAGGCTGATGGTGGCCGGCTATCAAGCGATATAGCCTCCCGGGTCTTAGAGGCTTGAAAGTAAACAAGCAGGCCCAGAACAACAAAGCCCACATGGAAGCATCACACCAACATGTGTGATCATGAAGGGCTGAGGGGACCAGTTTTCAAGTAACAAAAGCGGGAGGGGGGCTTATATCATCGTGAATGAGGGGAGTGCATGACGGGGGACCAATGCCCACCTGTAGACAACTGGACACCCCTTGCGGAGGGGTAGTGGGAAGGAGATGAGTCACTCAGGGTTCAGTGTAGCAATAATGAAACTCACAACCTTCCTCCAGTTATTAAACGCTTCCTTCCCCCACCTCTCATGATCCCAATTCTACCTTGCAAACCTGGTTAGACCAGATGATACACAGCGGTACAGACGGGAACAGGAAACACAGGGAATCCAGGACAGATGAACCCCCCAGGACTAGCGGTGAGAGTGGCGATACTGGGAAGGAAGTGGGTGTAGAAATGGGAAACCGATCACAAGGATCTACATTTAACATCCCCCCTGGGAGATGGGCAACAGAAAATTGGGTGAAGGGAGATGCCGCACAGTGTAAGATAAGAGAAAATAATAATGTATAAATTATTAAGGGTTCATGAGGGAAGAGGAGCAGGGTGAGAGGGGGAGAGGGGAAAGGGGAAATAAGCTGATTCCAGGAACCCAAGCGGAAAGCAAATTTTGAGAATGATGAAGGCAACCAATGTATAAGTGTGCTTTACACAATTGGTGTATGTATGGATTGTGATGAGTTGTATGAGCCCCAATAAAATGGTTTTAAAAAAGAAAAGGAAAGAAATGTCTATAAATGAATGAAGGCAACATATGTACAAAATGCCTGATGCAATCAATATGGATTGCAACAAAAGTTGTAAGAGTCTCCAGTAAAAGATTTTTAATAAAAATGTATATATAATAAATATTTTCCTAACTTATATAAATGATTAATAAGAATAAAATTAAGCAGCCTGGGTTTTTTATAGGAAAGATGATAAAAGAACAAATGAGAGATTCAGCAGGAAGCAATGGATAGGAAAATATTATAAGGAAAGTTTTCTCTTATATGGAATGTACATTCTCTTACATGACAACAATCAGAATATACCGTAAGAACCTCAGACCAAATACTAGAATAAAATAGAGGAAACAATTCCCAACCCTACAATAAAATGCTATATGCTTTCTATGATTTTCACAAAAGTTCAAATTCTTTAACAAAATATTTTGTTCATTCAAATTTTTAATTATGCATAAATTTATGTCTACTTGCGTTACATCTCATACAAAGGCATAAGAATTGCTTTTGCTCTATCTAAAACTAAATAGAAGATAGTGAAGGTGAAAAAATAGCTTTCGTGAATGTTGCTTTGAAATACAAATGGCATTGTCCAAAGAAATTTAAATGATTTAATTTTTTTAAATCATTTTATTAGGGGCACATACAACTCTTATCACAATCCATACATACATCAGTTGTGTAAAGCACATCCATACATTCATTGCCCTCATCATTCTCAAAACATTTGCTCTCCATTTAAGGCCCTGGCATCATGTCCTCATTTTTCTCCGCACTCCCTGTTCCCCCCTCACTCATGAACCCTTGATAATTTGTCAGATCTTACATATTTTGTCTCCCTCCACCCACTTTTCTGTTGTCCATCCCCCAGGGAGGAAGTTATATGTAGATCCTTGTAACTGAGGTCTCAGAGCAGCTGGGTGGTATGCAGTGGAGGCTCTGGAAGCAGCTGCAGACACTGCGGGAGTTGGCAGCCCAACAGTGGGGGTCACTGCATCCGTCGGTACCAGAAAACTGGCTGGGGTTGCTTATTCCCCTAGATGCTACCACTGCCTTTAAGAGAACCGTGTCGGAGGCCTGTAGACATGTGTCAGGAAAAGATGAGGCCTTCACTGTTTCCTCTTCCCACAAACCTTTGAGGAGAGCCTGCAGGGCAGGGGCTCGGCTCCCTGGCTCCAGTCACCTGCCCTTCCCCACAGCCACACCCTCGCCAGCCCCAACTCCCCCTGGCCTGGGTTTGCTTCTTGAATCCAGAGGAGCAGCCTGGGCAAAGACCATGAAGAACCTTGTCCTTCAGGCAGCCCCTTTGATTGGGTCACTTGTCCTGCAGAGTGTGGACACATGCACACTAACTGTTGGGGGACTCAGGCTGTCACCACAGGGGCCAGGATTTGAAGAGGATGCTGGCACTGCAGTGCTTCCTGAGGGAAGCGGAAGACTTGCAGAGCTGGCTGAGCAGCCAGCAGCAGGTGACCAGAGGAGAGAGGACTAGGAGCACACCCTAGTGAGGAAGGGGCTAGGGGCAAGGAAGGTGCCCTGGAGCCGAATGAAGACGGGTGGTGGAGGGGGGGCTGCATACACAAGGGGCTGATGGGGAACATCAGTCTGGACTGAGGACAGCTGTGGCTTCCTATTCCCCTCTCTGCGTAGAGGGACAAGTTCTGTGGCTGTCCAGTCCTGCCCTGCCCAGTCACTCACTGAGGTGTCTCACAGCCCACCAGCCAGGGCCCCCTGTGACCCCTCTCCTCTCTTCTCAGCTCCTCTTAACCAAGTTTGCAATGTTTCTGCACCAAGTCAAATGGGTGGCAACCAGGGGGCAGCCTGCCCCACTAGCGGAGAGCCTGCTGGAGTGGCGGCCCAGCACTTCCCCCAGGGCCCAGCAGTGGTGACAGGACCTACAGTGAGTACCAGCAGCCTGGAGTAGGGGTGAGTTTGGGGGAGGTGCTGGGCATGGGGTTGAGGGGCTTCCAGGGAGACCCTTGCTGTGCTGCGCTTTGCCAAACCCCTGAGAGGTGAACTGGCTTACTGTGTGCCATATTGGGGCCACGGGCCACGTGTTCCAAGGAGCAACTTCTGCAGCCTGTAGCTTGGGACCCCTTACTTAAGCTGAGAGGCCATGTCGGACGACCTTCAGCAAAGCTCAGCCTTTGAGTCCTGTGATTCTGGCTTCAGGTCACGGTGAGGGCAGCTGTTGGTTCTGGCCCTGCTGCAAGCAGCCTGGCTGTACCTGGCCCTTCTGGGGACTCCAGATAGCACTGGGGAAACTGGGTGCACCGAGAGGCTGGGTTACTTGCTAGAGACCACAGCTAATTAGCAGTGGAGTTGAGACCCCATATGGCCCTCACCATAAAAAGGAAGTGTTTTCTGCCCTGGTGACGCTTGGCCTTCCCTGAGGTCAAGGGTGACCATAGTAGCCACATGAAGAGTGTCAGAAGTAGGGCACAGTGACTGCCTCAACCTCCCCACTCTCCCCCCGCCGGGGCTCTTCCTGTCTTGGCCTAGTGCCTCTATTGCTGTGGAGCATGCTGGAGAGTTCCCCTACCCCTGCAGGGCCCACAACCTTCCTAGCAGTGCCAGCGGAACTGAGAAGGCACAGCCTGGCAGTGTGTGGCCAGGCTCCCTGGAAATGGTCCCATTGAAGATGTGGAGAGCAGACCGATTGTTTTCCTTTGATTGTGTTACAGGCACCTTACAGAAGAGAAGGACATTTGTAGATCACTGTCTACAGTTTCTGACCTTCAAAGCACTCAATTCATTGCCATCGAGTCGATTTCTATCATCGAGGCCCTGTAGGACAGCACACGACGGCCCCTACAGCTCTCTGAGGCTGTCACTACGGGAGCGGACAGCCGAGCCGCGTCTTTCTGATGTGTTTCAGACCACTGACCTTGCCAGGAGCAGCAGCCCGGGGCATGCCTTTTTCTGACCTTGGGTTTGACTAATATATATATACACACATATAATGCACATATATATATGAATTTTAATATAGAGTGTTTTTGTTTTAAGTGGAAACATACAGAGCAATTTAACAATTTATACACATTTTGTTTGCAGCCCTCATAATATAACACAGTACTCTTCTTGCCTCCTCCCTGGCACCTCCCTCCCTCCTTCACTTTGAGGGCAAATGCTCCCGTTTGCTCTGGGAAGCACTTGCCTCACAGGTGCCATGCGTTCACTTTATCAGCTCGACTGTTGCTTGGGCAGGGGTGATTCCCGGAGCTGGGCTCTGTTTTGGATTTGAAGGGCCCTGGTCTCGGGGTTCCAGCAGTCCCTGTCAAATTTGTAATGCCCTCTCTTCATGAAGTCAACTTCCATTGGCTTTCAAGCTGTGCACAAGTCGCCAGTTTGAACTCAACCAGAGCAGTTTGAGGCGGTGGCTGGGCACCATCTAACTCTCCTGGTCTCCAGGACAAGGATGGAGGGCTGTGGTGTTGGTGGTCCGTTAGTCCTGTGGACTGCTTTGCTTCAGTTTTTTATTTTCTTCACTCGTCAACTCCAGATGGAGAGAGGGGATCCTAGTTGCTAGAGGTGGCTTTGCAATGGAGACACACATTTTATACTAAAGTGAGATTCTTACGTGACATTTGCGTGACTGCAGCAGCCCCTGCTCATCTTCCTCCATGCTCACCCTAGCTGACCACCTTCCTACCTCAGAGGATGGGGCACTCCCTCTGCCCGTCCACCCTCAGGTCCTCACTTTCAGTCCCACAGGATCCTGTGGTATCAATCCCCCCCACCCCGCTATCAGCCCCACCCCCAGCCTACACAAGGATTACAAACCCTCGCTCCACTCAGATTCTCTGTAGCTAGTGTCACCGCCCCTGTGTTCCTCAGAGTGTGCTCTGCACCCATGAGATTATTGATTGGTTTCCACCCATAGTGACCCTCTGTGTCCCACAGGGCTTGCTCTGGGGGCAGCTCTCGGAGGGGGAAACCAGGAGGAGGAGGGGAGGGAGCAGTTGGGCAGAAGAAGGTGTGACGGACCCCACAGAGCCAGACTGCCAATGGAGGACAGGACCCTGCGGCTGTTCCCCAAAGGGGTGCCCCTCAGGGCAGATCAATGCTCTGGAGACCACACCACAGGTGGAGGCCCCTCGACCCCTCCTCAGTCCCACCCTCCACACCCTCACCTACATTTGGAGCTGGGTGAGCTTCTCCTCCTGGGCCGCTAGCTGCCTTTCCAAGTCCTGGTGCCAGGCATGTGGCCCTCTAAGGGGCGGATCCCTGCTCACCCCACAGTCAGGGTCTACCAGGAGGTCCTCTCAGGAGGCCAGCCAGACCTCGGCCTGACCCAGCATTTCCCGTAGCTCCTCCTGGTCCTGGCTCACCTGGCAATCCTCCTGGTGAGGGGCCCAGGCCGTCTGGAGCTCCTGCAGCTGCCTGTCCAGCTCCCGGAGACACTGTGACCTGGGGGGCAGAGGTCTTTTGGGAGGGGCGCAGGGTGTTGCCTGGGTGGGGCAGGGATGGGTTACCATGGAGCAGGGAGAAGCAGGAAAGGGAGCTCTGGCCACGCATCACCATGGCCCTAGCCCTCAGCGCGCACATCTCTGGGGCCATGACGTGGCTGGTGTCCAGCAGCTGCTACCCCACCGGCCGCTCTGCCTGGGCTCTCAGGCAGAGCTCCTGCCCCAGTGTCTCCTTGGCCCCAGCTGGCCCTTCTGAGGATGTAGACTAGCGCCTGCTTCTCTTGAGCCCGAGTGCTCGGTGGGGGACAGGGCATGGGAACAGGTCTTAGGGCAAGAGGGCAGAACAGGGAGGAGGCAGGGAAGAGCTGGGTGCCCCCATCCACATGGAACAGAGCGAGCCCCCATCCAGGTGGGGTGGCACATACAGCAGTGCCTGAGGAAGGCATGGCCATGGGCTACCCACTCCAGCTGCTGGCCCTGCTCCCAGGCCTTCATGGCCAGGTGGCCCAGGCCTTCTGCACCTCAGCCAGCTGGCAGAGAGCAGGCTGAATGCTCCTCCACCCAGGACTCTGCAGCCCATCCTGGCTGTACCCCAGCCTAGGTCAAGCCCAGGCCCGTCATCCCCCATCCCAGAGGGGGTAGGGGCAGGCTGCAGTCCTGCCTGGGGTCAGCTGGGGGTGAGGGCTCTTCATCCATCCATTGCCTACAAAGAGGATTTCTTGCGGGGGGGGGGGGAGGGACTGGGGCGCTCCCCTGCAGGAGGCGGTGCTGGCGCTGCAGGACCTCCACAGACGCCAGGTCGTGGCCAAGGACAGCACCCTCCACCAGGACCACCATCTGCATGTGGCCCCACAGCTCTAGCGCCGCCTGGTGGAAATCGAGGGCACAGCGGGAAGGAAGGCCAGCAACTTTCTCCCTGAGAACAGGGCCACCTCCTTTTGAGCAAAGACTGTGGCTTGGGGATTTGTGGGGCGTTAACACGGAGGGAAATAGGACGAAGACTCTATTCCCTAACTTATAACAGGGAGAATCTGGAAAGCTGGTATTCCACGGTAGGAAAGCCTCTACTTTGGTAAGTTAGAGGTAAAGTCCAAGTACATTATCCTGCTTTAAAAATCATTCTCACGGACTCTCCGTTAAAAGCTAGGCTGCCTTAATGTGAGCACATGGCTGATTGTATCTCTGTGTAGAAGCAGATATGATCCTTTTGCCCTCTCTTCCCACCGTGACACCCAGCCCCCCTTGTAGCTTCCCCCAATGCAGGTATTAGCTTTCCTCACCTTGGTGAGCTCAAGTACAGGGGCCTTACGATAGATACCGCCCACCTTGTTAACCATGCCACTACTGAAGAGGTGTGTCTCCAGGCTCCCTATACACGTCCCAAGATAGCAAAGGTTCCACTTCTCCCAGTTCCACGTGGTCCATCAAGAGGAGCTGAAGTGAGCATGCCTAATAAAACATGTCTGACTCTGTATTGTATTCTCTCGCCCCTGTTTTTCCTGTCCTCTGTGACTTTACTGTGACCTTTACCTATTATCATCGCTGTACATTCGCGCCTTCTGGCCCTTTGGTGGTTAGAAGATGGTTTCCTCTGATCACAGCAGGTTCCTGATGAGGCCCGGGGCCCACAGGCAGGGCCCGAGGGAGGAAAGGGTCTTGACACGCATGTTGGGAGGAAGGCAAAAAGATGGGGAGCCCTGAGCACATGAGGATTGCGGCTCAGGGAGCGAGTGGGCTGCCTGTCAGGGGGTCTGCCTGTAGCACCTCCAATAGTCTGTGAGGAGAGGACTGGCCCCGGGGCCACCCAGCCCCAGGATTTCGGTTGCAGGACCTGTCAGGTGCTCAGTGCACTGAGACACTAGATCCCGAGAAAGGAGGGTGTGAGGAGGGGAGGCAGGGAGCTCTAAGAGTGGCGGTCAGCAAGAAGACCAGCAGGGCCTGTGCTGCCAACGAAACTGCGGTCCGTGCTCAGGGAGCATTGGGAGAGCCCACTTCGTGCTTCTGCCACAAGGAGTGACCTGCGCTGAAGGACTCCAAACTGGGGGCAAGAAGGAGCGTGGTTGGACGGGGAAGGCTGATTGATGCTGAAAGCTGGAGTCAGCCATGCCCCTTCATACACACATGCGCACATGAGAATACACACAGAAGTATGCATGCACACACCCACATGCCCACCCCTACACATGAGCACACACACACACGCACACACACGCACACACATCTGGGGTAGGCCCCTGTGTCCCGAGCCCCTTGGCTGTCGCTGGCCTGTCCCTCTGGGCACCCACCTCTGTGCGGGCTTTCATTGCCTTGTCCAGCCTCCCCCATGTGGCCTCAACGCAGCTCCTGTGGACTTGACTCTGGGCCATGGAGCTGGGGGAGGCGAGTTCCAGGGCACCTGCCAGCTCCCTCAGGGCCTGCACCCTGGCAGCCCCACACTCTGCCTTTTCTCCCGGAAGACCTTGAACTTCTCTTCCAGCATCTGCCACATGTGGGGCTGGAGAGGGTCAATGTGGATGGGGTTCAGGCAGCTCCTAAAACTCACGAAAGTGCCAGCTGGCCCCAACAGCTCCCACATCCCTCAGCCCTGGTTCTAGAACTCTGCAGGGCATCTCCTGCCCCCTCAGCCCACCCAGCATCTACCCTACCCTCCGTTCCTCCATCCACTTTCCCGGCACGACTCACTTCCACACCCTCCAGGTCCTGCCCACACTGTCTCTGGAGAGGGCCCGAGTTCAGGAAACCCCGGGCAGCCCCTGCTGTCTGCGGCCTGTGGAGGAGGCAAAGCTGGGTCGGTAGATCAGGGAGCCTGGTCACAAAGCCCACTTAGCAGGGTCACTTTCCCAAGCCAGGGGCTCCCTGCACCTGCAGGGGCGTTCTGGGAAGAGTTGAGCTGGGCTGAGGATGCCCTGCACAGCCCCAGACTGACCCAGGTCACAGTAGAAGCTACTGCGTTTCCAGCCCAGATGGAGCTTAGGCGAGATAACGATTTTCCCATGATCCTAGCCCAGAGGCTGGCCCGGAGTCTCAGGGGACCTGCATTTGCTGCATGCAAGAACTATGGAGGAGTGCAGCTTCTACCTTTGAAGGGTGTGCAGTCTCCTCCAAACACACAGCATGCCTGGGTGGCACACAACATGGCTACCTGCGGAGTGCCGGGCTTTAGAATGACCCCACCTGCTGACTCATGGGGATCCTCCAGAGGGTTTGCAAGCCAGTAAATCTTTCCAGGAGCAGGGAACCTCTTCTTTCTCCTGAGGAGCAGTTAGTGGGACTGAACCAGGCAACAGCCCAACACTTCCCAAGCAGGCCTCCTGGAGCATTGTTAGAGCAAGGGGTAAACTGCTAGTGATAATGGGCTCCTGGGAGGAGAGTTTGCAGAACGGCCTGAAGCGCTGAGCAAGATCTCAGGACGGTGGACCTCAGGGAGCTTAGGACAAGTTCTAAACCCAGCCAGGAAGCTGAAGGGCTGACCAGACAGAAGCTGAGGGGGAGGAATGAGCATGCTGGGATAACTGCTGACCCCCTCCTGGGGGCAGGGCTTCCTGGTTGAAGCTGTGGGAGCTGACTCAGGCCAGACCCCACCTGCTCTCAGACACTGAGGCCACCATCAAAGTTCACAGCCAACTGTCTCACGTGCTCGTCCATATCCAGGTGGGTGCCTGGGGGAGGGGGTGGCTTCTGCCAGTGCTGCCACCCCAGGCCCAGAGTCCCACCCTCAATGCCAGGGGCCCTTGGCCACCATGCTGTCTCAGGAGAAAGCCACAAGCCTCCCAGATGCTGTGTCCCACTGGGTGGAGGCCCCCCTGAGGAGACATTGATCACACCAATGAATCACACAATCTGCCTCTGACCCCTTGAGGCCTGCTCTCCCCCCACTATCATCACCCCAGTGCCGCTTCCCACTCTGGACTAGAGTGCATAGGTTTTAGCAAGAGATAAAACTCACAACACATGGAACCCAGGAACAGGAATGGGAATAGAGATACCAAAATGATAGGGGGAAGGGTGGTAGAGGATGGGAGGAAGGGGAACCGATAGCAATGATTGACATATAACCACACACCGCTCGCAGGGAGATGAGCAACAGAAAGCTGAGGATAAAAGAGGCAATGGTCGATGTGAGATATGAAAATAATAACAATCTATAATCTATCAAGGAACCACGAGTGGGGGAGGAGGAAAAAAAGGGCAGCTGATCCCAAGGGCTCAATAGAAAGTAAATGTCTAGAAAAGAATGATGGCAATATACGTATGACTATGTAAGATACAATTGGTGTATGGATTGTAACAAGAATTGTAAGAGCCCCCAATAAGGACACACTGAGGATGACGAAATACACCACTGAAAACCTTATGCTAATCATTGATACACTGTCAGGTAGTGGAGGACTAGTAAAACTAGGCAGAACCTTGTCAGAGAGAGGACCAGATGACGAACACTTTTGGTCAGATTAAAGGGGAGGATCAGTGACAAAGAGCCAGTCCGTTTGCAGGATGCATGGCCACGGGACCTGCAACGATGGGTTCAAAAAGAAAGAAATAGGGTGGTCCAGGACTGGCAAGCCTTTCCTTGTCCTGTACATTGGGGTTGCTTTGAAGCAGAACAACTGGACAACACCTACCAACAAGACCAACCGAGGAAGAGGAAGCCACTATGATCCCAGAAACAGACATCACTAGGAAATGTCAGGAGACTTCTATAAAGGTAACCAATGGCCTGGCCCTTCATCACAGAAAGCTGGGGAAGCACCATTGTCCTTTTTAGCAGACGTTCCCCAGATAAATTACTGTCCAGTTGCCCATAGGAAGGAGAAATACCTAAAGACATGACGGCAGGGAGGTTCACTCCGCTATGGCAATGTGCTAATCTGTGCACTTAAATGTTGAAATCCACAGACACACGTGTATAAAAGAGAGTTGTAATTAAATATTAAATGCACATCAAGAAACTACCCTAAAAGATCTTTTTAATCTCATAAGCCCACCATTATGCCAATGGCCCCCAGAATCCACAACCATCTACAAAAGAGATAGAATGAGGCTGACTGCTAGTAAGAGCCAACTCAGAGAAAGCAAAATAATCTCATATTTGGTGGGCATCTGCATATAGATGTGGAGCATCCAAAGCTGTTTCACGTAGATAATGTGGCTTCTGCTCAGATATGTCTGAGTGTACGTGAGGCTTAGAAGGAGAAGCATTTTACTGGCTAAGGCATCATCTCCCTTTACTGAATTTCAAAATCAAGATGCTCATGAACTTGCAATGCTAAAGTGACCAATGCATGAATCATTCCGCCCTTCAGTTAACACCACCTGTGCATCTCGGACATTTGGCGTGATAAGCTAACAATATGAGTGAGTATAACCTGTTGGGAAAAAAGGAAGATACAGAAAGCTCCATTGTTTAATGTAATTGTTGTATATGGGGAGCAGCAGGATGTAATATTTCCCATAAACATCTGATGATGGAAAATGACAATGCCCCTTGACCAAAAAACAAACCAAAAAAAAACACCATGTTGAGGCACTCTCAAAATGAAAAACGTAAATCTGGGTGAGGCAACACAGAAGGCAGCCTGTGAAATGCGGCATGTTAAGATTTCCTTCACATTCAAATAGTTGAAAATCTAAGGCATGAGCTGAGAATAGTAAAACTGTTTCAGGCTCCATAATCGGTGCAGAGAAAACACCAGAATAATTGCCTCTTCCTTAATATACTTGAATCTGCTGGAGTTATATTTGGAGGTGAGATAGGGGAAACTGTTTGAATTACAATAGTACGGAAGTAAAAGCAATTTTACACTGTGAGAAGGTCAAGTGTTTTCATTGGAATCGGTTGTCTGAATGACACCCACCTGGAGCTTTTTTTTTTTTTTTTTTTCTGTTGTAGCTTTTGATTCTGTGTCTTCTCTTCTGCAGGCTAGGTTTCCAGGGTATTGACTGCTTTTTCTAGACTTTTGACAAACTCTTAGTCTGCAGGTTTAACTTCTGGTGCTGGCTGCAGTTTTGTCTATCGGAGGGAGAGGGACACACAATCAAAGGGTTTATTCAGATGGTCTATGTGTCCTAACGTAGAAGTCAGACAGAACAGTCTGGTTACTGTAGTTGCCATCCCCCTGGGACTGAGTTTTGGCTGCATGAGAAGAATGATAGGGATGAAAGTGATGCAAACAGAAGCAAGTATCTTTAATATATTGATGCCTTCAGACTCCAGCCTGGACACTGATCCTTTCTGGGGATTTTATATGCAGTCTCCCCTATCTCCAAAACAGTTCTGAGGAGTCGGTGATTGTGACTGAGTAGGAGGGCTCACTGCCTAGATATCACACGTCGTAGGTCCACATGAGGGCTATTCCAGGTCAAGCGGTGTCTTAGTGTGCCTCAATCAGTGTTTCCACCCAAATCCCTAGGCTTCGGAAGTTCCCAGTACCCTGTGTCCTGCAGTCCCTTTTACCCAATAACCCTCGTGTTTATACTTTATAACCACGTTTTCATTTGTGGAGATCAAAAAAAAATTATTAAATAATGTGGTTTATGGAAATTGAAAAAATAAGCCATTAGAAACTTATTTGTGTAAAAAAAATAATGCCAGTTTGCAAGGAAATATCTGGATAAGCAGAGTAGGCAGTAATAGAGCCGGCTCAAAGTTGGCAGCCAAGCACTTGCTTCATTGAATGTGTGTCACTATCCACAGTGTTGGAAGTTAATTGGCATCATGAAAAAGGTTCCAGAAAGGTCCCCAAAACACTATTCCAAGGATTGAAACCATACATTTCCCCATTCCATTTAACCTCCAGATCATTCAAGCTTTTAAAAAACAGGTCAATTTCACATTCAGTTCATCATCCCACATCTCAATTGGCTCATATCAGTTCAAAGACGCAGAAAACATAATCTCTGAGTTGTGCTCTATTATACTTATGATGAGCTGCATTATGACCATCTGCTTCACTTTCTGTTTTTAGAAAGTTTATCAGAAGTAGCATGCACTCATGCTATACCACACACCTTTAATGCCAATGTAGCTGTAATTTTATATCCAATGTATTCAAGCCCCACAGACTGATGAGGTGAGATATGTAAAGCTAGGGGGTGGGAGTCCCCCATCCAGAGATTTTTCACTTTTTTTAATATTAACAAACACACACATTAGTTTCTCTTGTTAGGTTTTTACAATTTATAAAAAGAAGCTCAGTTACTGTTTTGTTGGGGATTTTATATTTTGTGTTTGTTTTTATTTTTTACCTCTGTTGTATAAGTAGGGAATTTTAGGGAAATATGCACTTTATGGAATAAATTTTAAGAACTAAAATATATTTTATCTTAAATAAATTAACGTATCTTTTATCTTACAACTAAATCACTGATTATATATTTGCAGAGCCGACTTAAAGGATGAAAGAAAATTCTATCAAGAGTGTTACTTTTGACTTCAAAGCCTTCCTAATAAAGTCTTTTAACTACCTGTGGAAAAAAATAAGAAAAGAAAAGCTAGTATCATGAGGTATTTGACTTCGGACAGAACTGCCTCATGACAGAATCATCAGGATGGGACCGGTCATAACTCAGGACTGAGTATCCTTGCATCCAAACAGTTACTGTGGGGTAGATTCCAAGTCATTGAAACCTGGTGTGCAGAGCCAAACTGAACCTTGTGAGATAGGGGCTACAAGGCTCTATGAGGGTTCAAAAGCAGACCACCAGGTCTGTCTTCTGAGGTACCACCATATGGGCTCAGATGATCGTTTTAGTTATGAATTGAGCACTTAGCTGTTTGTGCCACCCAGAGATGGCATGGAGGAAAATAGCTTTTCACTGTTTAGTGTCTTTCCCAAACGGAAACGGGTGCTTACTTGTGTCCTGCCTTTTCTTATATTAGTTGTGTTAATCTGAGTACATTAGAGAAATAAATCCACAGAAACTGAAATGTATAAAAGAGAGCTTTAGATAAAGAGTAAATGCACATGGAGAAAAAATCCCAAACCAGTGCAGCCCAAGTCTACAAGTCCAACATTAGCCCATATGTCCCACACCAATCCACAATGTCCTCCTCCATCTCAACAAAGACATGCAGTGTGGGTGGCTGCAGGTGGAAAGAACTGCCCATCTGGGTTTCTGAGGTTGTTAACTCTTTAGTGGAATTAAAAGCGCCTTTTGTGCGCCTGGAGCGGCTGGTGTTTGTAACCACTCAGACACGAGGGCTCCATCACCTTGTGCTGGACTACTCGTGATTTATTATCTACCCCAATGCTGCTTCAAGGGTGGTACATGGGTCGGTGATAAACCGTGACCTGTTTAAAATCTGTCCATTTGTAGCTAGGTACAGAAAGGAAAGTCAGAGTGCAGGTCACTGCTATTTCCAATGCCAGCAATGTCATGTAAAGGGCAAAGCGCGCAGCAGGGTGTCTAGACTAAGGACACACTGAGGATGACGAAATACACCACTGAAAACCTTATGCTACTCATGGAAACACTGTCAGGTAGTGGAGGACTAGTAAACCAAGGCAGAACCTTGCCAGAGAGAGGGCCAGATGACGAACACTTCTGGTCAGATTAAAGGGGAGGGCCAGTGACAAAGAGCCAGGTCATTTGCAGGATGCATGCCCACGGGGGCTTCAAAGATGGGTTTAAACATCAAAAAGATATGAGGGTGGCCCAGGATTGGCAAGCCTTTCCTTGTCCTGTACATTGCGGTTGCTTTGAAGCAGACCAACTGGATAGCACCTACCAACAAGACCAACCAAGGAAGAGGAAGCCTCTATGATCCCAGAAACAGACATCACTAGGACGTGTCAGGAGACTTTTATAAAGGTAACCAATGTCCTGGTCCCTCATCACAGAAAGTTGGGGAAGCACCATTGTGCTGATTTACCAGATGTTTCCCAGATGAATTACTGTCCAGCTGCACATAGGGAGGAGAAATACCTATAGACATGACTGAAGGGAGGTTCACTCTGCTATGGGAATGTGTTAATCTGTGCACTTTAGATGTGGAAATCCACAGACACACGTGTATAAAAGAGAGTTGTAATTAAATATTAAATGCACATCAAGAAACTACCCTAAAAGATCTTTTTAATCTCATAAGCCCACCATTATGCCAATGGCCCCCCAGAATCCACAACCATCTACAAAAGAGATAGAATGAGGCTGACTGCTAGTAAGAGTCAACTCAGAGAAAGCAAAATAATCTCATATTTGGTGGGCATCTGCATATAGATGTGGAGCACCCAAAGCTGTTTCATGTAGATAATGTGGCTTCTGCTCAGATATGACTGAGTGTACGTGAGACTTGGAAGGAGTAGCATTTTACTGGCTAAGGCATCATCTCCCTCTACTGAATTTCAAAATCAAGATGCTCATGAACTTGCAATGCTAAAGTGACCAATGCATGAATCATTCCGCCCTTCAATTAACACCACCTGTGCATCTGGGACATTTGGCGTGATAAGCTAACAATATGAGTGAGCATAACCTGTTGTGAAAAACAGAAAGATACAGAAATCTCCATTGTTTAATGTAATTGTTGTATACGGGGAACTGCAGGATGTAAAATTTCCCATAAACATCTGATGATGGAAAATGACAATGCCCCTTGACCCCAAAAAAAACAAAAAACACCATGTTGAGGCACTCTCAAAATGAAAAACGTAAATCTGGGTGAGGCAACACAGAAGGCAGCCTGTGAAATGCGGCATGTTAAGATTTCCTTCACATTCAAATAGTTGAAAATCTAAGGCATGAGCTGAGAATAGTAAAACTGTTTCAGGCTCCATAATCGGTGCAGAGAAAACACCAGAATAATTGCCTCTTCCTTAATATACTTGAATCTGCTGGAGTTACATTTGGAGGTGAGATAGGGGAAACTGTTTGAATTACAATAGTACGGAAGTAAAAGCAATTTTACACTGTGAGAAGGTCAAGTGTTTTCATTGGAATCGGTTGTCTGAATGACACCCACCTGGAGCTTTTTTTTTTTTTTTTTTTTCTGTTGTAGCTTTTGATTCTGTGTCTTCTCTTCTGCAGGCTAGGTTTCCAGGGTATTGACTGCTTATTCTAGACTTTTGACAAACTCTTAGTCTGCAGGTTTAAGTTCTGGTGCTGGCTGCAGTTTTGTCTATCGGAGGGAGAGGGACACAGAATCAAATTGTTTATTCAGATGGTCTATGTGTCCTAACATAGAAGTCAGACAGAACAGTCTGGTTACTGTAGTTGCCATCCCCCTGGGACTGAGTTTTGGCTGCATGAGAAGAATGATAGGGATGAAAGTGATGCAAACAGAAGCAAGTATCTTTAATATATTGATGCCTTCAGACTCCAGCCTGGACACTGATCCTTTCTGGGGATTTTATATGCAGTATCCCCTATCTCCAAAACAGTTCTGAGGAGTCGGTGATTGTGACTGAGTAGGAGGGCTCACTGCCTAGATATCACACGTCGTAGGTCCACATGAGGGCTATTCCAGGTCAAGCAGTGTCTTAGTGTGCCTCAATCAATGTTTCCACCCAAGTCCCTAGGCTTCGGAAGTTCCCAGTACCCTGTGTCCTGCAGTCCCTTTTACCCAATAACCCTCGTGTTTATACTTTATAACCACGTTTTCATTTGTGGAGATCAAAAAAAAATTATTAAATAATGTGGTTTATAGAAATTGAAAAAATAAGCCATTAGAAACTTATTTGTGTAAAAAAAATAATGCCAGTTTGTAAGGAAATATCTGGATAAGCAGAGTAGGCAGTAATAGAGCCGGCTCAAAGTTGGCAGCCAAGCACTTGCTTCATTGAATGTGTGTCACTATCCACAGTGTTGGAAGTTAATTGGCATCATGAAAAAGGTTCCAGAAAGGTCCCCAAAACACTATTCCAAGGATTGAAACCATACATTTCCCCATTCCATTTAACCTCCAGATCATTCAAGCTTTTAAAAAACAGGTCAATTTCACATTCAGTTCATCATCCCACATCTCAATTGGCTCATATCAGTTCAAAGACCCAGAAAACATAATCTCTGAGTTGTGCTCTATTATACTTATGATGAGCTGCATTATGACCATCTGCTTCACTTTCTGTTTTTAGAAAGTTTATCAGAAGTAGCATGCACTCATGCTATACCACACACCTTTAATGCCAATGTAGCTGTAATTTTATATCCAATGTATTCAAGCCCCACAGACTGATGAGGTGAGATATGTAAAGCTAGGGGGTGAGAGTCCCCCATCCAGAGATTTTTCACTTTTTTTAATATTAACAAACACACACATTAGTTTCTCTTGTTAGGTTTTTACAATTTATAAAAGGAAGCTCAGTTACTGTTTTGTTGGGGATTTTATATTTTGTGTTTGTTTTTATTTTTTACCTCTGTTGTATAAGTAGGGAATTTTAGGGAAATATGCACTTTATGGAATAAATTTTAAGAACTAAAATATATTTTATCTTAAATAAATTAACGTATCTTTTATCTTACAGCTAAATCACTGATTATATATTTGCAGAGCCGACTTAAAGGATGAAAGAAAATTCTATCAAGAGTGTTACTTTTGACTTCAAAGCCTTCCTAATAAAGTCTTTTAACTACCTGTGGAAAAAAATAAGAAAAGAAAAGCTAGTATCATGAGGTATTTGACTTCGGACAGAACTGCCTCATGACAGAATCGTCAGGATGGGGCCGGTCATAACTCAGGACTGAGTATCCTTGCATCCAAACAGTTACTGTGGGGTAGATTCCAAGTCATTGAAACCTGGTGTGCAGAGCCAAACTGAACCTTGTGAGATAGGGGCTACAAGGCTCTATGAGGGTTCAAAAGCAGACCACCAGGTCTGTCTTCTGAGGTACCACCATATGGGCTCAGATGATCGTTTTAGTTACGAATTGAGCACTTAGCTGTTTGTGCCACCCAGAGATGGCATGGAGGAAAATAGCTTTTCACTGTTTAGTGTCTTTCCCAAACGGAAACGGGTGCTTCCTTGTGTCCTGCCTTTTCTTATATTAGTTGTGTTAATCTGAGTACATTAGAGAAATAAATCCACAGAAACTGAAATGTATAAAAGAGAGCTTTAGATAAAGGGTAAATGCACATGGAGAAAAAATCCCAAACCAGTGCAGCCCAAGTCTACAAGTCTAACATTAGCCCATATGTCCCACACCAATCCACAATGTCCTCCTCCATCTCAACAAAGACATGCAGTTGCAGTGTGGGTGGCTGCAGGTGGAAAAAACTGCCCATCTGGGTTTCTGAGGTTGTTAACTCTTTAGTGGAATTAAAAGCGCCTTTTGTGCTCCTGGAGCGGCTGGTGTTTGTAACCACTCAGACATGAGGGCTCCATCTCCTTGTGCAGGACTACTCGTGATTTATTATCTACCCCAATGCTGCTTCAAGGGTGGTACATGGGTCGGTGATAAACCGTGACCTGTTTAAAATCTGTCCATTTGTAGCTAGGTACAGAAAGGAAAGTCAGAGTGCAGGTCACTGCTATTTCCAATGCCAGCAATGTCATGTAAAGGGCAAAGCGCGCAGCAGGGTGTCTAGACTAAGGACACACTGAGGATGACGAAATACACCACTGAAAACCTTATGCTACTCATGGAAACACTGTCAGGTAGTGGAGGACTAGTAAACCAAGGCAGAACCTTGCCAGAGAGAGGGCCAGATGACGAACACTTCTGGTCAGATTAAAGGGGAGGGCCAGTGACAAAGAGCCAGGTCGTTTGCAGGATGCATGCCCACGGGGGCTTCAAAGATGGGTTCAAACATCAAAAAGATATGAGGGTGGCCCAGGATTGGCAAGCCTTTCCTTGTCCTGTACATTGCGGTTGCTTTGAAGCAGACCAACTGGATAGCACCTACCAACAAGACCAACCAAGGAAGAGGAAGCCTCTATGATCCCAGAAACAGACATCACTAGGACGTGTCAGGAGACTTTTATAAAGGTAACCAATGTCCTGGTCCCTCATCACAGAAAGTTGGGGAAGCACCATTGTGCTGGTTTACCAGATGTTTCCCAGATGAATTACTGTCCAGCTGCCCATAGGAAGGAGAAATACCTATAGACATGACTGAAGGGAGGTTCACTCTGCTATGGGAATGTGTTAATCTGTGCACTTTAGATGTGGAAATCCACAGACACACGTGTATAAAAGAGAGTTGTAATTAAATATTAAATGCACATCAAGAAACTACCCTAAAAGATCTTTTTAATCTCATAAGCCCACCATTATGCCAATGGCCCCCCAGAATCCACAACCATCTACAAAAGAGATAGAATGAGGCTGACTGCTAGTAAGAGCCAACTCAGAGAAAGCAAAATAATCTCATATTTGGTGGGCATCTGCATATAGATGTGGAGCACCCAATGCTGTTTCATGTAGATAATGTGGCTTCTGCTCAGATATGTCTGAGTGTACGTGAGACTTGGAAGGAGTAGCATTTTACTGGCTAAGGCATCATCTCCCTCTACTGAATTTCAAAATCAAGATGCTCATGAACTTGCAATGCTAAAGTGACCAATGCAAGAATCATTCCGCCCTTCAATTAACACCACCTGTGCATCTGGGACATTTGGCGTGATAAGCTAACAATATGAGTGAGCATAACCTGTTGTGAAAAACAGAAAGATACAGAAATCTCCATTGTTTAATGTAATTGTTGTATACGGGGAACTGCAGGATGTAAAATTTCCCATAAACATCTGATGATGGAAAATGACAATGCCCCTTGACCACACACACAAAAAAAAACACCTTGTTGAGGCACTCTCAAAATGAAAAACGTAAATCTGGGTGAGGCAACACAGAAGGCAGCCTGTGAAATGGGGCATGTTAAGATTTCCTTCACATTCAAATAGTTGAAAATCTAAGGCATGAGCTGAGAATAGTAAAACTGTTTCAGGCTCCATAATCGGTGCAGAGAAAACACCAGAATAATTGCCTCTTCCTTAATATACTTGAATCTGCTGGAGTTACATTTGGAGTTGAGATAGGGGAAACTGTTTGAATTACAATAGTATGGAAGTAAAAGCAATTTTACACTGTGAGAAGGTCAAGTGTTTTCATTGGAATCAGTTGTCTGAATGACACCCACCTGGAGCTTTTTTTTTTTTTTTTTTTCAGTTGTAGCTTTTGATTCTGTGTCTTCTCTTCTGCAGGCTAGGTTTCCAGGGTATTGACTGCTTATTCTAGACTTTTGACAAACTCTTAGTCTGCAGGTTTAAGTTCTGGTGCTGGCTGCAGTTTTGTCTATCGGAGGGAGAGGGACACAGAATCAAATTGTTTATTCAGATGGTCTATGTGTCCTAACGTAGAAGTCAGACAGAACAGTCTGGTTACTGTAGTTGCCATCCCCCTGGGACTGAGTTTTGGCTGCATGAGAAGAATGATAGGGATGAAAGTGATGCAAACAGAAGCAAGTATCTTTAATATATTGATGCCTTCAGACTCCAGCCTGGACACTGATCCTTTCTGGGGATTTTATATGCAGTCTCCCCTATCTCCAAAACAGTTCTGAGGAGTCGGTGATTGTGACTGAGTAGGAGGGCTCACTGCCTAGATATCACACGTCGTAGGTCCACATGAGGGCTATTCCAGGTCAAGCGGTGTCTTAGTGTGCCTCAATCAGTGTTTCCACCCAAATCCCTAGGCTTTGGAAGTTCCCAGTACCCTGTGTCCTGCAGTCCCTTTTACCCAATAACCCTCGTGTTTATACTTTATAACCACGTTTTCATTTGTGGAGATCAAAAAAAAATTATTAAATAATGTGGTTTATGGAAATTGAAAAAATAAGCCATTAGAAACTTATTTGTGTAAAAAAAATAATGCCAGTTTGCAAGGAAATATCTGGATAAGCAGAGTAGGCAGTAATAGAGCCGGCTCAAAGTTGGCAGCCAAGCACTTGCTTCATTGAATGTGTGTCACTATCCACAGTGTTGGAAGTTAATTGGCATCATGAAAAAGGTTCCAGAAAGGTCCCCAAAACACTATTCCAAGGATTGAAACCATACATTTCCCCATTCCATTTAACCTCCAGATCATTCAAGCTTTTAAAAAACAGGTCAATTTCACATTCAGTTCATCATCCCACATCTCAATTGGCTCATATCAGTTCAAAGACGCAGAAAACATAATCTCTGAGTTGTGCTCTATTATACTTATGATGAGCTGCATTATGACCATCTGCTTCACTTTCTGTTTTTAGAAAGTTTATCAGAAGTAGCATGCACTCATGCTATACCATACACCTTTAATGCCAATGTAGCTGTAATTTTATATCCAATGTATTCAAGCCCCACAAACTGATGAGGTGAGATATATAAAGCTAGGGGGTGGGAGTCCCCCATCCAGAGATTTTTCACTTTTTTTAAATATTAACAAACACACACATTAGTTTCTCTTGTGAGTGTTTTACAATTTTTAAAAAGAAGCTCAGTTACTGTTTTGTTGGGGATTTTATATTTTGTGTTTGTTTTTATTTTTTACCTCTTTTGTATAAGTAGGGAATTTTAGGGAAATATGCACTTTATGGAATAAATTTTAAGAACTAAAATATATTTTATCTTAAATAAATTAACGTTTCTTTTATCTTACAGCTAAATCACTGATTATATATTTGCAGAGCCGACTTAAAGGATGAAAGAAAATTCTATCAAGAGTGTTACTTGTGACTTCAAAGCCTTCCTAATAAAGTCTTTTAACTACCTGTGGAAAAAAATAAGAAAAGAAAAGCTAGTATCATGAGGTATTTGACTTCGGACAGAACTGCCTCATGACAGAATCGTCAGGATGGGGCCGGTCATAACTCAGGACTGAGTATCCTTGCATCCAAACAGTTACTGTGGGGTAGATTCCAAGTCATTGAAACCTGGTGTGCAGAGCCAAACTGAACCTTGTGAGATAGGGGCTACAAGGCTCTATGAGGGTTCAAAAGCAGACCACCAGGTCTGTCTTCTGAGGTACCACCATATGGGCTCAGATGATCGTTTTAGTTACGAATTGAGCACTTAGCTGTTTGTGCCACCCAGAGATGGCATGGAGGAAAATAGCTTTTCACTGTTTAGTGTCTTTCCCAAACGGAAACGGGTGCTTCCTTGTGTCCTGCCTTTTCTTATATTAGTTGTGTTAATCTGAGTACATTAGAGAAATAAATCCACAGAAACTGAAATGTATAAAAGAGAGCTTTAGATAAAGGGTAAATGCACATGGAGAAAAAATCCCAAACCAGTGCAGCCCAAGTCTACAAGTCTAACATTAGCCCATATGTCCCACACCAATCCACAATGTCCTCCTCCATCTCAACAAAGACATGCAGTTGCAGTGTGGGTGGCTGCAGGTGGAAAGAACTGCCCATCTGGGTTTCTGAGGTTGTTAACTCTTTAGTGGAATTAAAAGCGCCTTTTGTGCTCCTGGAGCGGCTGGTGTTTGTAACCACTCAGACATGAGGGCTCCATCTCCTTGTGCAGGACTACTCGTGATTTATTATCTACCCCAATGCTGCTTCAAGGGTGGTACATGGGTCGGTGATAAACCGTGACCTGTTTAAAATCTGTCCATTTGTAGCTAGGTACAGAAAGGAAAGTCAGAGTGCAGGTCACTGCTATTTCCAATGCCAGCAATGTCATGTAAAGGGCAAAGCGCGCAGCAGGGTGTCTAGACTAAGGACACACTGAGGATGACGAAATACACCACTGAAAACCTTATGCTACTCATGGAAACACTGTCAGGTAGTGGAGGACTAGTAAACCAAGGCAGAACCTTGCCAGAGAGAGGGCCAGATGACGAACACTTCTGGTCAGATTAAAGGGGAGGGCCAGTGACAAAGAGCCAGGTCGTTTGCAGGATGCATGCCCACGGGGGCTTCAAAGATGGGTTCAAACATCAAAAAGATATGAGGGTGGCCCAGGATTGGCAAGCCTTTCCTTGTCCTGTACATTGCGGTTGCTTTGAAGCAGACCAACTGGATAGCACCTACCAACAAGACCAACCAAGGAAGAGGAAGCCTCTATGATCCCAGAAACAGACATCACTAGGACGTGTCAGGAGACTTTTATAAAGGTAACCAATGTCCTGGTCCCTCATCACAGAAAGTTGGGGAAGCACCATTGTGCTGGTTTACCAGATGTTTCCCAGATGAATTACTGTCCAGCTGCCCATAGGAAGGAGAAATACCTATAGACATGACTGAAGGGAGGTTCACTCTGCTATGGGAATGTGTTAATCTGTGCACTTTAGATGTGGAAATCCACAGACACACGTGTATAAAAGAGAGTTGTAATTAAATATTAAATGCACATCAAGAAACTACCCTAAAATATCTTTTTAATCTCATAAGCCTACCATTATGCCAATGGCCCCCCAGAATCCACAACCATCTACAAAAGAGATAGAATGAGGCTGACTGCTAGTAAGAGCCAACTCAGAGAAAGCAAAATAATCTCATATTTGGTGGGCATCTGCATATAGATGTGCAGCACCCAAAGCTGTTTCATGTAGATAGTGTGGCTTCTGCTCAGATATATCTGAGTGTACGTGAGACTTGGAAGGAGTAGCATTTTACTGGCTAAGGCATCATCTCCCTCTACTGAATTTCAAAATCAAGATGCTCATGAACTTGCAATGCTAAAGTGACCAATGCATGAATCATTCCGCCCTTCAATTAACACCACCTGTGCATCTGGGACATTTGGCGTGATAAGCTAACAATATGAGTGAGCATAACCTGTTGTGAAAAACAGAAAGATACAGAAATCTCCATTGTTTAATGTAATTGTTGTATACGGGGAACTGCAGGATGTAAAATTTCCCATAAACATCTGATGATGGAAAATGACAATGCCCCTTGACCACACACACACAAAAAAACACCTTGTTGAGGCACTCTCAAAATGAAAAACGTAAATCTGGGTGAGGCAACACAGAAGGCAGCCTGTGAAATGGGGCATGTTAAGATTTCCTTCACATTCAAATAGTTGAAAATCTAAGGCATGAGCTGAGAATAGTAAAACTGTTTCAGGCTCCATAATCGGTGCAGAGAAAACACCAGAATAATTGCCTCTTCCTTAATATACTTGAATCTGCTGGAGTTACATTTGGAGTTGAGATAGGGGAAACTGTTTGAATTACAATAGTATGGAAGTAAAAGCAATTTTACACTGTGAGAAGGTCAAGTGTTTTCATTGGAATCAGTTGTCTGAATGACACCCACCTGGAGCTTTTTTTTTTTTTTTCAGTTGTAGCTTTTGATTCTGTGTCTTCTCTTCTGCAGGCTAGGTTTCCAGGGTATTGACTGCTTATTCTAGACTTTTGACAAACTCTTAGTCTGTAGGTTTAAGTTCTGGTGCTGGCTGCAGTTTTGTCTATCGGAGGGAGAGGGACACAGAATCAAATTGTTTATTCAGATGGTCTATGTGTCCTAACATAGAAGTCAGACAGAACAGTCTGGTTACTGTAGTTGCCATCCCCCTGGGACTGAGTTTTGGCTGCATGAGAAGAATGATAGGGATGAAAGTGATGCAAACAGAAGCAAGTATCTTTAATATATTGATGCCTTCAGACTCCAGCCTGGACACTGATCCTTTCTGGGGATTTTATATGCAGTCTCCCCTATCTCCAAAACAGTTCTGAGGAGTCGGTGATTGTGACTGAGTAGGAGGGCTCACTGCCTAGATATCACACGTCGTAGGTCCACATGAGGGCTATTCCAGGTCAAGCGGTGTCTTAGTGTGCCTCAATCAGTGTTTCCACCCAAATCCCTAGGCTTTGGAAGTTCCCAGTACCCTGTGTCCTGCAGTCCCTTTTACCCAATAACCCTCGTGTTTATACTTTATAACCACGTTTTCATTTGTGGAGATCAAAAAAAAAAATTATTAAATAATGTGGTTTATAGAAATTGAAAAAATAAGCCATTAGAAACTTATTTGTGTAAAAAAAATAATGCCAGTTTGCAAGGAAATATCTGGATAAGCAGAGTAGGCAGTAATAGAGCCGGCTCAAAGTTGGCAGCCAAGCACTTGCTTCATTGAATGTGTGTCACTATCCACAGTGTTGGAAGTTAATTGGCATCATGAAAAAGGTTCCAGAAAGGTCCCCAAAACACTATTCCAAGGATTGAAACCATACATTTCCCCATTCCATTTAACCTCCAGATCATTCAAGCTTTTAAAAAACAGGTCAATTTCACATTCAGTTCATCATCCCACATCTCAATTGGCTCATATCAGTTCAAAGACGCAGAAAACATAATCTCTGAGTTGTGCTCTATTATACTTATGATGAGCTGCATTATGACCATCTGCTTCACTTTCTGTTTTTAGAAAGTTTATCAGAAGTAGCATGCACTCATGCTATACCATACACCTTTAATGCCAATGTAGCTGTAATTTTATATCCAATGTATTCAAGCCCCACAAACTGATGAGGTGAGATATATAAAGCTAGGGGGTGGGAGTCCCCCATCCAGAGATTTTTCACTTTTTTTAATATTAACAAACACACACATTAGTTTCTCTTGTGAGTGTTTTACAATTTTTAAAAAGAAGCTCAGTTACTGTTTTGTTGGGGATTTTATATTTTGTGTTTGTTTTTATTTTTTACCTCTTTTGTATAAGTAGGGAATTTTAGGGAAATATGCACTTTATGGAATAAATTTTAAGAACTAAAATATATTTTATCTTAAATAAATTAACGTTTCTTTTATCTTACAGCTAAATCACTGATTATATATTTGCAGAGCCGACTTAAAGGATGAAAGAAAATTCTATCAAGAGTGTTACTTTTGACTTCAAAGCCTTCCTAATAAAGTCTTTTAACTACCTGTGGAAAAAAATAAGAAAAGAAAAGCTAGTATCATGAGGTATTTGACTTCGGACAGAACTGCCTCATGACAGAATCGTCAGGATGGGGCCGGTCATAACTCAGGACTGAGTATCCTTGCATCCAAACAGTTACTGTGGGGTAGATTCCAAGTCATTGAAACCTGGTGTGCAGAGCCAAACTGAACCTTGTGAGATAGGGGCTACAAGGCTCTATGAGGGTTCAAAAGCAGACCACCAGGTCTGTCTTCTGAGGTACCACCATATGGGCTCAGATGATCGTTTTAGTTACGA
The DNA here is from genome assembly GCF_050624435.1 of Tenrec ecaudatus. Taxonomy (NCBI): domain Eukaryota; kingdom Metazoa; phylum Chordata; class Mammalia; order Afrosoricida; family Tenrecidae; genus Tenrec; species Tenrec ecaudatus. The sequence continues at coordinate 1,887,139 of NW_027457650.1, read as the reverse complement.
ATTGAGCACTTAGCTGTTTGTGCCACCCAGAGATGGCATGGAGGAAAATAGCTTTTCACTGTTTAGTGTCTTTCCCAAACGGAAACGGGTGCTTCCTTGTGTCCTGCCTTTTCTTATATTAGTTGTGTTAATCTGAGTACATTAGAGAAATAAATCCACAGAAACTGAAATGTATAAAAGAGAGCTTTAGATAAAGGGTAAATGCACATGGAGAAAAAATCCCAAACCAGTGCAGCCCAAGTCTACAAGTCTAACATTAGCCCATATGTCCCACACCAATCCACAATGTCCTCCTCCATCTCAACAAAGACATGCAGTTGCAGTGTGGGTGGCTGCAGGTGGAAAGAACTGCCCATCTGGGTTTCTGAGGTTGTTAACTCTTTAGTGGAATTAAAAGCGCCTTTTGTGCTCCTGGAGCGGCTGGTGTTTGTAACCACTCAGACATGAGGGCTCCATCTCCTTGTGCAGGACTACTCGTGATTTATTATCTACCCCAATGCTGCTTCAAGGGTGGTACATGGGTCGGTGATAAACCGTGACCTGTTTAAAATCTGTCCATTTGTAGCTAGGTACAGAAAGGAAAGTCAGAGTGCAGGTCACTGCTATTTCCAATGCCAGCAATGTCATGTAAAGGGCAAAGCGCGCAGCAGGGTGTCTAGACTAAGGACACACTGAGGATGACGAAATACACCACTGAAAACCTTATGCTACTCATGGAAACACTGTCAGGTAGTGGAGGACTAGTAAACCAAGGCAGAACCTTGCCAGAGAGAGGGCCAGATGACGAACACTTCTGGTCAGATTAAAGGGGAGGGCCAGTGACAAAGAGCCAGGTCGTTTGCAGGATGCATGCCCACGGGGGCTTCAAAGATGGGTTCAAACATCAAAAAGATATGAGGGTGGCCCAGGATTGGCAAGCCTTTCCTTGTCCTGTACATTGCGGTTGCTTTGAAGCAGACCAACTGGATAGCACCTACCAACAAGACCAACCAAGGAAGAGGAAGCCTCTATGATCCCAGAAACAGACATCACTAGGACGTGTCAGGAGACTTTTATAAAGGTAACCAATGTCCTGGTCCCTCATCACAGAAAGTTGGGGAAGCACCATTGTGCTGGTTTACCAGATGTTTCCCAGATGAATTACTGTCCAGCTGCCCATAGGAAGGAGAAATACCTATAGACATGACTGAAGGGAGGTTCACTCTGCTATGGGAATGTGTTAATCTGTGCACTTTAGATGTGGAAATCCACAGACACACGTGTATAAAAGAGAGTTGTAATTAAATATTAAATGCACATCAAGAAACTACCCTAAAAGATCTTTTTAATCTCATAAGCCCACCATTATGCCAATGGCCCCCCAGAATCCACAACCATCTACAAAAGAGATAGAATGAGGCTGACTGCTAGTAAGAGCCAACTCAGAGAAAGCAAAATAATCTCATATTTGGTGGGCATCTGCATATAGATGTGGAGCACCCAATGCTGTTTCATGTAGATAATGTGGCTTCTGCTCAGATATGTCTGAGTGTACGTGAGACTTGGAAGGAGTAGCATTTTACTGGCTAAGGCATCATCTCCCTCTACTGAATTTCAAAATAAAGATGCTCATGAACTTGCAATGCTAAAGTGACCAATGCAAGAATCATTCCGCCCTTCAATTAACACCACCTGTGCATCTGGGACATTTGGCGTGATAAGCTAACAATATGAGTGAGCATAACCTGTTGTGAAAAACAGAAAGATACAGAAATCTCCATTGTTTAATGTAATTGTTGTATACGGGGAACTGCAGGATGTAAAATTTCCCATAAACATCTGATGATGGAAAATGACAATGCCCCTTGACCACACACACACAAAAAAACACCTTGTTGAGGCACTCTCAAAATGAAAAACGTAAATCTGGGTGAGGCAACACAGAAGGCAGCCTGTGAAATGGGGCATGTTAAGATTTCCTTCACATTCAAATAGTTGAAAATCTAAGGCATGAGCTGAGAATAGTAAAACTGTTTCAGGCTCCATAATCGGTGCAGAGAAAACACCAGAATAATTGCCTCTTCCTTAATATACTTGAATCTGCTGGAGTTACATTTGGAGTTGAGATAGGGGAAACTGTTTGAATTACAATAGTATGGAAGTAAAAGCAATTTTACACTGTGAGAAGGTCAAGTGTTTTCATTGGAATCAGTTGTCTGAATGACACCCACCTGGAGCTTTTTTTTTTTTTTTTTTTCAGTTGTAGCTTTTGATTCTGTGTCTTCTCTTCTGCAGGCTAGGTTTCCAGGGTATTGACTGCTTATTCTAGACTTTTGACAAACTCTTAGTCTGCAGGTTTAAGTTCTGGTGCTGGCTGCAGTTTTGTCTATCGGAGGGAGAGGGACACAGAATCAAATTGTTTATTCAGATGGTCTATGTGTCCTAACGTAGAAGTCAGACAGAACAGTCTGGTTACTGTAGTTGCCATCCCCCTGGGACTGAGTTTTGGCTGCATGAGAAGAATGATAGGGATGAAAGTGATGCAAACAGAAGCAAGTATCTTTAATATATTGATGCCTTCAGACTCCAGCCTGGACACTGATCCTTTCTGGGGATTTTATATGCAGTCTCCCCTATCTCCAAAACAGTTCTGAGGAGTCGGTGATTGTGACTGAGTAGGAGGGCTCACTGCCTAGATATCACACGTCGTAGGTCCACATGAGGGCTATTCCAGGTCAAGCGGTGTCTTAGTGTGCCTCAATCAGTGTTTCCACACAAATCCCTAGGCTTCGGAAGTTCCCAGTACCCTGTGTCCTGCAGTCCCTTTTACCCAATAACCCTCGTGTTTATACTTTATAACCACGTTTTCATTTGTGGAGATCAAAAAAAAATTATTAAATAATGTGGTTTATGGAAATTGAAAAAATAAGCCATTAGAAACTTATTTGTGTAAAAAAAATAATGCCAGTTTGCAAGGAAATATCTGGATAAGCAGAGTAGGCAGTAATAGAGCCGGCTCAAAGTTGGCAGCCAAGCACTTGCTTCATTGAATGTGTGTCACTATCCACAGTGTTGGAAGTTAATTGGCATCATGAAAAAGGTTCCAGAAAGGTCCCCAAAACACTATTCCAAGGATTGAAACCATACATTTCCCCATTCCATTTAACCTCCAGATCATTCAAGCTTTTAAAAAACAGGTCAATTTCACATTCAGTTCATCATCCCACATCTCAATTGGCTCATATCAGTTCAAAGACGCAGAAAACATAATCTCTGAGTTGTGCTCTATTATACTTATGATGAGCTGCATTATGACCATCTGCTTCACTTTCTGTTTTTAGAAAGTTTATCAGAAGTAGCATGCACTCATGCTATACCATACACCTTTAATGCCAATGTAGCTGTAATTTTATATCCAATGTATTCAAGCCCCACAAACTGATGAGGTGAGATATATAAAGCTAGGGGGTGGGAGTCCCCCATCCAGAGATTTTTCACTTTTTTTAAATATTAACAAACACACACATTAGTTTCTCTTGTGAGTGTTTTACAATTTTTAAAAAGAAGCTCAGTTACTGTTTTGTTGGGGATTTTATATTTTGTGTTTGTTTTTATTTTTTACCTCTTTTGTATAAGTAGGGAATTTTAGGGAAATATGCACTTTATGGAATAAATTTTAAGAACTAAAATATATTTTATCTTAAATAAATTAACGTTTCTTTTATCTTACAGCTAAATCACTGATTATATATTTGCAGAGCCGACTTAAAGGATGAAAGAAAATTCTATCAAGAGTGTTACTTTTGACTTCAAAGCCTTCCTAATAAAGTCTTTTAACTACCTGTGGAAAAAAATAAGAAAAGAAAAGCTAGTATCATGAGGTATTTGACTTCGGACAGAACTGCCTCATGACAGAATCGTCAGGATGGGGCCGGTCATAACTCAGGACTGAGTATCCTTGCATCCAAACAGTTACTGTGGGGTAGATTCCAAGTCATTGAAACCTGGTGTGCAGAGCCAAACTGAACCTTGTGAGATAGGGGCTACAAGGCTCTATGAGGGTTCAAAAGCAGACCACCAGGTCTGTCTTCTGAGGTACCACCATATGGGCTCAGATGATCGTTTTAGTTACGAATTGAGCACTTAGCTGTTTGTGCCACCCAGAGATGGCATGGAGGAAAATAGCTTTTCACTGTTTAGTGTCTTTCCCAAACGGAAACGGGTGCTTCCTTGTGTCCTGCCTTTTCTTATATTAGTTGTGTTAATCTGAGTACATTAGAGAAATAAATCCACAGAAACTGAAATGTATAAAAGAGAGCTTTAGATAAAGGGTAAATGCACATGGAGAAAAAATCCCAAACCAGTGCAGCCCAAGTCTACAAGTCTAACATTAGCCCATATGTCCCACACCAATCCACAATGTCCTCCTCCATCTCAACAAAGACATGCAGTTGCAGTGTGGGTGGCTGCAGGTGGAAAGAACTGCCCATCTGGGTTTCTGAGGTTGTTAACTCTTTAGTGGAATTAAAAGCGCCTTTTGTGCTCCTGGAGCGGCTGGTGTTTGTAACCACTCAGACATGAGGGCTCCATCTCCTTGTGCAGGACTACTCGTGATTTATTATCTACCCCAATGCTGCTTCAAGGGTGGTACATGGGTCGGTGATAAACCGTGACCTGTTTAAAATCTGTCCATTTGTAGCTAGGTACAGAAAGGAAAGTCAGAGTGCAGGTCACTGCTATTTCCAATGCCAGCAATGTCATGTAAAGGGCAAAGCGCGCAGCAGGGTGTCTAGACTAAGGACACACTGAGGATGACGAAATACACCACTGAAAACCTTATGCTACTCATGGAAACACTGTCAGGTAGTGGAGGACTAGTAAACCAAGGCAGAACCTTGCCAGAGAGAGGGCCAGATGACGAACACTTCTGGTCAGATTAAAGGGGAGGGCCAGTGACAAAGAGCCAGGTCGTTTGCAGGATGCATGCCCACGGGGGCTTCAAAGATGGGTTCAAACATCAAAAAGATATGAGGGTGGCCCAGGATTGGCAAGCCTTTCCTTGTCCTGTACATTGCGGTTGCTTTGAAGCAGACCAACTGGATAGCACCTACCAACAAGACCAACCAAGGAAGAGGAAGCCTCTATGATCCCAGAAACAGACATCACTAGGACGTGTCAGGAGACTTTTATAAAGGTAACCAATGTCCTGGTCCCTCATCACAGAAAGTTGGGGAAGCACCATTGTGCTGGTTTACCAGATGTTTCCCAGATGAATTACTGTCCAGCTGCCCATAGGAAGGAGAAATACCTATAGACATGACTGAAGGGAGGTTCACTCTGCTATGGGAATGTGTTAATCTGTGCACTTTAGATGTGGAAATCCACAGACACACGTGTATAAAAGAGAGTTGTAATTAAATATTAAATGCACATCAAGAAACTACCCTAAAAGATCTTTTTAATCTCATAAGCCCACCATTATGCCAATGGCCCCCCAGAATCCACAACCATCTACAAAAGAGATAGAATGAGGCTGACTGCTAGTAAGAGCCAACTCAGAGAAAGCAAAATAATCTCATATTTGGTGGGCATCTGCATATAGATGTGGAGCACCCAATGCTGTTTCATGTAGATAATGTGGCTTCTGCTCAGATATGTCTGAGTGTACGTGAGACTTGGAAGGAGTAGCATTTTACTGGCTAAGGCATCATCTCCCTCTACTGAATTTCAAAATAAAGATGCTCATGAACTTGCAATGCTAAAGTGACCAATGCAAGAATCATTCCGCCCTTCAATTAACACCACCTGTGCATCTGGGACATTTGGCGTGATAAGCTAACAATATGAGTGAGCATAACCTGTTGTGAAAAACAGAAAGATACAGAAATCTCCATTGTTTAATGTAATTGTTGTATACGGGGAACTGCAGGATGTAAAATTTCCCATAAACATCTGATGATGGAAAATGACAATGCCCCTTGACCACACACACACAAAAAAACACCTTGTTGAGGCACTCTCAAAATGAAAAACGTAAATCTGGGTGAGGCAACACAGAAGGCAGCCTGTGAAATGGGGCATGTTAAGATTTCCTTCACATTCAAATAGTTGAAAATCTAAGGCATGAGCTGAGAATAGTAAAACTGTTTCAGGCTCCATAATCGGTGCAGAGAAAACACCAGAATAATTGCCTCTTCCTTAATATACTTGAATCTGCTGGAGTTACATTTGGAGTTGAGATAGGGGAAACTGTTTGAATTACAATAGTATGGAAGTAAAAGCAATTTTACACTGTGAGAAGGTCAAGTGTTTTCATTGGAATCAGTTGTCTGAATGACACCCACCTGGAGCTTTTTTTTTTTTTTTTTTTTCAGTTGTAGCTTTTGATTCTGTGTCTTCTCTTCTGCAGGCTAGGTTTCCAGGGTATTGACTGCTTATTCTAGACTTTTGACAAACTCTTAGTCTGCAGGTTTAAGTTCTGGTGCTGGCTGCAGTTTTGTCTATCGGAGGGAGAGGGACACAGAATCAAATTGTTTATTCAGATGGTCTATGTGTCCTAACGTAGAAGTCAGACAGAACAGTCTGGTTACTGTAGTTGCCATCCCCCTGGGACTGAGTTTTGGCTGCATGAGAAGAATGATAGGGATGAAAGTGATGCAAACAGAAGCAAGTATCTTTAATATATTGATGCCTTCAGACTCCAGCCTGGACACTGATCCTTTCTGGGGATTTTATATGCAGTCTCCCCTATCTCCAAAACAGTTCTGAGGAGTCGGTGATTGTGACTGAGTAGGAGGGCTCACTGCCTAGATATCACACGTCGTAGGTCCACATGAGGGCTATTCCAGGTCAAGCGGTGTCTTAGTGTGCCTCAATCAGTGTTTCCACACAAATCCCTAGGCTTCGGAAGTTCCCAGTACCCTGTGTCCTGCAGTCCCTTTTACCCAATAACCCTCGTGTTTATACTTTATAACCACGTTTTCATTTGTGGAGATCAAAAAAAAATTATTAAATAATGTGGTTTATGGAAATTGAAAAAATAAGCCATTAGAAACTTATTTGTGTAAAAAAAATAATGCCAGTTTGCAAGGAAATATCTGGATAAGCAGAGTAGGCAGTAATAGAGCCGGCTCAAAGTTGGCAGCCAAGCACTTGCTTCATTGAATGTGTGTCACTATCCACAGTGTTGGAAGTTAATTGGCATCATGAAAAAGGTTCCAGAAAGGTCCCCAAAACACTATTCCAAGGATTGAAACCATACATTTCCCCATTCCATTTAACCTCCAGATCATTCAAGCTTTTAAAAAACAGGTCAATTTCACATTCAGTTCATCATCCCACATCTCAATTGGCTCATATCAGTTCAAAGACGCAGAAAACATAATCTCTGAGTTGTGCTCTATTATACTTATGATGAGCTGCATTATGACCATCTGCTTCACTTTCTGTTTTTAGAAAGTTTATCAGAAGTAGCATGCACTCATGCTATACCATACACCTTTAATGCCAATGTAGCTGTAATTTTATATCCAATGTATTCAAGCCCCACAAACTGATGAGGTGAGATATATAAAGCTAGGGGGTGGGAGTCCCCCATCCAGAGATTTTTCACTTTTTTTAAATATTAACAAACACACACATTAGTTTCTCTTGTGAGTGTTTTACAATTTTTAAAAAGAAGCTCAGTTACTGTTTTGTTGGGGATTTTATATTTTGTGTTTGTTTTTATTTTTTACCTCTTTTGTATAAGTAGGGAATTTTAGGGAAATATGCACTTTATGGAATAAATTTTAAGAACTAAAATATATTTTATCTTAAATAAATTAACGTTTCTTTTATCTTACAGCTAAATCACTGATTATATATTTGCAGAGCCGACTTAAAGGATGAAAGAAAATTCTATCAAGAGTGTTACTTGTGACTTCAAAGCCTTCCTAATAAAGTCTTTTAACTACCTGTGGAAAAAAATAAGAAAAGAAAAGCTAGTATCATGAGGTATTTGACTTCGGACAGAACTGCCTCATGACAGAATCGTCAGGATGGGGCCGGTCATAACTCAGGACTGAGTATCCTTGCATCCAAACAGTTACTGTGGGGTAGATTCCAAGTCATTGAAACCTGGTGTGCAGAGCCAAACTGAACCTTGTGAGATAGGGGCTACAAGGCTCTATGAGGGTTCAAAAGCAGACCACCAGGTCTGTCTTCTGAGGTACCACCATATGGGCTCAGATGATCGTTTTAGTTACGAATTGAGCACTTAGCTGTTTGTGCCACCCAGAGATGGCATGGAGGAAAATAGCTTTTCACTGTTTAGTGTCTTTCCCAAACGGAAACGGGTGCTTCCTTGTGTCCTGCCTTTTCTTATATTAGTTGTGTTAATCTGAGTACATTAGAGAAATAAATCCACAGAAACTGAAATGTATAAAAGAGAGCTTTAGATAAAGGGTAAATGCACATGGAGAAAAAATCCCAAACCAGTGCAGCCCAAGTCTACAAGTCTAACATTAGCCCATATGTCCCACACCAATCCACAATGTCCTCCTCCATCTCAACAAAGACATGCAGTTGCAGTGTGGGTGGCTGCAGGTGGAAAGAACTGCCCATCTGGGTTTCTGAGGTTGTTAACTCTTTAGTGGAATTAAAAGCGCCTTTTGTGCTCCTGGAGCGGCTGGTGTTTGTAACCACTCAGACATGAGGGCTCCATCTCCTTGTGCAGGACTACTCGTGATTTATTATCTACCCCAATGCTGCTTCAAGGGTGGTACATGGGTCGGTGATAAACCGTGACCTGTTTAAAATCTGTCCATTTGTAGCTAGGTACAGAAAGGAAAGTCAGAGTGCAGGTCACTGCTATTTCCAATGCCAGCAATGTCATGTAAAGGGCAAAGCGCGCAGCAGGGTGTCTAGACTAAGGACACACTGAGGATGACGAAATACACCACTGAAAACCTTATGCTACTCATGGAAACACTGTCAGGTAGTGGAGGACTAGTAAACCAAGGCAGAACCTTGCCAGAGAGAGGGCCAGATGACGAACACTTCTGGTCAGATTAAAGGGGAGGGCCAGTGACAAAGAGCCAGGTCGTTTGCAGGATGCATGCCCACGGGGGCTTCAAAGATGGGTTCAAACATCAAAAAGATATGAGGGTGGCCCAGGATTGGCAAGCCTTTCCTTGTCCTGTACATTGCGGTTGCTTTGAAGCAGACCAACTGGATAGCACCTACCAACAAGACCAACCAAGGAAGAGGAAGCCTCTATGATCCCAGAAACAGACATCACTAGGACGTGTCAGGAGACTTTTATAAAGGTAACCAATGTCCTGGTCCCTCATCACAGAAAGTTGGGGAAGCACCATTGTGCTGGTTTACCAGATGTTTCCCAGATGAATTACTGTCCAGCTGCCCATAGGAAGGAGAAATACCTATAGACATGACTGAAGGGAGGTTCACTCTGCTATGGGAATGTGTTAATCTGTGCACTTTAGATGTGGAAATCCACAGACACACGTGTATAAAAGAGAGTTGTAATTAAATATTAAATGCACATCAAGAAACTACCCTAAAAGATCTTTTTAATCTCATAAGCCCACCATTATGCCAATGGCCCCCCAGAATCCACAACCATCTACAAAAGAGATAGAATGAGGCTGACTGCTAGTAAGAGCCAACTCAGAGAAAGCAAAATAATCTCATATTTGGTGGGCATCTGCATATAGATGTGGAGCACCCAATGCTGTTTCATGTAGATAATGTGGCTTCTGCTCAGATATGTCTGAGTGTACGTGAGACTTGGAAGGAGTAGCATTTTACTGGCTAAGGCATCATCTCCCTCTACTGAATTTCAAAATAAAGATGCTCATGAACTTGCAATGCTAAAGTGACCAATGCAAGAATCATTCCGCCCTTCAATTAACACCACCTGTGCATCTGGGACATTTGGCGTGATAAGCTAACAATATGAGTGAGCATAACCTGTTGTGAAAAACAGAAAGATACAGAAATCTCCATTGTTTAATGTAATTGTTGTATACGGGGAACTGCAGGATGTAAAATTTCCCATAAACATCTGATGATGGAAAATGACAATGCCCCTTGACCACACACACACAAAAAAACACCTTGTTGAGGCACTCTCAAAATGAAAAACGTAAATCTGGGTGAGGCAACACAGAAGGCAGCCTGTGAAATGGGGCATGTTAAGATTTCCTTCACATTCAAATAGTTGAAAATCTAAGGCATGAGCTGAGAATAGTAAAACTGTTTCAGGCTCCATAATCGGTGCAGAGAAAACACCAGAATAATTGCCTCTTCCTTAATATACTTGAATCTGCTGGAGTTACATTTGGAGTTGAGATAGGGGAAACTGTTTGAATTACAATAGTATGGAAGTAAAAGCAATTTTACACTGTGAGAAGGTCAAGTGTTTTCATTGGAATCAGTTGTCTGAATGACACCCACCTGGAGCTTTTTTTTTTTTTTTTTTTCAGTTGTAGCTTTTGATTCTGTGTCTTCTCTTCTGCAGGCTAGGTTTCCAGGGTATTGACTGCTTATTCTAGACTTTTGACAAACTCTTAGTCTGCAGGTTTAAGTTCTGGTGCTGGCTGCAGTTTTGTCTATCGGAGGGAGAGGGACACAGAATCAAATTGTTTATTCAGATGGTCTATGTGTCCTAACGTAGAAGTCAGACAGAACAGTCTGGTTACTGTAGTTGCCATCCCCCTGGGACTGAGTTTTGGCTGCATGAGAAGAATGATAGGGATGAAAGTGATGCAAACAGAAGCAAGTATCTTTAATATATTGATGCCTTCAGACTCCAGCCTGGACACTGATCCTTTCTGGGGATTTTATATGCAGTCTCCCCTATCTCCAAAACAGTTCTGAGGAGTCGGTGATTGTGACTGAGTAGGAGGGCTCACTGCCTAGATATCACACGTCGTAGGTCCACATGAGGGCTATTCCAGGTCAAGCGGTGTCTTAGTGTGCCTCAATCAGTGTTTCCACACAAATCCCTAGGCTTCGGAAGTTCCCAGTACCCTGTGTCCTGCAGTCCCTTTTACCCAATAACCCTCGTGTTTATACTTTATAACCACGTTTTCATTTGTGGAGATCAAAAAAAAATTATTAAATAATGTGGTTTATGGAAATTGAAAAAATAAGCCATTAGAAACTTATTTGTGTAAAAAAAATAATGCCAGTTTGCAAGGAAATATCTGGATAAGCAGAGTAGGCAGTAATAGAGCCGGCTCAAAGTTGGCAGCCAAGCACTTGCTTCATTGAATGTGTGTCACTATCCACAGTGTTGGAAGTTAATTGGCATCATGAAAAAGGTTCCAGAAAGGTCCCCAAAACACTATTCCAAGGATTGAAACCATACATTTCCCCATTCCATTTAACCTCCAGATCATTCAAGCTTTTAAAAAACAGGTCAATTTCACATTCAGTTCATCATCCCACATCTCAATTGGCTCATATCAGTTCAAAGACGCAGAAAACATAATCTCTGAGTTGTGCTCTATTATACTTATGATGAGCTGCATTATGACCATCTGCTTCACTTTCTGTTTTTAGAAAGTTTATCAGAAGTAGCATGCACTCATGCTATACCATACACCTTTAATGCCAATGTAGCTGTAATTTTATATCCAATGTATTCAAGCCCCACAAACTGATGAGGTGAGATATATAAAGCTAGGGGGTGGGAGTCCCCCATCCAGAGATTTTTCACTTTTTTTAAATATTAACAAACACACACATTAGTTTCTCTTGTGAGTGTTTTACAATTTTTAAAAAGAAGCTCAGTTACTGTTTTGTTGGGGATTTTATATTTTGTGTTTGTTTTTATTTTTTACCTCTTTTGTATAAGTAGGGAATTTTAGGGAAATATGCACTTTATGGAATAAATTTTAAGAACTAAAATATATTTTATCTTAAATAAATTAACGTTTCTTTTATCTTACAGCTAAATCACTGATTATATATTTGCAGAGCCGACTTAAAGGATGAAAGAAAATTCTATCAAGAGTGTTACTTTTGACTTCAAAGCCTTCCTAATAAAGTCTTTTAACTACCTGTGGAAAAAAATAAGAAAAGAAAAGCTAGTATCATGAGGTATTTGACTTCGGACAGAACTGCCTCATGACAGAATCGTCAGGATGGGGCCGGTCATAACTCAGGACTGAGTATCCTTGCATCCAAACAGTTACTGTGGGGTAGATTCCAAGTCATTGAAACCTGGTGTGCAGAGCCAAACTGAACCTTGTGAGATAGGGGCTACAAGGCTCTATGAGGGTTCAAAAGCAGACCACCAGGTCTGTCTTCTGAGGTACCACCATATGGGCTCAGATGATCGTTTTAGTTACGAATTGAGCACTTAGCTGTTTGTGCCACCCAGAGATGGCATGGAGGAAAATAGCTTTTCACTGTTTAGTGTCTTTCCCAAACGGAAACGTGTGCTTACTTGTGTCCTGCCTTTTCTTATATTAGTTGTGTTAATCTGAGTACATTAGAGAAATAAATCCACAGAAACTGAAATGTATAAAAGAGAGCTTTAGATAAAGGGTAAATGCACATGGAGAAAAAATCCCAAACCAGTGCAGCCCAAGTCTACAAGTCTAACATTAGCCCATATGTCCCACACCAATCCACAATGTCCTCCTCCATCTCAACAAAGACATGCAGTTGCAGTGTGGGTGGCTGCAGGTGGAAAGAACTGCCCATCTGGGTTTCTGAGGTTGTTAACTCTTTAGTGGAATTAAAAGCGCCTTTTGTGCTCCTGGAGCGGCTGGTGTTTGTAACCACTCAGACATGAGGGCTCCATCTCCTTGTGCAGGACTACTCGTGATTTATTATCTACCCCAATGCTGCTTCAAGGGTGGTACATGGGTCGGTGATAAACCGTGACCTGTTTAAAATCTGTCCATTTGTAGCTAGGTACAGAAAGGAAAGTCAGAGTGCAGGTCACTGCTATTTCCAATGCCAGCAATGTCATGTAAAGGGCAAAGCGCGCAGCAGGGTGTCTAGACTAAGGACACACTGAGGATGACGAAATACACCACTGAAAACCTTATGCTACTCATGGAAACACTGTCAGGTAGTGGAGGACTAGTAAACCAAGGCAGAACCTTGCCAGAGAGAGGGCCAGATGACGAACACTTCTGGTCAGATTAAAGGGGAGGGCCAGTGACAAAGAGCCAGGTCGTTTGCAGGATGCATGCCCACGGGGGCTTCAAAGATGGGTTCAAACATCAAAAAGATATGAGGGTGGCCCAGGATTGGCAAGCCTTTCCTTGTCCTGTACATTGCGGTTGCTTTGAAGCAGACCAACTGGATAGCACCTACCAACAAGACCAACCAAGGAAGAGGAAGCCTCTATGATCCCAGAAACAGACATCACTAGGACGTGTCAGGAGACTTTTATAAAGGTAACCAATGTCCTGGTCCCTCATCACAGAAAGTTGGGGAAGCACCATTGTGCTGGTTTACCAGATGTTTCCCAGATGAATTACTGTCCAGCTGCCCATAGGAAGGAGAAATACCTATAGACATGACTGAAGGGAGGTTCACTCTGCTATGGGAATGTGTTAATCTGTGCACTTTAGATGTGGAAATCCACAGACACACGTGTATAAAAGAGAGTTGTAATTAAATATTAAATGCACATCAAGAAACTACCCTAAAAGATCTTTTTAATCTCATAAGCCCACCATTATGCCAATGGCCCCCCAGAATCCACAACCATCTACAAAAGAGATAGAATGAGGCTGACTGCTAGTAAGAGCCAACTCAGAGAAAGCAAAATAATCTCATATTTGGTGGGCATCTGCATATAGATGTGGAGCACCCAATGCTGTTTCATGTAGATAATGTGGCTTCTGCTCAGATATGTCTGAGTGTACGTGAGACTTGGAAGGAGTAGCATTTTACTGGCTAAGGCATCATCTCCCTCTACTGAATTTCAAAATCAAGATGCTCATGAACTTGCAATGCTAAAGTGACCAATGCAAGAATCATTCCGCCCTTCAATTAACACCACCTGTGCATCTGGGACATTTGGCGTGATAAGCTAACAATATGAGTGAGCATAACCTGTTGTGAAAAACAGAAAGATACAGAAATCTCCATTGTTTAATGTAATTGTTGTATACGGGGAACTGCAGGATGTAAAATTTCCCATAAACATCTGATGATGGAAAATGACAATGCCCCTTGACCACACACACACAAAAAAACACCTTGTTGAGGCACTCTCAAAATGAAAAACGTAAATCTGGGTGAGGCAACACAGAAGGCAGCCTGTGAAATGGGGCATGTTAAGATTTCCTTCACATTCAAATAGTTGAAAATCTAAGGCATGAGCTGAGAATAGTAAAACTGTTTCAGGCTCCATAATCGGTGCAGAGAAAACACCAGAATAATTGCCTCTTCCTTAATATACTTGAATCTGCTGGAGTTACATTTGGAGTTGAGATAGGGGAAACTGTTTGAATTACAATAGTATGGAAGTAAAAGCAATTTTACACTGTGAGAAGGTCAAGTGTTTTCATTGGAATCAGTTGTCTGAATGACACCCACCTGGAGCTTTTTTTTTTTTTTTTTTTCAGTTGTAGCTTTTGATTCTGTGTCTTCTCTTCTGCAGGCTAGGTTTCCAGGGTATTGACTGCTTATTCTAGACTTTTGACAAACTCTTAGTCTGCAGGTTTAAGTTCTGGTGCTGGCTGCAGTTTTGTCTATCGGAGGGAGAGGGACACAGAATCAAATTGTTTATTCAGATGGTCTATGTGTCCTAACGTAGAAGTCAGACAGAACAGTCTGGTTACTGTAGTTGCCATCCCCCTGGGACTGAGTTTTGGCTGCATGAGAAGAATGATAGGGATGAAAGTGATGCAAACAGAAGCAAGTATCTTTAATATATTGATGCCTTCAGACTCCAGCCTGGACACTGATCCTTTCTGGGGATTTTATATGCAGTCTCCCCTATCTCCAAAACAGTTCTGAGGAGTCGGTGATTGTGACTGAGTAGGAGGGCTCACTGCCTAGATATCACACGTCGTAGGTCCACATGAGGGCTATTCCAGGTCAAGCGGTGTCTTAGTGTGCCTCAATCAGTGTTTCCACACAAATCCCTAGGCTTCGGAAGTTCCCAGTACCCTGTGTCCTGCAGTCCCTTTTACCCAATAACCCTCGTGTTTATACTTTATAACCACGTTTTCATTTGTGGAGATCAAAAAAAAATTATTAAATAATGTGGTTTATGGAAATTGAAAAAATAAGCCATTAGAAACTTATTTGTGTAAAAAAAATAATGCCAGTTTGCAAGGAAATATCTGGATAAGCAGAGTAGGCAGTAATAGAGCCGGCTCAAAGTTGGCAGCCAAGCACTTGCTTCATTGAATGTGTGTCACTATCCACAGTGTTGGAAGTTAATTGGCATCATGAAAAAGGTTCCAGAAAGGTCCCCAAAACACTATTCCAAGGATTGAAACCATACATTTCCCCATTCCATTTAACCTCCAGATCATTCAAGCTTTTAAAAAACAGGTCAATTTCACATTCAGTTCATCATCCCACATCTCAATTGGCTCATATCAGTTCAAAGACGCAGAAAACATAATCTCTGAGTTGTGCTCTATTATACTTATGATGAGCTGCATTATGACCATCTGCTTCACTTTCTGTTTTTAGAAAGTTTATCAGAAGTAGCATGCACTCATGCTATACCATACACCTTTAATGCCAATGTAGCTGTAATTTTATATCCAATGTATTCAAGCCCCACAAACTGATGAGGTGAGATATATAAAGCTAGGGGGTGGGAGTCCCCCATCCAGAGATTTTTCACTTTTTTTAAATATTAACAAACACACACATTAGTTTCTCTTGTGAGTGTTTTACAATTTTTAAAAAGAAGCTCAGTTACTGTTTTGTTGGGGATTTTATATTTTGTGTTTGTTTTTATTTTTTACCTCTTTTGTATAAGTAGGGAATTTTAGGGAAATATGCACTTTATGGAATAAATTTTAAGAACTAAAATATATTTTATCTTAAATAAATTAACGTTTCTTTTATCTTACAGCTAAATCACTGATTATATATTTGCAGAGCCGACTTAAAGGATGAAAGAAAATTCTATCAAGAGTGTTACTTTTGACTTCAAAGCCTTCCTAATAAAGTCTTTTAACTACCTGTGGAAAAAAATAAGAAAAGAAAAGCTAGTATCATGAGGTATTTGACTTCGGACAGAACTGCCTCATGACAGAATCGTCAGGATGGGGCCGGTCATAACTCAGGACTGAGTATCCTTGCATCCAAACAGTTACTGTGGGGTAGATTCCAAGTCATTGAAACCTGGTGTGCAGAGCCAAACTGAACCTTGTGAGATAGGGGCTACAAGGCTCTATGAGGGTTCAAAAGCAGACCACCAGGTCTGTCTTCTGAGGTACCACCATATGGGCTCAGATGATCGTTTTAGTTACGAATTGAGCACTTAGCTGTTTGTGCCACCCAGAGATGGCATGGAGGAAAATAGCTTTTCACTGTTTAGTGTCTTTCCCAAACGGAAACGGGTGCTTCCTTGTGTCCTGCCTTTTCTTATATTAGTTGTGTTAATCTGAGTACATTAGAGAAATAAATCCACAGAAACTGAAATGTATAAAAGAGAGCTTTAGATAAAGGGTAAATGCACATGGAGAAAAAATCCCAAACCAGTGCAGCCCAAGTCTACAAGTCTAACATTAGCCCATATGTCCCACACCAATCCACAATGTCCTCCTCCATCTCAACAAAGACATGCAGTTGCAGTGTGGGTGGCTGCAGGTGGAAAGAACTGCCCATCTGGGTTTCTGAGGTTGTTAACTCTTTAGTGGAATTAAAAGCGCCTTTTGTGCTCCTGGAGCGGCTGGTGTTTGTAACCACTCAGACATGAGGGCTCCATCTCCTTGTGCAGGACTACTCGTGATTTATTATCTACCCCAATGCTGCTTCAAGGGTGGTACATGGGTCGGTGATAAACCGTGACCTGTTTAAAATCTGTCCATTTGTAGCTAGGTACAGAAAGGAAAGTCAGAGTGCAGGTCACTGCTATTTCCAATGCCAGCAATGTCATGTAAAGGGCAAAGCGCGCAGCAGGGTGTCTAGACTAAGGACACACTGAGGATGACGAAATACACCACTGAAAACCTTATGCTACTCATGGAAACACTGTCAGGTAGTGGAGGACTAGTAAACCAAGGCAGAACCTTGCCAGAGAGAGGGCCAGATGACGAACACTTCTGGTCAGATTAAAGGGGAGGGCCAGTGACAAAGAGCCAGGTCGTTTGCAGGATGCATGCCCACGGGGGCTTCAAAGATGGGTTCAAACATCAAAAAGATATGAGGGTGGCCCAGGATTGGCAAGCCTTTCCTTGTCCTGTACATTGCGGTTGCTTTGAAGCAGACCAACTGGATAGCACCTACCAACAAGACCAACCAAGGAAGAGGAAGCCTCTATGATCCCAGAAACAGACATCACTAGGACGTGTCAGGAGACTTTTATAAAGGTAACCAATGTCCTGGTCCCTCATCACAGAAAGTTGGGGAAGCACCATTGTGCTGGTTTACCAGATGTTTCCCAGATGAATTACTGTCCAGCTGCCCATAGGAAGGAGAAATACCTATAGACATGACTGAAGGGAGGTTCACTCTGCTATGGGAATGTGTTAATCTGTGCACTTTAGATGTGGAAATCCACAGACACACGTGTATAAAAGAGAGTTGTAATTAAATATTAAATGCACATCAAGAAACTACCCTAAAAGATCTTTTTAATCTCATAAGCCCACCATTATGCCAATGGCCCCCCAGAATCCACAACCATCTACAAAAGAGATAGAATGAGGCTGACTGCTAGTAAGAGCCAACTCAGAGAAAGCAAAATAATCTCATATTTGGTGGGCATCTGCATATAGATGTGGAGCACCCAATGCTGTTTCATGTAGATAATGTGGCTTCTGCTCAGATATGTCTGAGTGTACGTGAGACTTGGAAGGAGTAGCATTTTACTGGCTAAGGCATCATCTCCCTCTACTGAATTTCAAAATAAAGATGCTCATGAACTTGCAATGCTAAAGTGACCAATGCAAGAATCATTCCGCCCTTCAATTAACACCACCTGTGCATCTGGGACATTTGGCGTGATAAGCTAACAATATGAGTGAGCATAACCTGTTGTGAAAAACAGAAAGATACAGAAATCTCCATTGTTTAATGTAATTGTTGTATACGGGGAACTGCAGGATGTAAAATTTCCCATAAACATCTGATGATGGAAAATGACAATGCCCCTTGACCACACACACACAAAAAAACACCTTGTTGAGGCACTCTCAAAATGAAAAACGTAAATCTGGGTGAGGCAACACAGAAGGCAGCCTGTGAAATGGGGCATGTTAAGATTTCCTTCACATTCAAATAGTTGAAAATCTAAGGCATGAGCTGAGAATAGTAAAACTGTTTCAGGCTCCATAATCGGTGCAGAGAAAACACCAGAATAATTGCCTCTTCCTTAATATACTTGAATCTGCTGGAGTTACATTTGGAGTTGAGATAGGGGAAACTGTTTGAATTACAATAGTATGGAAGTAAAAGCAATTTTACACTGTGAGAAGGTCAAGTGTTTTCATTGGAATCAGTTGTCTGAATGACACCCACCTGGAGCTTTTTTTTTTTTTTTTTTTTCAGTTGTAGCTTTTGATTCTGTGTCTTCTCTTCTGCAGGCTAGGTTTCCAGGGTATTGACTGCTTATTCTAGACTTTTGACAAACTCTTAGTCTGCAGGTTTAAGTTCTGGTGCTGGCTGCAGTTTTGTCTATCGGAGGGAGAGGGACACAGAATCAAATTGTTTATTCAGATGGTCTATGTGTCCTAACGTAGAAGTCAGACAGAACAGTCTGGTTACTGTAGTTGCCATCCCCCTGGGACTGAGTTTTGGCTGCATGAGAAGAATGATAGGGATGAAAGTGATGCAAACAGAAGCAAGTATCTTTAATATATTGATGCCTTCAGACTCCAGCCTGGACACTGATCCTTTCTGGGGATTTTATATGCAGTCTCCCCTATCTCCAAAACAGTTCTGAGGAGTCGGTGATTGTGACTGAGTAGGAGGGCTCACTGCCTAGATATCACACGTCGTAGGTCCACATGAGGGCTATTCCAGGTCAAGCGGTGTCTTAGTGTGCCTCAATCAGTGTTTCCACACAAATCCCTAGGCTTCGGAAGTTCCCAGTACCCTGTGTCCTGCAGTCCCTTTTACCCAATAACCCTCGTGTTTATACTTTATAACCACGTTTTCATTTGTGGAGATCAAAAAAAAATTATTAAATAATGTGGTTTATGGAAATTGAAAAAATAAGCCATTAGAAACTTATTTGTGTAAAAAAAATAATGCCAGTTTGCAAGGAAATATCTGGATAAGCAGAGTAGGCAGTAATAGAGCCGGCTCAAAGTTGGCAGCCAAGCACTTGCTTCATTGAATGTGTGTCACTATCCACAGTGTTGGAAGTGAATTGGCATCATGAAAAAGGTTCCAGAAAGGTCCCCAAAACACTATTCCAAGGATTGAAACCATACATTTCCCCATTCCATTTAACCTCCAGATCATTCAAGCTTTTAAAAAACAGGTCAATTTCACATTCAGTTCATCATCCCACATCTCAATTGGCTCATATCAGTTCAAAGACGCAGAAAACATAATCTCTGAGTTGTGCTCTATTATACTTATGATGAGCTGCATTATGACCATCTGCTTCACTTTCTGTTTTTAAAAAGTTTATCATAATTAGCATGCACTCATGCTATACCACACACCTTTAATGCCAATGTAGCTGTAATTTTATGTCCAATGTATTCAAGCCCCACAAACTGATGAGGTGAGATATATAAAGCTAGGGGGTGGGAGTCCCCCATCCAGAGATTTTTCACTTTTTTTAAATATTAACAAATACACACATTAGTTTCTCTTGTGAGTTTTTTACAATTTTTAAAAAGAAGCTCAGTTACTGTTTTGTTGGGGATTTTATATTTTGTGTTTGTTTTTATTTTTTACCTCTTTTGTATAAGTAGGGAATTTTAGGGAAATATGCACTTTATGGAATAAATTTTAAGAACTAAAATATATTTTATCTTAAATAAATTAACGTTTCTTTTATCTTACAGCTAAATCACTGATTATATATTTGCAGAGCCGACTTAAAGGATGAAAGAAAATTCTATCAAGAGTGTTACTTTTGACTTCAAAGCCTTCCTAATAAAGTCTTTTAACTACCTGTGGAAAAAAATAAGAAAAGAAAAGCTAGTATCATGAGGTATTTGACTTCGGACAGAACTGCCTCATGACAGAATCGTCAGGATGGGGCCGGTCATAACTCAGGACTGAGTATCCTTGCATCCAAACAGTTACTGTGGGGTAGATTCCAAGTCATTGAAACCTGGTGTGCAGAGCCAAACTGAACCTTGTGAGATAGGGGCTACAAGGCTCTATGAGGGTTCAAAAGCAGACCACCAGGTCTGTCTTCTGAGGTACCACCATATGGGCTCAGATGATCGTTTTAGTTACGAATTGAGCACTTAGCTGTTTGTGCCACCCAGAGATGGCATGGAGGAAAATAGCTTTTCACTGTTTAGTGCCTTTCCCAAACGGAAACGGGTGCTTCCTTGTGTCCTGCCTTTTCTTATATTAGTTGTGTTAATCTGAGTACATTAGAGAAATAAATCCACAGAAACTGAAATGTATAAAAGAGAGCTGTAGATAAAGGGTAAATGCACATGGAGAAAAACTCCCAAACCAGTGCAGCCCAAGTCTACAAGTCCAACATTAGCCCATATGTCCCACACCAATCCACAATGTCTTCCTCCATCTCAACAAAGACATGCAGTGTGGGTGGCTGCAGGTGGAAAGAACTGCCCATCTGGGTTTCCGAGGTTGTTAACTCTTTACTGGAATTAAAAGCGCCTTTTGTGCGCCTGGAGCGGCTGGTGTTTGTAACCACTCAGACACGAGGGCTCCATCACCTTGTGCAGGACTACTCGTGATTTATTATCTACCCCAATGCTGCTTCAAGGGTGGTACATGGGTCGGTGATAAACCGTGACCTGTTTAAAATCTGTCCATTTGTAGCTAGGTACAGAAAGGAAAGTCAGAGTGCAGGTCACTGCTATTTCCAATGCCAGCAATGTCATGTAAAGGGCAAAGCGCGCAGCAGGGTGTCTAGACTAAGGACACACTGAGGATGACGAAATACACCACTGAAAACCTTATGCTACTCATGGAAACACTGTCAGGTAGTGGAGGACTAGTAAACCAAGGCAGAACCTTGCCAGAGAGAGGGCCAGATGACGAACACTTCTGGTCAGATTAAAGGGGAGGGCCAGTGACAAAGAGCCAGGTCGTTTGCAGGATGCATGCCCACGGGGGCTTCAAAGATGGGTTCAAACATCAAAAAGATATGAGGGTGGCCCAGGATTGGCAAGCCTTTCCTTGTCCTGTACATTGCGGTTGCTTTGAAGCAGACCAACTGGATAGCACCTACCAACAAGACCAACCAAGGAAGAGGAAGCCTCTATGATCCCAGAAACAGACATCACTAGGACGTGTCAGGAGACTTTTATAAAGGTAACCAATGTCCTGGTCCCTCATCACAGAAAGTTGGGGAAGCACCATTGTGCTGGTTTACCAGATGTTTCCCAGATGAATTACTGTCCAGCTGCCCATAGGAAGGAGAAATACCTATAGACATGACTGAAGGGAGGTTCACTCTGCTATGGGAATGTGTTAATCTGTGCACTTTAGATGTGGAAATCCACAGACACACGTGTATAAAAGAGAGTTGTAATTAAATATTAAATGCACATCAAGAAACTACCCTAAAAGATCTTTTTAATCTCATAAGCCCACCATTATGCCAATGGCCCCCCAGAATCCACAACCATCTACAAAAGAGATAGAATGAGGCTGACTGCTAGTAAGAGCCAACTCAGAGAAAGCAAAATAATCTCATATTTGGTGGGCATCTGCATATAGATGTGGAGCACCCAATGCTGTTTCATGTAGATAATGTGGCTTCTGCTCAGATATGTCTGAGTGTACGTGAGACTTGGAAGGAGTAGCATTTTACTGGCTAAGGCATCATCTCCCTCTACTGAATTTCAAAATAAAGATGCTCATGAACTTGCAATGCTAAAGTGACCAATGCAAGAATCATTCCGCCCTTCAATTAACACCACCTGTGCATCTGGGACATTTGGCGTGATAAGCTAACAATATGAGTGAGCATAACCTGTTGTGAAAAACAGAAAGATACAGAAATCTCCATTGTTTAATGTAATTGTTGTATACGGGGAACTGCAGGATGTAAAATTTCCCATAAACATCTGATGATGGAAAATGACAATGCCCCTTGACCACACACACACAAAAAAACACCTTGTTGAGGCACTCTCAAAATGAAAAACGTAAATCTGGGTGAGGCAACACAGAAGGCAGCCTGTGAAATGGGGCATGTTAAGATTTCCTTCACATTCAAATAGTTGAAAATCTAAGGCATGAGCTGAGAATAGTAAAACTGTTTCAGGCTCCATAATCGGTGCAGAGAAAACACCAGAATAATTGCCTCTTCCTTAATATACTTGAATCTGCTGGAGTTACATTTGGAGTTGAGATAGGGGAAACTGTTTGAATTACAATAGTATGGAAGTAAAAGCAATTTTACACTGTGAGAAGGTCAAGTGTTTTCATTGGAATCAGTTGTCTGAATGACACCCACCTGGAGCTTTTTTTTTTTTTTTTTTTTCAGTTGTAGCTTTTGATTCTGTGTCTTCTCTTCTGCAGGCTAGGTTTCCAGGGTATTGACTGCTTATTCTAGACTTTTGACAAACTCTTAGTCTGCAGGTTTAAGTTCTGGTGCTGGCTGCAGTTTTGTCTATCGGAGGGAGAGGGACACAGAATCAAATTGTTTATTCAGATGGTCTATGTGTCCTAACGTAGAAGTCAGACAGAACAGTCTGGTTACTGTAGTTGCCATCCCCCTGGGACTGAGTTTTGGCTGCATGAGAAGAATGATAGGGATGAAAGTGATGCAAACAGAAGCAAGTATCTTTAATATATTGATGCCTTCAGACTCCAGCCTGGACACTGATCCTTTCTGGGGATTTTATATGCAGTCTCCCCTATCTCCAAAACAGTTCTGAGGAGTCGGTGATTGTGACTGAGTAGGAGGGCTCACTGCCTAGATATCACACGTCGTAGGTCCACATGAGGGCTATTCCAGGTCAAGCGGTGTCTTAGTGTGCCTCAATCAGTGTTTCCACACAAATCCCTAGGCTTCGGAAGTTCCCAGTACCCTGTGTCCTGCAGTCCCTTTTACCCAATAACCCTCGTGTTTATACTTTATAACCACGTTTTCATTTGTGGAGATCAAAAAAAAATTATTAAATAATGTGGTTTATGGAAATTGAAAAAATAAGCCATTAGAAACTTATTTGTGTAAAAAAAATAATGCCAGTTTGCAAGGAAATATCTGGATAAGCAGAGTAGGCAGTAATAGAGCCGGCTCAAAGTTGGCAGCCAAGCACTTGCTTCATTGAATGTGTGTCACTATCCACAGTGTTGGAAGTTAATTGGCATCATGAAAAAGGTTCCAGAAAGGTCCCCAAAACACTATTCCAAGGATTGAAACCATACATTTCCCCATTCCATTTAACCTCCAGATCATTCAAGCTTTTAAAAAACAGGTCAATTTCACATTCAGTTCATCATCCCACATCTCAATTGGCTCATATCAGTTCAAAGACGCAGAAAACATAATCTCTGAGTTGTGCTCTATTATACTTATGATGAGCTGCATTATGACCATCTGCTTCACTTTCTGTTTTTAGAAAGTTTATCAGAAGTAGCATGCACTCATGCTATACCATACACCTTTAATGCCAATGTAGCTGTAATTTTATATCCAATGTATTCAAGCCCCACAAACTGATGAGGTGAGATATATAAAGCTAGGGGGTGGGAGTCCCCCATCCAGAGATTTTTCACTTTTTTTAAATATTAACAAACACACACATTAGTTTCTCTTGTGAGTGTTTTACAATTTTTAAAAAGAAGCTCAGTTACTGTTTTGTTGGGGATTTTATATTTTGTGTTTGTTTTTATTTTTTACCTCTTTTGTATAAGTAGGGAATTTTAGGGAAATATGCACTTTATGGAATAAATTTTAAGAACTAAAATATATTTTATCTTAAATAAATTAACGTATCTTTTATCTTACAGCTAAATCACTGATTATATATTTGCAGAGCCGACTTAAAGGATGAAAGAAAATTCTATCAAGAGTGTTACTTTTGACTTCAAAGCCTTCCTAATAAAGTCTTTTAACTACCTGTGGAAAAAAATAAGAAAAGAAAAGCTAGTATCATGAGGTATTTGACTTCGGACAGAACTGCCTCATGACAGAATCGTCAGGATGGGGCCGGTCATAACTCAGGACTGAGTATCCTTGCATCCAAACAGTTACTGTGGGGTAGATTCCAAGTCATTGAAACCTGGTGTGCAGAGCCAAACTGAACCTTGTGAGATAGGGGCTACAAGGCTCTATGAGGGTTCAAAAGCAGACCACCAGGTCTGTCTTCTGAGGTACCACCATATGGGCTCAGATGATCGTTTTAGTTACGAATTGAGCACTTAGCTGTTTGTGCCACCCAGAGATGGCATGGAGGAAAATAGCTTTTCACTGTTTAGTGTCTTTCCCAAACGGAAACGGGTGCTTCCTTGTGTCCTGCCTTTTCTTATATTAGTTGTGTTAATCTGAGTACATTAGAGAAATAAATCCACAGAAACTGAAATGTATAAAAGAGAGCTTTAGATAAAGGGTAAATGCACATGGAGAAAAAATCCCAAACCAGTGCAGCCCAAGTCTACAAGTCTAACATTAGCCCATATGTCCCACACCAATCCACAATGTCCTCCTCCATCTCAACAAAGACATGCAGTTGCAGTGTGGGTGGCTGCAGGTGGAAAGAACTGCCCATCTGGGTTTCTGAGGTTGTTAACTCTTTAGTGGAATTAAAAGCGCCTTTTGTGCTCCTGGAGCGGCTGGTGTTTGTAACCACTCAGACATGAGGGCTCCATCTCCTTGTGCAGGACTACTCGTGATTTATTATCTACCCCAATGCTGCTTCAAGGGTGGTACATGGGTCGGTGATAAACCGTGACCTGTTTAAAATCTGTCCATTTGTAGCTAGGTACAGAAAGGAAAGTCAGAGTGCAGGTCACTGCTATTTCCAATGCCAGCAATGTCATGTAAAGGGCAAAGCGCGCAGCAGGGTGTCTAGACTAAGGACACACTGAGGATGACGAAATACACCACTGAAAACCTTATGCTACTCATGGAAACACTGTCAGGTAGTGGAGGACTAGTAAACCAAGGCAGAACCTTGCCAGAGAGAGGGCCAGATGACGAACACTTCTGGTCAGATTAAAGGGGAGGGCCAGTGACAAAGAGCCAGGTCGTTTGCAGGATGCATGCCCACGGGGGCTTCAAAGATGGGTTCAAACATCAAAAAGATATGAGGGTGGCCCAGGATTGGCAAGCCTTTCCTTGTCCTGTACATTGCGGTTGCTTTGAAGCAGACCAACTGGATAGCACCTACCAACAAGACCAACCAAGGAAGAGGAAGCCTCTATGATCCCAGAAACAGACATCACTAGGACGTGTCAGGAGACTTTTATAAAGGTAACCAATGTCCTGGTCCCTCATCACAGAAAGTTGGGGAAGCACCATTGTGCTGGTTTACCAGATGTTTCCCAGATGAATTACTGTCCAGCTGCCCATAGGAAGGAGAAATACCTATAGACATGACTGAAGGGAGGTTCACTCTGCTATGGGAATGTGTTAATCTGTGCACTTTAGATGTGGAAATCCACAGACACACGTGTATAAAAGAGAGTTGTAATTAAATATTAAATGCACATCAAGAAACTACCCTAAAAGATCTTTTTAATCTCATAAGCCCACCATTATGCCAATGGCCCCCCAGAATCCACAACCATCTACAAAAGAGATAGAATGAGGCTGACTGCTAGTAAGAGCCAACTCAGAGAAAGCAAAATAATCTCATATTTGGTGGGCATCTGCATATAGATGTGGAGCACCCAATGCTGTTTCATGTAGATAATGTGGCTTCTGCTCAGATATGTCTGAGTGTACGTGAGACTTGGAAGGAGTAGCATTTTACTGGCTAAGGCATCATCTCCCTCTACTGAATTTCAAAATAAAGATGCTCATGAACTTGCAATGCTAAAGTGACCAATGCAAGAATCATTCCGCCCTTCAATTAACACCACCTGTGCATCTGGGACATTTGGCGTGATAAGCTAACAATATGAGTGAGCATAACCTGTTGTGAAAAACAGAAAGATACAGAAATCTCCATTGTTTAATGTAATTGTTGTATACGGGGAACTGCAGGATGTAAAATTTCCCATAAACATCTGATGATGGAAAATGACAATGCCCCTTGACCACACACACACAAAAAAACACCTTGTTGAGGCACTCTCAAAATGAAAAACGTAAATCTGGGTGAGGCAACACAGAAGGCAGCCTGTGAAATGGGGCATGTTAAGATTTCCTTCACATTCAAATAGTTGAAAATCTAAGGCATGAGCTGAGAATAGTAAAACTGTTTCAGGCTCCATAATCGGTGCAGAGAAAACACCAGAATAATTGCCTCTTCCTTAATATACTTGAATCTGCTGGAGTTACATTTGGAGTTGAGATAGGGGAAACTGTTTGAATTACAATAGTATGGAAGTAAAAGCAATTTTACACTGTGAGAAGGTCAAGTGTTTTCATTGGAATCAGTTGTCTGAATGACACCCACCTGGAGCTTTTTTTTTTTTTTTTTTTCAGTTGTAGCTTTTGATTCTGTGTCTTCTCTTCTGCAGGCTAGGTTTCCAGGGTATTGACTGCTTATTCTAGACTTTTGACAAACTCTTAGTCTGCAGGTTTAAGTTCTGGTGCTGGCTGCAGTTTTGTCTATCGGAGGGAGAGGGACACAGAATCAAATTGTTTATTCAGATGGTCTATGTGTCCTAACGTAGAAGTCAGACAGAACAGTCTGGTTACTGTAGTTGCCATCCCCCTGGGACTGAGTTTTGGCTGCATGAGAAGAATGATAGGGATGAAAGTGATGCAAACAGAAGCAAGTATCTTTAATATATTGATGCCTTCAGACTCCAGCCTGGACACTGATCCTTTCTGGGGATTTTATATGCAGTCTCCCCTATCTCCAAAACAGTTCTGAGGAGTCGGTGATTGTGACTGAGTAGGAGGGCTCACTGCCTAGATATCACACGTCGTAGGTCCACATGAGGGCTATTCCAGGTCAAGCGGTGTCTTAGTGTGCCTCAATCAGTGTTTCCACACAAATCCCTAGGCTTCGGAAGTTCCCAGTACCCTGTGTCCTGCAGTCCCTTTTACCCAATAACCCTCGTGTTTATACTTTATAACCACGTTTTCATTTGTGGAGATCAAAAAAAAATTATTAAATAATGTGGTTTATGGAAATTGAAAAAATAAGCCATTAGAAACTTATTTGTGTAAAAAAAATAATGCCAGTTTGCAAGGAAATATCTGGATAAGCAGAGTAGGCAGTAATAGAGCCGGCTCAAAGTTGGCAGCCAAGCACTTGCTTCATTGAATGTGTGTCACTATCCACAGTGTTGGAAGTTAATTGGCATCATGAAAAAGGTTCCAGAAAGGTCCCCAAAACACTATTCCAAGGATTGAAACCATACATTTCCCCATTCCATTTAACCTCCAGATCATTCAAGCTTTTAAAAAACAGGTCAATTTCACATTCAGTTCATCATCCCACATCTCAATTGGCTCATATCAGTTCAAAGACGCAGAAAACATAATCTCTGAGTTGTGCTCTATTATACTTATGATGAGCTGCATTATGACCATCTGCTTCACTTTCTGTTTTTAGAAAGTTTATCAGAAGTAGCATGCACTCATGCTATACCATACACCTTTAATGCCAATGTAGCTGTAATTTTATATCCAATGTATTCAAGCCCCACAAACTGATGAGGTGAGATATATAAAGCTAGGGGGTGGGAGTCCCCCATCCAGAGATTTTTCACTTTTTTTAAATATTAACAAACACACACATTAGTTTCTCTTGTGAGTGTTTTACAATTTTTAAAAAGAAGCTCAGTTACTGTTTTGTTGGGGATTTTATATTTTGTGTTTGTTTTTATTTTTTACCTCTTTTGTATAAGTAGGGAATTTTAGGGAAATATGCACTTTATGGAATAAATTTTAAGAACTAAAATATATTTTATCTTAAATAAATTAACGTTTCTTTTATCTTACAGCTAAATCACTGATTATATATTTGCAGAGCCGACTTAAAGGATGAAAGAAAATTCTATCAAGAGTGTTACTTGTGACTTCAAAGCCTTCCTAATAAAGTCTTTTAACTACCTGTGGAAAAAAATAAGAAAAGAAAAGCTAGTATCATGAGGTATTTGACTTCGGACAGAACTGCCTCATGACAGAATCGTCAGGATGGGGCCGGTCATAACTCAGGACTGAGTATCCTTGCATCCAAACAGTTACTGTGGGGTAGATTCCAAGTCATTGAAACCTGGTGTGCAGAGCCAAACTGAACCTTGTGAGATAGGGGCTACAAGGCTCTATGAGGGTTCAAAAGCAGACCACCAGGTCTGTCTTCTGAGGTACCACCATATGGGCTCAGATGATCGTTTTAGTTACGAATTGAGCACTTAGCTGTTTGTGCCACCCAGAGATGGCATGGAGGAAAATAGCTTTTCACTGTTTAGTGTCTTTCCCAAACGGAAACGGGTGCTTCCTTGTGTCCTGCCTTTTCTTATATTAGTTGTGTTAATCTGAGTACATTAGAGAAATAAATCCACAGAAACTGAAATGTATAAAAGAGAGCTTTAGATAAAGGGTAAATGCACATGGAGAAAAAATCCCAAACCAGTGCAGCCCAAGTCTACAAGTCTAACATTAGCCCATATGTCCCACACCAATCCACAATGTCCTCCTCCATCTCAACAAAGACATGCAGTTGCAGTGTGGGTGGCTGCAGGTGGAAAGAACTGCCCATCTGGGTTTCTGAGGTTGTTAACTCTTTAGTGGAATTAAAAGCGCCTTTTGTGCTCCTGGAGCGGCTGGTGTTTGTAACCACTCAGACATGAGGGCTCCATCTCCTTGTGCAGGACTACTCGTGATTTATTATCTACCCCAATGCTGCTTCAAGGGTGGTACATGGGTCGGTGATAAACCGTGACCTGTTTAAAATCTGTCCATTTGTAGCTAGGTACAGAAAGGAAAGTCAGAGTGCAGGTCACTGCTATTTCCAATGCCAGCAATGTCATGTAAAGGGCAAAGCGCGCAGCAGGGTGTCTAGACTAAGGACACACTGAGGATGACGAAATACACCACTGAAAACCTTATGCTACTCATGGAAACACTGTCAGGTAGTGGAGGACTAGTAAACCAAGGCAGAACCTTGCCAGAGAGAGGGCCAGATGACGAACACTTCTGGTCAGATTAAAGGGGAGGGCCAGTGACAAAGAGCCAGGTCGTTTGCAGGATGCATGCCCACGGGGGCTTCAAAGATGGGTTCAAACATC
The DNA here is from genome assembly GCF_050624435.1 of Tenrec ecaudatus. NCBI lineage: Eukaryota > Metazoa > Chordata > Mammalia > Afrosoricida > Tenrecidae > Tenrec > Tenrec ecaudatus. The sequence goes on along the minus strand of NW_027457650.1, from coordinate 1,857,466 downwards.
AAAAAGATATGAGGGTGGCCCAGGATTGGCAAGCCTTTCCTTGTCCTGTACATTGCGGTTGCTTTGAAGCAGACCAACTGGATAGCACCTACCAACAAGACCAACCAAGGAAGAGGAAGCCTCTATGATCCCAGAAACAGACATCACTAGGACGTGTCAGGAGACTTTTATAAAGGTAACCAATGTCCTGGTCCCTCATCACAGAAAGTTGGGGAAGCACCATTGTGCTGGTTTACCAGATGTTTCCCAGATGAATTACTGTCCAGCTGCCCATAGGAAGGAGAAATACCTATAGACATGACTGAAGGGAGGTTCACTCTGCTATGGGAATGTGTTAATCTGTGCACTTTAGATGTGGAAATCCACAGACACACGTGTATAAAAGAGAGTTGTAATTAAATATTAAATGCACATCAAGAAACTACCCTAAAATATCTTTTTAATCTCATAAGCCTACCATTATGCCAATGGCCCCCCAGAATCCACAACCATCTACAAAAGAGATAGAATGAGGCTGACTGCTAGTAAGAGCCAACTCAGAGAAAGCAAAATAATCTCATATTTGGTGGGCATCTGCATATAGATGTGCAGCACCCAAAGCTGTTTCATGTAGATAGTGTGGCTTCTGCTCAGATATATCTGAGTGTACGTGAGACTTGGAAGGAGTAGCATTTTACTGGCTAAGGCATCATCTCCCTCTACTGAATTTCAAAATCAAGATGCTCATGAACTTGCAATGCTAAAGTGACCAATGCATGAATCATTCCGCCCTTCAATTAACACCACCTGTGCATCTGGGACATTTGGCGTGATAAGCTAACAATATGAGTGAGCATAACCTGTTGTGAAAAACAGAAAGATACAGAAATCTCCATTGTTTAATGTAATTGTTGTATACGGGGAACTGCAGGATGTAAAATTTCCCATAAACATCTGATGATGGAAAATGACAATGCCCCTTGACCACACACACACAAAAAAACACCTTGTTGAGGCACTCTCAAAATGAAAAACGTAAATCTGGGTGAGGCAACACAGAAGGCAGCCTGTGAAATGGGGCATGTTAAGATTTCCTTCACATTCAAATAGTTGAAAATCTAAGGCATGAGCTGAGAATAGTAAAACTGTTTCAGGCTCCATAATCGGTGCAGAGAAAACACCAGAATAATTGCCTCTTCCTTAATATACTTGAATCTGCTGGAGTTACATTTGGAGTTGAGATAGGGGAAACTGTTTGAATTACAATAGTATGGAAGTAAAAGCAATTTTACACTGTGAGAAGGTCAAGTGTTTTCATTGGAATCAGTTGTCTGAATGACACCCACCTGGAGCTTTTTTTTTTTTTTTCAGTTGTAGCTTTTGATTCTGTGTCTTCTCTTCTGCAGGCTAGGTTTCCAGGGTATTGACTGCTTATTCTAGACTTTTGACAAACTCTTAGTCTGTAGGTTTAAGTTCTGGTGCTGGCTGCAGTTTTGTCTATCGGAGGGAGAGGGACACAGAATCAAATTGTTTATTCAGATGGTCTATGTGTCCTAACATAGAAGTCAGACAGAACAGTCTGGTTACTGTAGTTGCCATCCCCCTGGGACTGAGTTTTGGCTGCATGAGAAGAATGATAGGGATGAAAGTGATGCAAACAGAAGCAAGTATCTTTAATATATTGATGCCTTCAGACTCCAGCCTGGACACTGATCCTTTCTGGGGATTTTATATGCAGTCTCCCCTATCTCCAAAACAGTTCTGAGGAGTCGGTGATTGTGACTGAGTAGGAGGGCTCACTGCCTAGATATCACACGTCGTAGGTCCACATGAGGGCTATTCCAGGTCAAGCGGTGTCTTAGTGTGCCTCAATCAGTGTTTCCACCCAAATCCCTAGGCTTTGGAAGTTCCCAGTACCCTGTGTCCTGCAGTCCCTTTTACCCAATAACCCTCGTGTTTATACTTTATAACCACGTTTTCATTTGTGGAGATCAAAAAAAAAAATTATTAAATAATGTGGTTTATAGAAATTGAAAAAATAAGCCATTAGAAACTTATTTGTGTAAAAAAAATAATGCCAGTTTGCAAGGAAATATCTGGATAAGCAGAGTAGGCAGTAATAGAGCCGGCTCAAAGTTGGCAGCCAAGCACTTGCTTCATTGAATGTGTGTCACTATCCACAGTGTTGGAAGTTAATTGGCATCATGAAAAAGGTTCCAGAAAGGTCCCCAAAACACTATTCCAAGGATTGAAACCATACATTTCCCCATTCCATTTAACCTCCAGATCATTCAAGCTTTTAAAAAACAGGTCAATTTCACATTCAGTTCATCATCCCACATCTCAATTGGCTCATATCAGTTCAAAGACGCAGAAAACATAATCTCTGAGTTGTGCTCTATTATACTTATGATGAGCTGCATTATGACCATCTGCTTCACTTTCTGTTTTTAGAAAGTTTATCAGAAGTAGCATGCACTCATGCTATACCATACACCTTTAATGCCAATGTAGCTGTAATTTTATATCCAATGTATTCAAGCCCCACAAACTGATGAGGTGAGATATATAAAGCTAGGGGGTGGGAGTCCCCCATCCAGAGATTTTTCACTTTTTTTAATATTAACAAACACACACATTAGTTTCTCTTGTGAGTGTTTTACAATTTTTAAAAAGAAGCTCAGTTACTGTTTTGTTGGGGATTTTATATTTTGTGTTTGTTTTTATTTTTTACCTCTTTTGTATAAGTAGGGAATTTTAGGGAAATATGCACTTTATGGAATAAATTTTAAGAACTAAAATATATTTTATCTTAAATAAATTAACGTTTCTTTTATCTTACAGCTAAATCACTGATTATATATTTGCAGAGCCGACTTAAAGGATGAAAGAAAATTCTATCAAGAGTGTTACTTTTGACTTCAAAGCCTTCCTAATAAAGTCTTTTAACTACCTGTGGAAAAAAATAAGAAAAGAAAAGCTAGTATCATGAGGTATTTGACTTCGGACAGAACTGCCTCATGACAGAATCGTCAGGATGGGGCCGGTCATAACTCAGGACTGAGTATCCTTGCATCCAAACAGTTACTGTGGGGTAGATTCCAAGTCATTGAAACCTGGTGTGCAGAGCCAAACTGAACCTTGTGAGATAGGGGCTACAAGGCTCTATGAGGGTTCAAAAGCAGACCACCAGGTCTGTCTTCTGAGGTACCACCATATGGGCTCAGATGATCGTTTTAGTTACGAATTGAGCACTTAGCTGTTTGTGCCACCCAGAGATGGCATGGAGGAAAATAGCTTTTCACTGTTTAGTGTCTTTCCCAAACGGAAACGGGTGCTTCCTTGTGTCCTGCCTTTTCTTATATTAGTTGTGTTAATCTGAGTACATTAGAGAAATAAATCCACAGAAACTGAAATGTATAAAAGAGAGCTTTAGATAAAGGGTAAATGCACATGGAGAAAAAATCCCAAACCAGTGCAGCCCAAGTCTACAAGTCTAACATTAGCCCATATGTCCCACACCAATCCACAATGTCCTCCTCCATCTCAACAAAGACATGCAGTTGCAGTGTGGGTGGCTGCAGGTGGAAAGAACTGCCCATCTGGGTTTCTGAGGTTGTTAACTCTTTAGTGGAATTAAAAGCGCCTTTTGTGCTCCTGGAGCGGCTGGTGTTTGTAACCACTCAGACATGAGGGCTCCATCTCCTTGTGCAGGACTACTCGTGATTTATTATCTACCCCAATGCTGCTTCAAGGGTGGTACATGGGTCGGTGATAAACCGTGACCTGTTTAAAATCTGTCCATTTGTAGCTAGGTACAGAAAGGAAAGTCAGAGTGCAGGTCACTGCTATTTCCAATGCCAGCAATGTCATGTAAAGGGCAAAGCGCGCAGCAGGGTGTCTAGACTAAGGACACACTGAGGATGACGAAATACACCACTGAAAACCTTATGCTACTCATGGAAACACTGTCAGGTAGTGGAGGACTAGTAAACCAAGGCAGAACCTTGCCAGAGAGAGGGCCAGATGACGAACACTTCTGGTCAGATTAAAGGGGAGGGCCAGTGACAAAGAGCCAGGTCGTTTGCAGGATGCATGCCCACGGGGGCTTCAAAGATGGGTTCAAACATCAAAAAGATATGAGGGTGGCCCAGGATTGGCAAGCCTTTCCTTGTCCTGTACATTGCGGTTGCTTTGAAGCAGACCAACTGGATAGCACCTACCAACAAGACCAACCAAGGAAGAGGAAGCCTCTATGATCCCAGAAACAGACATCACTAGGACGTGTCAGGAGACTTTTATAAAGGTAACCAATGTCCTGGTCCCTCATCACAGAAAGTTGGGGAAGCACCATTGTGCTGGTTTACCAGATGTTTCCCAGATGAATTACTGTCCAGCTGCCCATAGGAAGGAGAAATACCTATAGACATGACTGAAGGGAGGTTCACTCTGCTATGGGAATGTGTTAATCTGTGCACTTTAGATGTGGAAATCCACAGACACACGTGTATAAAAGAGAGTTGTAATTAAATATTAAATGCACATCAAGAAACTACCCTAAAAGATCTTTTTAATCTCATAAGCCCACCATTATGCCAATGGCCCCCCAGAATCCACAACCATCTACAAAAGAGATAGAATGAGGCTGACTGCTAGTAAGAGCCAACTCAGAGAAAGCAAAATAATCTCATATTTGGTGGGCATCTGCATATAGATGTGGAGCACCCAATGCTGTTTCATGTAGATAATGTGGCTTCTGCTCAGATATGTCTGAGTGTACGTGAGACTTGGAAGGAGTAGCATTTTACTGGCTAAGGCATCATCTCCCTCTACTGAATTTCAAAATAAAGATGCTCATGAACTTGCAATGCTAAAGTGACCAATGCAAGAATCATTCCGCCCTTCAATTAACACCACCTGTGCATCTGGGACATTTGGCGTGATAAGCTAACAATATGAGTGAGCATAACCTGTTGTGAAAAACAGAAAGATACAGAAATCTCCATTGTTTAATGTAATTGTTGTATACGGGGAACTGCAGGATGTAAAATTTCCCATAAACATCTGATGATGGAAAATGACAATGCCCCTTGACCACACACACACAAAAAAACACCTTGTTGAGGCACTCTCAAAATGAAAAACGTAAATCTGGGTGAGGCAACACAGAAGGCAGCCTGTGAAATGGGGCATGTTAAGATTTCCTTCACATTCAAATAGTTGAAAATCTAAGGCATGAGCTGAGAATAGTAAAACTGTTTCAGGCTCCATAATCGGTGCAGAGAAAACACCAGAATAATTGCCTCTTCCTTAATATACTTGAATCTGCTGGAGTTACATTTGGAGTTGAGATAGGGGAAACTGTTTGAATTACAATAGTATGGAAGTAAAAGCAATTTTACACTGTGAGAAGGTCAAGTGTTTTCATTGGAATCAGTTGTCTGAATGACACCCACCTGGAGCTTTTTTTTTTTTTTTTTTTCAGTTGTAGCTTTTGATTCTGTGTCTTCTCTTCTGCAGGCTAGGTTTCCAGGGTATTGACTGCTTATTCTAGACTTTTGACAAACTCTTAGTCTGCAGGTTTAAGTTCTGGTGCTGGCTGCAGTTTTGTCTATCGGAGGGAGAGGGACACAGAATCAAATTGTTTATTCAGATGGTCTATGTGTCCTAACGTAGAAGTCAGACAGAACAGTCTGGTTACTGTAGTTGCCATCCCCCTGGGACTGAGTTTTGGCTGCATGAGAAGAATGATAGGGATGAAAGTGATGCAAACAGAAGCAAGTATCTTTAATATATTGATGCCTTCAGACTCCAGCCTGGACACTGATCCTTTCTGGGGATTTTATATGCAGTCTCCCCTATCTCCAAAACAGTTCTGAGGAGTCGGTGATTGTGACTGAGTAGGAGGGCTCACTGCCTAGATATCACACGTCGTAGGTCCACATGAGGGCTATTCCAGGTCAAGCGGTGTCTTAGTGTGCCTCAATCAGTGTTTCCACACAAATCCCTAGGCTTCGGAAGTTCCCAGTACCCTGTGTCCTGCAGTCCCTTTTACCCAATAACCCTCGTGTTTATACTTTATAACCACGTTTTCATTTGTGGAGATCAAAAAAAAATTATTAAATAATGTGGTTTATGGAAATTGAAAAAATAAGCCATTAGAAACTTATTTGTGTAAAAAAAATAATGCCAGTTTGCAAGGAAATATCTGGATAAGCAGAGTAGGCAGTAATAGAGCCGGCTCAAAGTTGGCAGCCAAGCACTTGCTTCATTGAATGTGTGTCACTATCCACAGTGTTGGAAGTTAATTGGCATCATGAAAAAGGTTCCAGAAAGGTCCCCAAAACACTATTCCAAGGATTGAAACCATACATTTCCCCATTCCATTTAACCTCCAGATCATTCAAGCTTTTAAAAAACAGGTCAATTTCACATTCAGTTCATCATCCCACATCTCAATTGGCTCATATCAGTTCAAAGACGCAGAAAACATAATCTCTGAGTTGTGCTCTATTATACTTATGATGAGCTGCATTATGACCATCTGCTTCACTTTCTGTTTTTAGAAAGTTTATCAGAAGTAGCATGCACTCATGCTATACCATACACCTTTAATGCCAATGTAGCTGTAATTTTATATCCAATGTATTCAAGCCCCACAAACTGATGAGGTGAGATATATAAAGCTAGGGGGTGGGAGTCCCCCATCCAGAGATTTTTCACTTTTTTTAAATATTAACAAACACACACATTAGTTTCTCTTGTGAGTGTTTTACAATTTTTAAAAAGAAGCTCAGTTACTGTTTTGTTGGGGATTTTATATTTTGTGTTTGTTTTTATTTTTTACCTCTTTTGTATAAGTAGGGAATTTTAGGGAAATATGCACTTTATGGAATAAATTTTAAGAACTAAAATATATTTTATCTTAAATAAATTAACGTTTCTTTTATCTTACAGCTAAATCACTGATTATATATTTGCAGAGCCGACTTAAAGGATGAAAGAAAATTCTATCAAGAGTGTTACTTGTGACTTCAAAGCCTTCCTAATAAAGTCTTTTAACTACCTGTGGAAAAAAATAAGAAAAGAAAAGCTAGTATCATGAGGTATTTGACTTCGGACAGAACTGCCTCATGACAGAATCGTCAGGATGGGGCCGGTCATAACTCAGGACTGAGTATCCTTGCATCCAAACAGTTACTGTGGGGTAGATTCCAAGTCATTGAAACCTGGTGTGCAGAGCCAAACTGAACCTTGTGAGATAGGGGCTACAAGGCTCTATGAGGGTTCAAAAGCAGACCACCAGGTCTGTCTTCTGAGGTACCACCATATGGGCTCAGATGATCGTTTTAGTTACGAATTGAGCACTTAGCTGTTTGTGCCACCCAGAGATGGCATGGAGGAAAATAGCTTTTCACTGTTTAGTGTCTTTCCCAAACGGAAACGGGTGCTTCCTTGTGTCCTGCCTTTTCTTATATTAGTTGTGTTAATCTGAGTACATTAGAGAAATAAATCCACAGAAACTGAAATGTATAAAAGAGAGCTTTAGATAAAGGGTAAATGCACATGGAGAAAAAATCCCAAACCAGTGCAGCCCAAGTCTACAAGTCTAACATTAGCCCATATGTCCCACACCAATCCACAATGTCCTCCTCCATCTCAACAAAGACATGCAGTTGCAGTGTGGGTGGCTGCAGGTGGAAAGAACTGCCCATCTGGGTTTCTGAGGTTGTTAACTCTTTAGTGGAATTAAAAGCGCCTTTTGTGCTCCTGGAGCGGCTGGTGTTTGTAACCACTCAGACATGAGGGCTCCATCTCCTTGTGCAGGACTACTCGTGATTTATTATCTACCCCAATGCTGCTTCAAGGGTGGTACATGGGTCGGTGATAAACCGTGACCTGTTTAAAATCTGTCCATTTGTAGCTAGGTACAGAAAGGAAAGTCAGAGTGCAGGTCACTGCTATTTCCAATGCCAGCAATGTCATGTAAAGGGCAAAGCGCGCAGCAGGGTGTCTAGACTAAGGACACACTGAGGATGACGAAATACACCACTGAAAACCTTATGCTACTCATGGAAACACTGTCAGGTAGTGGAGGACTAGTAAACCAAGGCAGAACCTTGCCAGAGAGAGGGCCAGATGACGAACACTTCTGGTCAGATTAAAGGGGAGGGCCAGTGACAAAGAGCCAGGTCGTTTGCAGGATGCATGCCCACGGGGGCTTCAAAGATGGGTTCAAACATCAAAAAGATATGAGGGTGGCCCAGGATTGGCAAGCCTTTCCTTGTCCTGTACATTGCGGTTGCTTTGAAGCAGACCAACTGGATAGCACCTACCAACAAGACCAACCAAGGAAGAGGAAGCCTCTATGATCCCAGAAACAGACATCACTAGGACGTGTCAGGAGACTTTTATAAAGGTAACCAATGTCCTGGTCCCTCATCACAGAAAGTTGGGGAAGCACCATTGTGCTGGTTTACCAGATGTTTCCCAGATGAATTACTGTCCAGCTGCCCATAGGAAGGAGAAATACCTATAGACATGACTGAAGGGAGGTTCACTCTGCTATGGGAATGTGTTAATCTGTGCACTTTAGATGTGGAAATCCACAGACACACGTGTATAAAAGAGAGTTGTAATTAAATATTAAATGCACATCAAGAAACTACCCTAAAAGATCTTTTTAATCTCATAAGCCCACCATTATGCCAATGGCCCCCCAGAATCCACAACCATCTACAAAAGAGATAGAATGAGGCTGACTGCTAGTAAGAGCCAACTCAGAGAAAGCAAAATAATCTCATATTTGGTGGGCATCTGCATATAGATGTGGAGCACCCAATGCTGTTTCATGTAGATAATGTGGCTTCTGCTCAGATATGTCTGAGTGTACGTGAGACTTGGAAGGAGTAGCATTTTACTGGCTAAGGCATCATCTCCCTCTACTGAATTTCAAAATAAAGATGCTCATGAACTTGCAATGCTAAAGTGACCAATGCAAGAATCATTCCGCCCTTCAATTAACACCACCTGTGCATCTGGGACATTTGGCGTGATAAGCTAACAATATGAGTGAGCATAACCTGTTGTGAAAAACAGAAAGATACAGAAATCTCCATTGTTTAATGTAATTGTTGTATACGGGGAACTGCAGGATGTAAAATTTCCCATAAACATCTGATGATGGAAAATGACAATGCCCCTTGACCACACACACACAAAAAAACACCTTGTTGAGGCACTCTCAAAATGAAAAACGTAAATCTGGGTGAGGCAACACAGAAGGCAGCCTGTGAAATGGGGCATGTTAAGATTTCCTTCACATTCAAATAGTTGAAAATCTAAGGCATGAGCTGAGAATAGTAAAACTGTTTCAGGCTCCATAATCGGTGCAGAGAAAACACCAGAATAATTGCCTCTTCCTTAATATACTTGAATCTGCTGGAGTTACATTTGGAGTTGAGATAGGGGAAACTGTTTGAATTACAATAGTATGGAAGTAAAAGCAATTTTACACTGTGAGAAGGTCAAGTGTTTTCATTGGAATCAGTTGTCTGAATGACACCCACCTGGAGCTTTTTTTTTTTTTTTTTTTTCAGTTGTAGCTTTTGATTCTGTGTCTTCTCTTCTGCAGGCTAGGTTTCCAGGGTATTGACTGCTTATTCTAGACTTTTGACAAACTCTTAGTCTGCAGGTTTAAGTTCTGGTGCTGGCTGCAGTTTTGTCTATCGGAGGGAGAGGGACACAGAATCAAATTGTTTATTCAGATGGTCTATGTGTCCTAACGTAGAAGTCAGACAGAACAGTCTGGTTACTGTAGTTGCCATCCCCCTGGGACTGAGTTTTGGCTGCATGAGAAGAATGATAGGGATGAAAGTGATGCAAACAGAAGCAAGTATCTTTAATATATTGATGCCTTCAGACTCCAGCCTGGACACTGATCCTTTCTGGGGATTTTATATGCAGTCTCCCCTATCTCCAAAACAGTTCTGAGGAGTCGGTGATTGTGACTGAGTAGGAGGGCTCACTGCCTAGATATCACACGTCGTAGGTCCACATGAGGGCTATTCCAGGTCAAGCGGTGTCTTAGTGTGCCTCAATCAGTGTTTCCACACAAATCCCTAGGCTTCGGAAGTTCCCAGTACCCTGTGTCCTGCAGTCCCTTTTACCCAATAACCCTCGTGTTTATACTTTATAACCACGTTTTCATTTGTGGAGATCAAAAAAAAATTATTAAATAATGTGGTTTATGGAAATTGAAAAAATAAGCCATTAGAAACTTATTTGTGTAAAAAAAATAATGCCAGTTTGCAAGGAAATATCTGGATAAGCAGAGTAGGCAGTAATAGAGCCGGCTCAAAGTTGGCAGCCAAGCACTTGCTTCATTGAATGTGTGTCACTATCCACAGTGTTGGAAGTTAATTGGCATCATGAAAAAGGTTCCAGAAAGGTCCCCAAAACACTATTCCAAGGATTGAAACCATACATTTCCCCATTCCATTTAACCTCCAGATCATTCAAGCTTTTAAAAAACAGGTCAATTTCACATTCAGTTCATCATCCCACATCTCAATTGGCTCATATCAGTTCAAAGACGCAGAAAACATAATCTCTGAGTTGTGCTCTATTATACTTATGATGAGCTGCATTATGACCATCTGCTTCACTTTCTGTTTTTAGAAAGTTTATCAGAAGTAGCATGCACTCATGCTATACCATACACCTTTAATGCCAATGTAGCTGTAATTTTATATCCAATGTATTCAAGCCCCACAAACTGATGAGGTGAGATATATAAAGCTAGGGGGTGGGAGTCCCCCATCCAGAGATTTTTCACTTTTTTTAAATATTAACAAACACACACATTAGTTTCTCTTGTGAGTGTTTTACAATTTTTAAAAAGAAGCTCAGTTACTGTTTTGTTGGGGATTTTATATTTTGTGTTTGTTTTTATTTTTTACCTCTTTTGTATAAGTAGGGAATTTTAGGGAAATATGCACTTTATGGAATAAATTTTAAGAACTAAAATATATTTTATCTTAAATAAATTAACGTTTCTTTTATCTTACAGCTAAATCACTGATTATATATTTGCAGAGCCGACTTAAAGGATGAAAGAAAATTCTATCAAGAGTGTTACTTGTGACTTCAAAGCCTTCCTAATAAAGTCTTTTAACTACCTGTGGAAAAAAATAAGAAAAGAAAAGCTAGTATCATGAGGTATTTGACTTCGGACAGAACTGCCTCATGACAGAATCGTCAGGATGGGGCCGGTCATAACTCAGGACTGAGTATCCTTGCATCCAAACAGTTACTGTGGGGTAGATTCCAAGTCATTGAAACCTGGTGTGCAGAGCCAAACTGAACCTTGTGAGATAGGGGCTACAAGGCTCTATGAGGGTTCAAAAGCAGACCACCAGGTCTGTCTTCTGAGGTACCACCATATGGGCTCAGATGATCGTTTTAGTTACGAATTGAGCACTTAGCTGTTTGTGCCACCCAGAGATGGCATGGAGGAAAATAGCTTTTCACTGTTTAGTGTCTTTCCCAAACGGAAACGGGTGCTTCCTTGTGTCCTGCCTTTTCTTATATTAGTTGTGTTAATCTGAGTACATTAGAGAAATAAATCCACAGAAACTGAAATGTATAAAAGAGAGCTTTAGATAAAGGGTAAATGCACATGGAGAAAAAATCCCAAACCAGTGCAGCCCAAGTCTACAAGTCTAACATTAGCCCATATGTCCCACACCAATCCACAATGTCCTCCTCCATCTCAACAAAGACATGCAGTTGCAGTGTGGGTGGCTGCAGGTGGAAAGAACTGCCCATCTGGGTTTCTGAGGTTGTTAACTCTTTAGTGGAATTAAAAGCGCCTTTTGTGCTCCTGGAGCGGCTGGTGTTTGTAACCACTCAGACATGAGGGCTCCATCTCCTTGTGCAGGACTACTCGTGATTTATTATCTACCCCAATGCTGCTTCAAGGGTGGTACATGGGTCGGTGATAAACCGTGACCTGTTTAAAATCTGTCCATTTGTAGCTAGGTACAGAAAGGAAAGTCAGAGTGCAGGTCACTGCTATTTCCAATGCCAGCAATGTCATGTAAAGGGCAAAGCGCGCAGCAGGGTGTCTAGACTAAGGACACACTGAGGATGACGAAATACACCACTGAAAACCTTATGCTACTCATGGAAACACTGTCAGGTAGTGGAGGACTAGTAAACCAAGGCAGAACCTTGCCAGAGAGAGGGCCAGATGACGAACACTTCTGGTCAGATTAAAGGGGAGGGCCAGTGACAAAGAGCCAGGTCGTTTGCAGGATGCATGCCCACGGGGGCTTCAAAGATGGGTTCAAACATCAAAAAGATATGAGGGTGGCCCAGGATTGGCAAGCCTTTCCTTGTCCTGTACATTGCGGTTGCTTTGAAGCAGACCAACTGGATAGCACCTACCAACAAGACCAACCAAGGAAGAGGAAGCCTCTATGATCCCAGAAACAGACATCACTAGGACGTGTCAGGAGACTTTTATAAAGGTAACCAATGTCCTGGTCCCTCATCACAGAAAGTTGGGGAAGCACCATTGTGCTGGTTTACCAGATGTTTCCCAGATGAATTACTGTCCAGCTGCCCATAGGAAGGAGAAATACCTATAGACATGACTGAAGGGAGGTTCACTCTGCTATGGGAATGTGTTAATCTGTGCACTTTAGATGTGGAAATCCACAGACACACGTGTATAAAAGAGAGTTGTAATTAAATATTAAATGCACATCAAGAAACTACCCTAAAAGATCTTTTTAATCTCATAAGCCCACCATTATGCCAATGGCCCCCCAGAATCCACAACCATCTACAAAAGAGATAGAATGAGGCTGACTGCTAGTAAGAGCCAACTCAGAGAAAGCAAAATAATCTCATATTTGGTGGGCATCTGCATATAGATGTGGAGCACCCAATGCTGTTTCATGTAGATAATGTGGCTTCTGCTCAGATATGTCTGAGTGTACGTGAGACTTGGAAGGAGTAGCATTTTACTGGCTAAGGCATCATCTCCCTCTACTGAATTTCAAAATAAAGATGCTCATGAACTTGCAATGCTAAAGTGACCAATGCAAGAATCATTCCGCCCTTCAATTAACACCACCTGTGCATCTGGGACATTTGGCGTGATAAGCTAACAATATGAGTGAGCATAACCTGTTGTGAAAAACAGAAAGATACAGAAATCTCCATTGTTTAATGTAATTGTTGTATACGGGGAACTGCAGGATGTAAAATTTCCCATAAACATCTGATGATGGAAAATGACAATGCCCCTTGACCACACACACACAAAAAAACACCTTGTTGAGGCACTCTCAAAATGAAAAACGTAAATCTGGGTGAGGCAACACAGAAGGCAGCCTGTGAAATGGGGCATGTTAAGATTTCCTTCACATTCAAATAGTTGAAAATCTAAGGCATGAGCTGAGAATAGTAAAACTGTTTCAGGCTCCATAATCGGTGCAGAGAAAACACCAGAATAATTGCCTCTTCCTTAATATACTTGAATCTGCTGGAGTTACATTTGGAGTTGAGATAGGGGAAACTGTTTGAATTACAATAGTATGGAAGTAAAAGCAATTTTACACTGTGAGAAGGTCAAGTGTTTTCATTGGAATCAGTTGTCTGAATGACACCCACCTGGAGCTTTTTTTTTTTTTTTTTTTCAGTTGTAGCTTTTGATTCTGTGTCTTCTCTTCTGCAGGCTAGGTTTCCAGGGTATTGACTGCTTATTCTAGACTTTTGACAAACTCTTAGTCTGCAGGTTTAAGTTCTGGTGCTGGCTGCAGTTTTGTCTATCGGAGGGAGAGGGACACAGAATCAAATTGTTTATTCAGATGGTCTATGTGTCCTAACGTAGAAGTCAGACAGAACAGTCTGGTTACTGTAGTTGCCATCCCCCTGGGACTGAGTTTTGGCTGCATGAGAAGAATGATAGGGATGAAAGTGATGCAAACAGAAGCAAGTATCTTTAATATATTGATGCCTTCAGACTCCAGCCTGGACACTGATCCTTTCTGGGGATTTTATATGCAGTCTCCCCTATCTCCAAAACAGTTCTGAGGAGTCGGTGATTGTGACTGAGTAGGAGGGCTCACTGCCTAGATATCACACGTCGTAGGTCCACATGAGGGCTATTCCAGGTCAAGCGGTGTCTTAGTGTGCCTCAATCAGTGTTTCCACACAAATCCCTAGGCTTCGGAAGTTCCCAGTACCCTGTGTCCTGCAGTCCCTTTTACCCAATAACCCTCGTGTTTATACTTTATAACCACGTTTTCATTTGTGGAGATCAAAAAAAAATTATTAAATAATGTGGTTTATGGAAATTGAAAAAATAAGCCATTAGAAACTTATTTGTGTAAAAAAAATAATGCCAGTTTGCAAGGAAATATCTGGATAAGCAGAGTAGGCAGTAATAGAGCCGGCTCAAAGTTGGCAGCCAAGCACTTGCTTCATTGAATGTGTGTCACTATCCACAGTGTTGGAAGTTAATTGGCATCATGAAAAAGGTTCCAGAAAGGTCCCCAAAACACTATTCCAAGGATTGAAACCATACATTTCCCCATTCCATTTAACCTCCAGATCATTCAAGCTTTTAAAAAACAGGTCAATTTCACATTCAGTTCATCATCCCACATCTCAATTGGCTCATATCAGTTCAAAGACGCAGAAAACATAATCTCTGAGTTGTGCTCTATTATACTTATGATGAGCTGCATTATGACCATCTGCTTCACTTTCTGTTTTTAGAAAGTTTATCAGAAGTAGCATGCACTCATGCTATACCATACACCTTTAATGCCAATGTAGCTGTAATTTTATATCCAATGTATTCAAGCCCCACAAACTGATGAGGTGAGATATATAAAGCTAGGGGGTGGGAGTCCCCCATCCAGAGATTTTTCACTTTTTTTAAATATTAACAAACACACACATTAGTTTCTCTTGTGAGTGTTTTACAATTTTTAAAAAGAAGCTCAGTTACTGTTTTGTTGGGGATTTTATATTTTGTGTTTGTTTTTATTTTTTACCTCTTTTGTATAAGTAGGGAATTTTAGGGAAATATGCACTTTATGGAATAAATTTTAAGAACTAAAATATATTTTATCTTAAATAAATTAACGTTTCTTTTATCTTACAGCTAAATCACTGATTATATATTTGCAGAGCCGACTTAAAGGATGAAAGAAAATTCTATCAAGAGTGTTACTTTTGACTTCAAAGCCTTCCTAATAAAGTCTTTTAACTACCTGTGGAAAAAAATAAGAAAAGAAAAGCTAGTATCATGAGGTATTTGACTTCGGACAGAACTGCCTCATGACAGAATCGTCAGGATGGGGCCGGTCATAACTCAGGACTGAGTATCCTTGCATCCAAACAGTTACTGTGGGGTAGATTCCAAGTCATTGAAACCTGGTGTGCAGAGCCAAACTGAACCTTGTGAGATAGGGGCTACAAGGCTCTATGAGGGTTCAAAAGCAGACCACCAGGTCTGTCTTCTGAGGTACCACCATATGGGCTCAGATGATCGTTTTAGTTACGAATTGAGCACTTAGCTGTTTGTGCCACCCAGAGATGGCATGGAGGAAAATAGCTTTTCACTGTTTAGTGTCTTTCCCAAACGGAAACGTGTGCTTACTTGTGTCCTGCCTTTTCTTATATTAGTTGTGTTAATCTGAGTACATTAGAGAAATAAATCCACAGAAACTGAAATGTATAAAAGAGAGCTTTAGATAAAGGGTAAATGCACATGGAGAAAAAATCCCAAACCAGTGCAGCCCAAGTCTACAAGTCTAACATTAGCCCATATGTCCCACACCAATCCACAATGTCCTCCTCCATCTCAACAAAGACATGCAGTTGCAGTGTGGGTGGCTGCAGGTGGAAAGAACTGCCCATCTGGGTTTCTGAGGTTGTTAACTCTTTAGTGGAATTAAAAGCGCCTTTTGTGCTCCTGGAGCGGCTGGTGTTTGTAACCACTCAGACATGAGGGCTCCATCTCCTTGTGCAGGACTACTCGTGATTTATTATCTACCCCAATGCTGCTTCAAGGGTGGTACATGGGTCGGTGATAAACCGTGACCTGTTTAAAATCTGTCCATTTGTAGCTAGGTACAGAAAGGAAAGTCAGAGTGCAGGTCACTGCTATTTCCAATGCCAGCAATGTCATGTAAAGGGCAAAGCGCGCAGCAGGGTGTCTAGACTAAGGACACACTGAGGATGACGAAATACACCACTGAAAACCTTATGCTACTCATGGAAACACTGTCAGGTAGTGGAGGACTAGTAAACCAAGGCAGAACCTTGCCAGAGAGAGGGCCAGATGACGAACACTTCTGGTCAGATTAAAGGGGAGGGCCAGTGACAAAGAGCCAGGTCGTTTGCAGGATGCATGCCCACGGGGGCTTCAAAGATGGGTTCAAACATCAAAAAGATATGAGGGTGGCCCAGGATTGGCAAGCCTTTCCTTGTCCTGTACATTGCGGTTGCTTTGAAGCAGACCAACTGGATAGCACCTACCAACAAGACCAACCAAGGAAGAGGAAGCCTCTATGATCCCAGAAACAGACATCACTAGGACGTGTCAGGAGACTTTTATAAAGGTAACCAATGTCCTGGTCCCTCATCACAGAAAGTTGGGGAAGCACCATTGTGCTGGTTTACCAGATGTTTCCCAGATGAATTACTGTCCAGCTGCCCATAGGAAGGAGAAATACCTATAGACATGACTGAAGGGAGGTTCACTCTGCTATGGGAATGTGTTAATCTGTGCACTTTAGATGTGGAAATCCACAGACACACGTGTATAAAAGAGAGTTGTAATTAAATATTAAATGCACATCAAGAAACTACCCTAAAAGATCTTTTTAATCTCATAAGCCCACCATTATGCCAATGGCCCCCCAGAATCCACAACCATCTACAAAAGAGATAGAATGAGGCTGACTGCTAGTAAGAGCCAACTCAGAGAAAGCAAAATAATCTCATATTTGGTGGGCATCTGCATATAGATGTGGAGCACCCAATGCTGTTTCATGTAGATAATGTGGCTTCTGCTCAGATATGTCTGAGTGTACGTGAGACTTGGAAGGAGTAGCATTTTACTGGCTAAGGCATCATCTCCCTCTACTGAATTTCAAAATCAAGATGCTCATGAACTTGCAATGCTAAAGTGACCAATGCAAGAATCATTCCGCCCTTCAATTAACACCACCTGTGCATCTGGGACATTTGGCGTGATAAGCTAACAATATGAGTGAGCATAACCTGTTGTGAAAAACAGAAAGATACAGAAATCTCCATTGTTTAATGTAATTGTTGTATACGGGGAACTGCAGGATGTAAAATTTCCCATAAACATCTGATGATGGAAAATGACAATGCCCCTTGACCACACACACACAAAAAAACACCTTGTTGAGGCACTCTCAAAATGAAAAACGTAAATCTGGGTGAGGCAACACAGAAGGCAGCCTGTGAAATGGGGCATGTTAAGATTTCCTTCACATTCAAATAGTTGAAAATCTAAGGCATGAGCTGAGAATAGTAAAACTGTTTCAGGCTCCATAATCGGTGCAGAGAAAACACCAGAATAATTGCCTCTTCCTTAATATACTTGAATCTGCTGGAGTTACATTTGGAGGTGAGATAGGGGAAACTGTTTGAATTACAATAGTATGGAAGTAAAAGCAATTTTACACTGTGAGAAGGTCAAGTGTTTTCATTGGAATCAGTTGTCTGAATGACACCCACCTGGAGCTTTTTTTTTTTTTTTTTTCAGTTGTAGCTTTTGATTCTGTGTCTTCTCTTCTGCAGGCTAGGTTTCCAGGGTATTGACTGCTTATTCTAGACTTTTGACAAACTCTTAGTCTGCAGGTTTAAGTTCTGGTGCTGGCTGCAGTTTTGTCTATCGGAGGGAGAGGGACACAGAATCAAATTGTTTATTCAGATGGTCTATGTGTCCTAACGTAGAAGTCAGACAGAACAGTCTGGTTACTGTAGTTGCCATCCCCCTGGGACTGAGTTTTGGCTGCATGAGAAGAATGATAGGGATGAAAGTGATGCAAACAGAAGCAAGTATCTTTAATATATTGATGCCTTCAGACTCCAGCCTGGACACTGATCCTTTCTGGGGATTTTATATGCAGTCTCCCCTATCTCCAAAACAGTTCTGAGGAGTCGGTGATTGTGACTGAGTAGGAGGGCTCACTGCCTAGATATCACACGTCGTAGGTCCACATGAGGGCTATTCCAGGTCAAGCGGTGTCTTAGTGTGCCTCAATCAGTGTTTCCACCCAAATCCCTAGGCTTTGGAAGTTCCCAGTACCCTGTGTCCTGCAGTCCCTTTTACCCAATAACCCTCGTGTTTATACTTTATAACCACGTTTTCATTTGTGGAGATCAAAAAAAAAATTTATTAAATAATGTGGTTTATAGAAATTGAAAAAATAAGCCATTAGAAACTTATTTGTGTAAAAAAAATAATGCCAGTTTGCAAGGAAATATCTGGATAAGCAGAGTAGGCAGTAATAGAGCCGGCTCAAAGTTGGCAGCCAAGCACTTGCTTCATTGAATGTGTGTCACTATCCACAGTGTTGGAAGTTAATTGGCATCATGAAAAAGGTTCCAGAAAGGTCCCCAAAACACTATTCCAAGGATTGAAACCATACATTTCCCCATTCCATTTAACCTCCAGATCATTCAAGCTTTTAAAAAACAGGTCAATTTCACATTCAGTTCATCATCCCACATCTCAATTGGCTCATATCAGTTCAAAGACGCAGAAAACATAATCTCTGAGTTGTGCTCTATTATACTTATGATGAGCTGCATTATGACCATCTGCTTCACTTTCTGTTTTTAGAAAGTTTATCAGAAGTAGCATGCACTCATGCTATACCATACACCTTTAATGCCAATGTAGCTGTAATTTTATGTCCAATGTATTCAAGCCCCACAAACTGATGAGGTGAGATATATAAAGCTAGGGGGTGGGAGTCCCCCATCCAGAGATTTTTCACTTTTTTTAAATATTAACAAATACACACATTAGTTTCTCTTGTGAGTTTTTTACAATTTTTAAAAAGAAGCTCAGTTACTGTTTTGTTGGGGATTTTATATTTTGTGTTTGTTTTTATTTTTTACCTCTTTTGTATAAGTAGGGAATTTTAGGGAAATATGCACTTTATGGAATAAATTTTAAGAACTAAAATATATTTTATCTTAAATAAATTAACGTTTCTTTTATCTTACAGCTAAATCACTGATTATATATTTGCAGAGCCGACTTAAAGGATGAAAGAAAATTCTATCAAGAGTGTTACTTTTGACTTCAAAGCCTTCCTAATAAAGTCTTTTAACTACCTGTGGAAAAAAATAAGAAAAGAAAAGCTAGTATCATGAGGTATTTGACTTCGGACAGAACTGCCTCATGACAGAATCGTCAGGATGGGGCCGGTCATAACTCAGGACTGAGTATCCTTGCATCCAAACAGTTACTGTGGGGTAGATTCCAAGTCATTGAAACCTGGTGTGCAGAGCCAAACTGAACCTTGTGAGATAGGGGCTACAAGGCTCTATGAGGGTTCAAAAGCAGACCACCAGGTCTGTCTTCTGAGGTACCACCATATGGGCTCAGATGATCGTTTTAGTTACGAATTGAGCACTTAGCTGTTTGTGCCACCCAGAGATGGCATGGAGGAAAATAGCTTTTCACTGTTTAGTGTCTTTCCCAAACGGAAACGGGTGCTTCCTTGTGTCCTGCCTTTTCTTATATTAGTTGTGTTAATCTGAGTACATTAGAGAAATAAATCCACAGAAACTGAAATGTATAAAAGAGAGCTTTAGATAAAGGGTAAATGCACATGGAGAAAAAATCCCAAACCAGTGCAGCCCAAGTCTACAAGTCTAACATTAGCCCATATGTCCCACACCAATCCACAATGTCCTCCTCCATCTCAACAAAGACATGCAGTTGCAGTGTGGGTGGCTGCAGGTGGAAAGAACTGCCCATCTGGGTTTCTGAGGTTGTTAACTCTTTAGTGGAATTAAAAGCGCCTTTTGTGCTCCTGGAGCGGCTGGTGTTTGTAACCACTCAGACATGAGGGCTCCATCTCCTTGTGCAGGACTACTCGTGATTTATTATCTACCCCAATGCTGCTTCAAGGGTGGTACATGGGTCGGTGATAAACCGTGACCTGTTTAAAATCTGTCCATTTGTAGCTAGGTACAGAAAGGAAAGTCAGAGTGCAGGTCACTGCTATTTCCAATGCCAGCAATGTCATGTAAAGGGCAAAGCGCGCAGCAGGGTGTCTAGACTAAGGACACACTGAGGATGACGAAATACACCACTGAAAACCTTATGCTACTCATGGAAACACTGTCAGGTAGTGGAGGACTAGTAAACCAAGGCAGAACCTTGCCAGAGAGAGGGCCAGATGACGAACACTTCTGGTCAGATTAAAGGGGAGGGCCAGTGACAAAGAGCCAGGTCGTTTGCAGGATGCATGCCCACGGGGGCTTCAAAGATGGGTTCAAACATCAAAAAGATATGAGGGTGGCCCAGGATTGGCAAGCCTTTCCTTGTCCTGTACATTGCGGTTGCTTTGAAGCAGACCAACTGGATAGCACCTACCAACAAGACCAACCAAGGAAGAGGAAGCCTCTATGATCCCAGAAACAGACATCACTAGGACGTGTCAGGAGACTTTTATAAAGGTAACCAATGTCCTGGTCCCTCATCACAGAAAGTTGGGGAAGCACCATTGTGCTGGTTTACCAGATGTTTCCCAGATGAATTACTGTCCAGCTGCCCATAGGAAGGAGAAATACCTATAGACATGACTGAAGGGAGGTTCACTCTGCTATGGGAATGTGTTAATCTGTGCACTTTAGATGTGGAAATCCACAGACACACGTGTATAAAAGAGAGTTGTAATTAAATATTAAATGCACATCAAGAAACTACCCTAAAAGATCTTTTTAATCTCATAAGCCCACCATTATGCCAATGGCCCCCCAGAATCCACAACCATCTACAAAAGAGATAGAATGAGGCTGACTGCTAGTAAGAGCCAACTCAGAGAAAGCAAAATAATCTCATATTTGGTGGGCATCTGCATATAGATGTGGAGCACCCAATGCTGTTTCATGTAGATAATGTGGCTTCTGCTCAGATATGTCTGAGTGTACGTGAGACTTGGAAGGAGTAGCATTTTACTGGCTAAGGCATCATCTCCCTCTACTGAATTTCAAAATAAAGATGCTCATGAACTTGCAATGCTAAAGTGACCAATGCAAGAATCATTCCGCCCTTCAATTAACACCACCTGTGCATCTGGGACATTTGGCGTGATAAGCTAACAATATGAGTGAGCATAACCTGTTGTGAAAAACAGAAAGATACAGAAATCTCCATTGTTTAATGTAATTGTTGTATACGGGGAACTGCAGGATGTAAAATTTCCCATAAACATCTGATGATGGAAAATGACAATGCCCCTTGACCACACACACACAAAAAAACACCTTGTTGAGGCACTCTCAAAATGAAAAACGTAAATCTGGGTGAGGCAACACAGAAGGCAGCCTGTGAAATGGGGCATGTTAAGATTTCCTTCACATTCAAATAGTTGAAAATCTAAGGCATGAGCTGAGAATAGTAAAACTGTTTCAGGCTCCATAATCGGTGCAGAGAAAACACCAGAATAATTGCCTCTTCCTTAATATACTTGAATCTGCTGGAGTTACATTTGGAGTTGAGATAGGGGAAACTGTTTGAATTACAATAGTATGGAAGTAAAAGCAATTTTACACTGTGAGAAGGTCAAGTGTTTTCATTGGAATCAGTTGTCTGAATGACACCCACCTGGAGCTTTTTTTTTTTTTTTTTTTCAGTTGTAGCTTTTGATTCTGTGTCTTCTCTTCTGCAGGCTAGGTTTCCAGGGTATTGACTGCTTATTCTAGACTTTTGACAAACTCTTAGTCTGCAGGTTTAAGTTCTGGTGCTGGCTGCAGTTTTGTCTATCGGAGGGAGAGGGACACAGAATCAAATTGTTTATTCAGATGGTCTATGTGTCCTAACGTAGAAGTCAGACAGAACAGTCTGGTTACTGTAGTTGCCATCCCCCTGGGACTGAGTTTTGGCTGCATGAGAAGAATGATAGGGATGAAAGTGATGCAAACAGAAGCAAGTATCTTTAATATATTGATGCCTTCAGACTCCAGCCTGGACACTGATCCTTTCTGGGGATTTTATATGCAGTCTCCCCTATCTCCAAAACAGTTCTGAGGAGTCGGTGATTGTGACTGAGTAGGAGGGCTCACTGCCTAGATATCACACGTCGTAGGTCCACATGAGGGCTATTCCAGGTCAAGCGGTGTCTTAGTGTGCCTCAATCAGTGTTTCCACACAAATCCCTAGGCTTCGGAAGTTCCCAGTACCCTGTGTCCTGCAGTCCCTTTTACCCAATAACCCTCGTGTTTATACTTTATAACCACGTTTTCATTTGTGGAGATCAAAAAAAAATTATTAAATAATGTGGTTTATGGAAATTGAAAAAATAAGCCATTAGAAACTTATTTGTGTAAAAAAAATAATGCCAGTTTGCAAGGAAATATCTGGATAAGCAGAGTAGGCAGTAATAGAGCCGGCTCAAAGTTGGCAGCCAAGCACTTGCTTCATTGAATGTGTGTCACTATCCACAGTGTTGGAAGTGAATTGGCATCATGAAAAAGGTTCCAGAAAGGTCCCCAAAACACTATTCCAAGGATTGAAACCATACATTTCCCCATTCCATTTAACCTCCAGATAATTCAAGCTTTTAAAAAACAGGTCAATTTCACATTCAGTTCATCATCCCACATCTCAATTGGCTCATATCAGTTCAAAGACGCAGAAAACATAATCTCTGAGTTGTGCTCTATTATACTTATGATGAGCTGCATTATGACCATCTGCTTCACTTTCTGTTTTTAAAAAGTTTATCATAATTAGCATGCACTCATGCTATACCACACACCTTTAATGCCAATGTAGCTGTAATTTTATGTCCAATGTATTCAAGCCCCACAAACTGATGAGGTGAGATATATAAAGCTAGGGGGTGGGAGTCCCCCATCCAGAGATTTTTCACTTTTTTTAAATATTAACAAATACACACATTAGTTTCTCTTGTGAGTTTTTTACAATTTTTAAAAAGAAGCTCAGTTACTGTTTTGTTGGGGATTTTATATTTTGTGTTTGTTTTTATTTTTTACCTCTTTTGTATAAGTAGGGAATTTTAGGGAAATATGCACTTTATGGAATAAATTTTAAGAACTAAAATATATTTTATCTTAAATAAATTAACGTTTCTTTTATCTTACAGCTAAATCACTGATTATATATTTGCAGAGCCGACTTAAAGGATGAAAGAAAATTCTATCAAGAGTGTTACTTTTGACTTCAAAGCCTTCCTAATAAAGTCTTTTAACTACCTGTGGAAAAAAATAAGAAAAGAAAAGCTAGTATCATGAGGTATTTGACTTCGGACAGAACTGCCTCATGACAGAATCGTCAGGATGGGGCCGGTCATAACTCAGGACTGAGTATCCTTGCATCCAAACAGTTACTGTGGGGTAGATTCCAAGTCATTGAAACCTGGTGTGCAGAGCCAAACTGAACCTTGTGAGATAGGGGCTACAAGGCTCTATGAGGGTTCAAAAGCAGACCACCAGGTCTGTCTTCTGAGGTACCACCATATGGGCTCAGATGATCGTTTTAGTTACGAATTGAGCACTTAGCTGTTTGTGCCACCCAGAGATGGCATGGAGGAAAATAGCTTTTCACTGTTTAGTGCCTTTCCCAAACGGAAACGGGTGCTTCCTTGTGTCCTGCCTTTTCTTATATTAGTTGTGTTAATCTGAGTACATTAGAGAAATAAATCCACAGAAACTGAAATGTATAAAAGAGAGCTGTAGATAAAGGGTAAATGCACATGGAGAAAAACTCCCAAACCAGTGCAGCCCAAGTCTACAAGTCCAACATTAGCCCATATGTCCCACACCAATCCACAATGTCTTCCTCCATCTCAACAAAGACATGCAGTGTGGGTGGCTGCAGGTGGAAAGAACTGCCCATCTGGGTTTCCGAGGTTGTTAACTCTTTACTGGAATTAAAAGCGCCTTTTGTGCGCCTGGAGCGGCTGGTGTTTGTAACCACTCAGACACGAGGGCTCCATCACCTTGTGCAGGACTACTCGTGATTTATTATCTACCCCAATGCTGCTTCAAGGGTGGTACATGGGTCGGTGATAAACCGTGACCTGTTTAAAATCTGTCCATTTGTAGCTAGGTACAGAAAGGAAAGTCAGAGTGCAGGTCACTGCTATTTCCAATGCCAGCAATGTCATGTAAAGGGCAAAGCGCGCAGCAGGGTGTCTAGACTAAGGACACACTGAGGATGACGAAATACACCACTGAAAACCTTATGCTACTCATGGAAACACTGTCAGGTAGTGGAGGACTAGTAAACCAAGGCAGAACCTTGCCAGAGAGAGGGCCAGATGACGAACACTTCTGGTCAGATTAAAGGGGAGGGCCAGTGACAAAGAGCCAGGTCGTTTGCAGGATGCATGCCCACGGGGGCTTCAAAGATGGGTTCAAACATCAAAAAGATATGAGGGTGGCCCAGGATTGGCAAGCCTTTCCTTGTCCTGTACATTGCGGTTGCTTTGAAGCAGACCAACTGGATAGCACCTACCAACAAGACCAACCAAGGAAGAGGAAGCCTCTATGATCCCAGAAACAGACATCACTAGGACGTGTCAGGAGACTTTTATAAAGGTAACCAATGTCCTGGTCCCTCATCACAGAAAGTTGGGGAAGCACCATTGTGCTGGTTTACCAGATGTTTCCCAGATGAATTACTGTCCAGCTGCCCATAGGAAGGAGAAATACCTATAGACATGACTGAAGGGAGGTTCACTCTGCTATGGGAATGTGTTAATCTGTGCACTTTAGATGTGGAAATCCACAGACACACGTGTATAAAAGAGAGTTGTAATTAAATATTAAATGCACATCAAGAAACTACCCTAAAAGATCTTTTTAATCTCATAAGCCCACCATTATGCCAATGGCCCCCCAGAATCCACAACCATCTACAAAAGAGATAGAATGAGGCTGACTGCTAGTAAGAGCCAACTCAGAGAAAGCAAAATAATCTCATATTTGGTGGGCATCTGCATATAGATGTGGAGCACCCAATGCTGTTTCATGTAGATAATGTGGCTTCTGCTCAGATATGTCTGAGTGTACGTGAGACTTGGAAGGAGTAGCATTTTACTGGCTAAGGCATCATCTCCCTCTACTGAATTTCAAAATAAAGATGCTCATGAACTTGCAATGCTAAAGTGACCAATGCAAGAATCATTCCGCCCTTCAATTAACACCACCTGTGCATCTGGGACATTTGGCGTGATAAGCTAACAATATGAGTGAGCATAACCTGTTGTGAAAAACAGAAAGATACAGAAATCTCCATTGTTTAATGTAATTGTTGTATACGGGGAACTGCAGGATGTAAAATTTCCCATAAACATCTGATGATGGAAAATGACAATGCCCCTTGACCACACACACACAAAAAAACACCTTGTTGAGGCACTCTCAAAATGAAAAACGTAAATCTGGGTGAGGCAACACAGAAGGCAGCCTGTGAAATGGGGCATGTTAAGATTTCCTTCACATTCAAATAGTTGAAAATCTAAGGCATGAGCTGAGAATAGTAAAACTGTTTCAGGCTCCATAATCGGTGCAGAGAAAACACCAGAATAATTGCCTCTTCCTTAATATACTTGAATCTGCTGGAGTTACATTTGGAGTTGAGATAGGGGAAACTGTTTGAATTACAATAGTATGGAAGTAAAAGCAATTTTACACTGTGAGAAGGTCAAGTGTTTTCATTGGAATCAGTTGTCTGAATGACACCCACCTGGAGCTTTTTTTTTTTTTTTTTTTCAGTTGTAGCTTTTGATTCTGTGTCTTCTCTTCTGCAGGCTAGGTTTCCAGGGTATTGACTGCTTATTCTAGACTTTTGACAAACTCTTAGTCTGCAGGTTTAAGTTCTGGTGCTGGCTGCAGTTTTGTCTATCGGAGGGAGAGGGACACAGAATCAAATTGTTTATTCAGATGGTCTATGTGTCCTAACGTAGAAGTCAGACAGAACAGTCTGGTTACTGTAGTTGCCATCCCCCTGGGACTGAGTTTTGGCTGCATGAGAAGAATGATAGGGATGAAAGTGATGCAAACAGAAGCAAGTATCTTTAATATATTGATGCCTTCAGACTCCAGCCTGGACACTGATCCTTTCTGGGGATTTTATATGCAGTCTCCCCTATCTCCAAAACAGTTCTGAGGAGTCGGTGATTGTGACTGAGTAGGAGGGCTCACTGCCTAGATATCACACGTCGTAGGTCCACATGAGGGCTATTCCAGGTCAAGCGGTGTCTTAGTGTGCCTCAATCAGTGTTTCCACACAAATCCCTAGGCTTCGGAAGTTCCCAGTACCCTGTGTCCTGCAGTCCCTTTTACCCAATAACCCTCGTGTTTATACTTTATAACCACGTTTTCATTTGTGGAGATCAAAAAAAAATTATTAAATAATGTGGTTTATGGAAATTGAAAAAATAAGCCATTAGAAACTTATTTGTGTAAAAAAAAATAATGCCAGTTTGCAAGGAAATATCTGGATAAGCAGAGTAGGCAGTAATAGAGCCGGCTCAAAGTTGGCAGCCAAGCACTTGCTTCATTGAATGTGTGTCACTATCCACAGTGTTGGAAGTGAATTGGCATCATGAAAAAGGTTCCAGAAAGGTCCCCAAAACACTATTCCAAGGATTGAAACCATACATTTCCCCATTCCATTTAACCTCCAGATCATTCAAGCTTTTAAAAAACAGGTCAATTTCACATTCAGTTCATCATCCCACATCTCAATTGGCTCATATCAGTTCAAAGACGCAGAAAACATAATCTCTGAGTTGTGCTCTATTATACTTATGATGAGCTGCATTATGACCATCTGCTTCACTTTCTGTTTTTAGAAAGTTTATCAGAAGTAGCATGCACTCATGCTATACCATACACCTTTAATGCCAATGTAGCTGTAATTTTATATCCAATGTATTCAAGCCCCACAAACTGATGAGGTGAGATATATAAAGCTAGGGGGTGGGAGTCCCCCATCCAGAGATTTTTCACTTTTTTTAAATATTAACAAACACACACATTAGTTTCTCTTGTGAGTGTTTTACAATTTTTAAAAAGAAGCTCAGTTACTGTTTTGTTGGGGATTTTATATTTTGTGTTTGTTTTTATTTTTTACCTCTTTTGTATAAGTAGGGAATTTTAGGGAAATATGCACTTTATGGAATAAATTTTAAGAACTAAAATATATTTTATCTTAAATAAATTAACGTTTCTTTTATCTTACAGCTAAATCACTGATTATATATTTGCAGAGCCGACTTAAAGGATGAAAGAAAATTCTATCAAGAGTGTTACTTTTGACTTCAAAGCCTTCCTAATAAAGTCTTTTAACTACCTGTGGAAAAAAATAAGAAAAGAAAAGCTAGTATCATGAGGTATTTGACTTCGGACAGAACTGCCTCATGACAGAATCGTCAGGATGGGGCCGGTCATAACTCAGGACTGAGTATCCTTGCATCCAAACAGTTACTGTGGGGTAGATTCCAAGTCATTGAAACCTGGTGTGCAGAGCCAAACTGAACCTTGTGAGATAGGGGCTACAAGGCTCTATGAGGGTTCAAAAGCAGACCACCAGGTCTGTCTTCTGAGGTACCACCATATGGGCTCAGATGATCGTTTTAGTTACGAATTGAGCACTTAGCTGTTTGTGCCACCCAGAGATGGCATGGAGGAAAATAGCTTTTCACTGTTTAGTGTCTTTCCCAAACGGAAACGGGTGCTTCCTTGTGTCCTGCCTTTTCTTATATTAGTTGTGTTAATCTGAGTACATTAGAGAAATAAATCCACAGAAACTGAAATGTATAAAAGAGAGCTTTAGATAAAGGGTAAATGCACATGGAGAAAAAATCCCAAACCAGTGCAGCCCAAGTCTACAAGTCTAACATTAGCCCATATGTCCCACACCAATCCACAATGTCCTCCTCCATCTCAACAAAGACATGCAGTTGCAGTGTGGGTGGCTGCAGGTGGAAAGAACTGCCCATCTGGGTTTCTGAGGTTGTTAACTCTTTAGTGGAATTAAAAGCGCCTTTTGTGCTCCTGGAGCGGCTGGTGTTTGTAACCACTCAGACATGAGGGCTCCATCTCCTTGTGCAGGACTACTCGTGATTTATTATCTACCCCAATGCTGCTTCAAGGGTGGTACATGGGTCGGTGATAAACCGTGACCTGTTTAAAATCTGTCCATTTGTAGCTAGGTACAGAAAGGAAAGTCAGAGTGCAGGTCACTGCTATTTCCAATGCCAGCAATGTCATGTAAAGGGCAAAGCGCGCAGCAGGGTGTCTAGACTAAGGACACACTGAGGATGACGAAATACACCACTGAAAACCTTATGCTACTCATGGAAACACTGTCAGGTAGTGGAGGACTAGTAAACCAAGGCAGAACCTTGCCAGAGAGAGGGCCAGATGACGAACACTTCTGGTCAGATTAAAGGGGAGGGCCAGTGACAAAGAGCCAGGTCGTTTGCAGGATGCATGCCCACGGGGGCTTCAAAGATGGGTTCAAACATCAAAAAGATATGAGGGTGGCCCAGGATTGGCAAGCCTTTCCTTGTCCTGTACATTGCGGTTGCTTTGAAGCAGACCAACTGGATAGCACCTACCAACAAGACCAACCAAGGAAGAGGAAGCCTCTATGATCCCAGAAACAGACATCACTAGGACGTGTCAGGAGACTTTTATAAAGGTAACCAATGTCCTGGTCCCTCATCACAGAAAGTTGGGGAAGCACCATTGTGCTGGTTTACCAGATGTTTCCCAGATGAATTACTGTCCAGCTGCCCATAGGAAGGAGAAATACCTATAGACATGACTGAAGGGAGGTTCACTCTGCTATGGGAATGTGTTAATCTGTGCACTTTAGATGTGGAAATCCACAGACACACGTGTATAAAAGAGAGTTGTAATTAAATATTAAATGCACATCAAGAAACTACCCTAAAAGATCTTTTTAATCTCATAAGCCCACCATTATGCCAATGGCCCCCCAGAATCCACAACCATCTACAAAAGAGATAGAATGAGGCTGACTGCTAGTAAGAGCCAACTCAGAGAAAGCAAAATAATCTCATATTTGGTGGGCATCTGCATATAGATGTGGAGCACCCAATGCTGTTTCATGTAGATAATGTGGCTTCTGCTCAGATATGTCTGAGTGTACGTGAGACTTGGAAGGAGTAGCATTTTACTGGCTAAGGCATCATCTCCCTCTACTGAATTTCAAAATAAAGATGCTCATGAACTTGCAATGCTAAAGTGACCAATGCAAGAATCATTCCGCCCTTCAATTAACACCACCTGTGCATCTGGGACATTTGGCGTGATAAGCTAACAATATGAGTGAGCATAACCTGTTGTGAAAAACAGAAAGATACAGAAATCTCCATTGTTTAATGTAATTGTTGTATACGGGGAACTGCAGGATGTAAAATTTCCCATAAACATCTGATGATGGAAAATGACAATGCCCCTTGACCACACACACACAAAAAAACACCTTGTTGAGGCACTCTCAAAATGAAAAACGTAAATCTGGGTGAGGCAACACAGAAGGCAGCCTGTGAAATGGGGCATGTTAAGATTTCCTTCACATTCAAATAGTTGAAAATCTAAGGCATGAGCTGAGAATAGTAAAACTGTTTCAGGCTCCATAATCGGTGCAGAGAAAACACCAGAATAATTGCCTCTTCCTTAATATACTTGAATCTGCTGGAGTTACATTTGGAGTTGAGATAGGGGAAACTGTTTGAATTACAATAGTATGGAAGTAAAAGCAATTTTACACTGTGAGAAGGTCAAGTGTTTTCATTGGAATCAGTTGTCTGAATGACACCCACCTGGAGCTTTTTTTTTTTTTTTTTTTTCAGTTGTAGCTTTTGATTCTGTGTCTTCTCTTCTGCAGGCTAGGTTTCCAGGGTATTGACTGCTTATTCTAGACTTTTGACAAACTCTTAGTCTGCAGGTTTAAGTTCTGGTGCTGGCTGCAGTTTTGTCTATCGGAGGGAGAGGGACACAGAATCAAATTGTTTATTCAGATGGTCTATGTGTCCTAACGTAGAAGTCAGACAGAACAGTCTGGTTACTGTAGTTGCCATCCCCCTGGGACTGAGTTTTGGCTGCATGAGAAGAATGATAGGGATGAAAGTGATGCAAACAGAAGCAAGTATCTTTAATATATTGATGCCTTCAGACTCCAGCCTGGACACTGATCCTTTCTGGGGATTTTATATGCAGTCTCCCCTATCTCCAAAACAGTTCTGAGGAGTCGGTGATTGTGACTGAGTAGGAGGGCTCACTGCCTAGATATCACACGTCGTAGGTCCACATGAGGGCTATTCCAGGTCAAGCGGTGTCTTAGTGTGCCTCAATCAGTGTTTCCACACAAATCCCTAGGCTTCGGAAGTTCCCAGTACCCTGTGTCCTGCAGTCCCTTTTACCCAATAACCCTCGTGTTTATACTTTATAACCACGTTTTCATTTGTGGAGATCAAAAAAAAATTATTAAATAATGTGGTTTATGGAAATTGAAAAAATAAGCCATTAGAAACTTATTTGTGTAAAAAAAATAATGCCAGTTTGCAAGGAAATATCTGGATAAGCAGAGTAGGCAGTAATAGAGCCGGCTCAAAGTTGGCAGCCAAGCACTTGCTTCATTGAATGTGTGTCACTATCCACAGTGTTGGAAGTTAATTGGCATCATGAAAAAGGTTCCAGAAAGGTCCCCAAAACACTATTCCAAGGATTGAAACCATACATTTCCCCATTCCATTTAACCTCCAGATCATTCAAGCTTTTAAAAAACAGGTCAATTTCACATTCAGTTCATCATCCCACATCTCAATTGGCTCATATCAGTTCAAAGACGCAGAAAACATAATCTCTGAGTTGTGCTCTATTATACTTATGATGAGCTGCATTATGACCATCTGCTTCACTTTCTGTTTTTAGAAAGTTTATCAGAAGTAGCATGCACTCATGCTATACCATACACCTTTAATGCCAATGTAGCTGTAATTTTATATCCAATGTATTCAAGCCCCACAAACTGATGAGGTGAGATATATAAAGCTAGGGGGTGGGAGTCCCCCATCCAGAGATTTTTCACTTTTTTTAAATATTAACAAACACACACATTAGTTTCTCTTGTGAGTGTTTTACAATTTTTAAAAAGAAGCTCAGTTACTGTTTTGTTGGGGATTTTATATTTTGTGTTTGTTTTTATTTTTTACCTCTTTTGTATAAGTAGGGAATTTTAGGGAAATATGCACTTTATGGAATAAATTTTAAGAACTAAAATATATTTTATCTTAAATAAATTAACGTTTCTTTTATCTTACAGCTAAATCACTGATTATATATTTGCAGAGCCGACTTAAAGGATGAAAGAAAATTCTATCAAGAGTGTTACTTGTGACTTCAAAGCCTTCCTAATAAAGTCTTTTAACTACCTGTGGAAAAAAATAAGAAAAGAAAAGCTAGTATCATGAGGTATTTGACTTCGGACAGAACTGCCTCATGACAGAATCGTCAGGATGGGGCCGGTCATAACTCAGGACTGAGTATCCTTGCATCCAAACAGTTACTGTGGGGTAGATTCCAAGTCATTGAAACCTGGTGTGCAGAGCCAAACTGAACCTTGTGAGATAGGGGCTACAAGGCTCTATGAGGGTTCAAAAGCAGACCACCAGGTCTGTCTTCTGAGGTACCACCATATGGGCTCAGATGATCGTTTTAGTTACGAATTGAGCACTTAGCTGTTTGTGCCACCCAGAGATGGCATGGAGGAAAATAGCTTTTCACTGTTTAGTGTCTTTCCCAAACGGAAACGGGTGCTTCCTTGTGTCCTGCCTTTTCTTATATTAGTTGTGTTAATCTGAGTACATTAGAGAAATAAATCCACAGAAACTGAAATGTATAAAAGAGAGCTTTAGATAAAGGGTAAATGCACATGGAGAAAAAATCCCAAACCAGTGCAGCCCAAGTCTACAAGTCTAACATTAGCCCATATGTCCCACACCAATCCACAATGTCCTCCTCCATCTCAACAAAGACATGCAGTTGCAGTGTGGGTGGCTGCAGGTGGAAAGAACTGCCCATCTGGGTTTCTGAGGTTGTTAACTCTTTAGTGGAATTAAAAGCGCCTTTTGTGCTCCTGGAGCGGCTGGTGTTTGTAACCACTCAGACATGAGGGCTCCATCTCCTTGTGCAGGACTACTCGTGATTTATTATCTACCCCAATGCTGCTTCAAGGGTGGTACATGGGTCGGTGATAAACCGTGACCTGTTTAAAATCTGTCCATTTGTAGCTAGGTACAGAAAGGAAAGTCAGAGTGCAGGTCACTGCTATTTCCAATGCCAGCAATGTCATGTAAAGGGCAAAGCGCGCAGCAGGGTGTCTAGACTAAGGACACACTGAGGATGACGAAATACACCACTGAAAACCTTATGCTACTCATGGAAACACTGTCAGGTAGTGGAGGACTAGTAAACCAAGGCAGAACCTTGCCAGAGAGAGGGCCAGATGACGAACACTTCTGGTCAGATTAAAGGGGAGGGCCAGTGACAAAGAGCCAGGTCGTTTGCAGGATGCATGCCCACGGGGGCTTCAAAGATGGGTTCAAACATCAAAAAGATATGAGGGTGGCCCAGGATTGGCAAGCCTTTCCTTGTCCTGTACATTGCGGTTGCTTTGAAGCAGACCAACTGGATAGCACCTACCAACAAGACCAACCAAGGAAGAGGAAGCCTCTATGATCCCAGAAACAGACATCACTAGGACGTGTCAGGAGACTTTTATAAAGGTAACCAATGTCCTGGTCCCTCATCACAGAAAGTTGGGGAAGCACCATTGTGCTGGTTTACCAGATGTTTCCCAGATGAATTACTGTCCAGCTGCCCATAGGAAGGAGAAATACCTATAGACATGACTGAAGGGAGGTTCACTCTGCTATGGGAATGTGTTAATCTGTGCACTTTAGATGTGGAAATCCACAGACACACGTGTATAAAAGAGAGTTGTAATTAAATATTAAATGCACATCAAGAAACTACCCTAAAAGATCTTTTTAATCTCATAAGCCCACCATTATGCCAATGGCCCCCCAGAATCCACAACCATCTACAAAAGAGATAGAATGAGGCTGACTGCTAGTAAGAGCCAACTCAGAGAAAGCAAAATAATCTCATATTTGGTGGGCATCTGCATATAGATGTGGAGCACCCAATGCTGTTTCATGTAGATAATGTGGCTTCTGCTCAGATATGTCTGAGTGTACGTGAGACTTGGAAGGAGTAGCATTTTACTGGCTAAGGCATCATCTCCCTCTACTGAATTTCAAAATAAAGATGCTCATGAACTTGCAATGCTAAAGTGACCAATGCAAGAATCATTCCGCCCTTCAATTAACACCACCTGTGCATCTGGGACATTTGGCGTGATAAGCTAACAATATGAGTGAGCATAACCTGTTGTGAAAAACAGAAAGATACAGAAATCTCCATTGTTTAATGTAATTGTTGTATACGGGGAACTGCAGGATGTAAAATTTCCCATAAACATCTGATGATGGAAAATGACAATGCCCCTTGACCACACACACACAAAAAAACACCTTGTTGAGGCACTCTCAAAATGAAAAACGTAAATCTGGGTGAGGCAACACAGAAGGCAGCCTGTGAAATGGGGCATGTTAAGATTTCCTTCACATTCAAATAGTTGAAAATCTAAGGCATGAGCTGAGAATAGTAAAACTGTTTCAGGCTCCATAATCGGTGCAGAGAAAACACCAGAATAATTGCCTCTTCCTTAATATACTTGAATCTGCTGGAGTTACATTTGGAGTTGAGATAGGGGAAACTGTTTGAATTACAATAGTATGGAAGTAAAAGCAATTTTACACTGTGAGAAGGTCAAGTGTTTTCATTGGAATCAGTTGTCTGAATGACACCCACCTGGAGCTTTTTTTTTTTTTTTTTTTCAGTTGTAGCTTTTGATTCTGTGTCTTCTCTTCTGCAGGCTAGGTTTCCAGGGTATTGACTGCTTATTCTAGACTTTTGACAAACTCTTAGTCTGCAGGTTTAAGTTCTGGTGCTGGCTGCAGTTTTGTCTATCGGAGGGAGAGGGACACAGAATCAAATTGTTTATTCAGATGGTCTATGTGTCCTAACGTAGAAGTCAGACAGAACAGTCTGGTTACTGTAGTTGCCATCCCCCTGGGACTGAGTTTTGGCTGCATGAGAAGAATGATAGGGATGAAAGTGATGCAAACAGAAGCAAGTATCTTTAATATATTGATGCCTTCAGACTCCAGCCTGGACACTGATCCTTTCTGGGGATTTTATATGCAGTCTCCCCTATCTCCAAAACAGTTCTGAGGAGTCGGTGATTGTGACTGAGTAGGAGGGCTCACTGCCTAGATATCACACGTCGTAGGTCCACATGAGGGCTATTCCAGGTCAAGCGGTGTCTTAGTGTGCCTCAATCAGTGTTTCCACACAAATCCCTAGGCTTCGGAAGTTCCCAGTACCCTGTGTCCTGCAGTCCCTTTTACCCAATAACCCTCGTGTTTATACTTTATAACCACGTTTTCATTTGTGGAGATCAAAAAAAAATTATTAAATAATGTGGTTTATGGAAATTGAAAAAATAAGCCATTAGAAACTTATTTGTGTAAAAAAAATAATGCCAGTTTGCAAGGAAATATCTGGATAAGCAGAGTAGGCAGTAATAGAGCCGGCTCAAAGTTGGCAGCCAAGCACTTGCTTCATTGAATGTGTGTCACTATCCACAGTGTTGGAAGTTAATTGGCATCATGAAAAAGGTTCCAGAAAGGTCCCCAAAACACTATTCCAAGGATTGAAACCATACATTTCCCCATTCCATTTAACCTCCAGATCATTCAAGCTTTTAAAAAACAGGTCAATTTCACATTCAGTTCATCATCCCACATCTCAATTGGCTCATATCAGTTCAAAGACGCAGAAAACATAATCTCTGAGTTGTGCTCTATTATACTTATGATGAGCTGCATTATGACCATCTGCTTCACTTTCTGTTTTTAGAAAGTTTATCAGAAGTAGCATGCACTCATGCTATACCATACACCTTTAATGCCAATGTAGCTGTAATTTTATATCCAATGTATTCAAGCCCCACAAACTGATGAGGTGAGATATATAAAGCTAGGGGGTGGGAGTCCCCCATCCAGAGATTTTTCACTTTTTTTAATATTAACAAACACACACATTAGTTTCTCTTGTGAGTGTTTTACAATTTTTAAAAAGAAGCTCAGTTACTGTTTTGTTGGGGATTTTATATTTTGTGTTTGTTTTTATTTTTTACCTCTTTTGTATAAGTAGGGAATTTTAGGGAAATATGCACTTTATGGAATAAATTTTAAGAACTAAAATATATTTTATCTTAAATAAATTAACGTATCTTTTATCTTACAGCTAAATCACTGATTATATATTTGCAGAGCCGACTTAAAGGATGAAAGAAAATTCTATCAAGAGTGTTACTTTTGACTTCAAAGCCTTCCTAATAAAGTCTTTTAACTACCTGTGGAAAAAAATAAGAAAAGAAAAGCTAGTATCATGAGGTATTTGACTTCGGACAGAACTGCCTCATGACAGAATCGTCAGGATGGGGCCGGTCATAACTCAGGACTGAGTATCCTTGCATCCAAACAGTTACTGTGGGGTAGATTCCAAGTCATTGAAACCTGGTGTGCAGAGCCAAACTGAACCTTGTGAGATAGGGGCTACAAGGCTCTATGAGGGTTCAAAAGCAGACCACCAGGTCTGTCTTCTGAGGTACCACCATATGGGCTCAGATGATCGTTTTAGTTACGAATTGAGCACTTAGCTGTTTGTGCCACCCAGAGATGGCATGGAGGAAAATAGCTTTTCACTGTTTAGTGTCTTTCCCAAACGGAAACGGGTGCTTCCTTGTGTCCTGCCTTTTCTTATATTAGTTGTGTTAATCTGAGTACATTAGAGAAATAAATCCACAGAAACTGAAATGTATAAAAGAGAGCTTTAGATAAAGGGTAAATGCACATGGAGAAAAAATCCCAAACCAGTGCAGCCCAAGTCTACAAGTCTAACATTAGCCCATATGTCCCACACCAATCCACAATGTCCTCCTCCATCTCAACAAAGACATGCAGTTGCAGTGTGGGTGGCTGCAGGTGGAAAGAACTGCCCATCTGGGTTTCTGAGGTTGTTAACTCTTTAGTGGAATTAAAAGCGCCTTTTGTGCTCCTGGAGCGGCTGGTGTTTGTAACCACTCAGACATGAGGGCTCCATCTCCTTGTGCAGGACTACTCGTGATTTATTATCTACCCCAATGCTGCTTCAAGGGTGGTACATGGGTCGGTGATAAACCGTGACCTGTTTAAAATCTGTCCATTTGTAGCTAGGTACAGAAAGGAAAGTCAGAGTGCAGGTCACTGCTATTTCCAATGCCAGCAATGTCATGTAAAGGGCAAAGCGCGCAGCAGGGTGTCTAGACTAAGGACACACTGAGGATGACGAAATACACCACTGAAAACCTTATGCTACTCATGGAAACACTGTCAGGTAGTGGAGGACTAGTAAACCAAGGCAGAACCTTGCCAGAGAGAGGGCCAGATGACGAACACTTCTGGTCAGATTAAAGGGGAGGGCCAGTGACAAAGAGCCAGGTCGTTTGCAGGATGCATGCCCACGGGGGCTTCAAAGATGGGTTCAAACATCAAAAAGATATGAGGGTGGCCCAGGATTGGCAAGCCTTTCCTTGTCCTGTACATTGCGGTTGCTTTGAAGCAGACCAACTGGATAGCACCTACCAACAAGACCAACCAAGGAAGAGGAAGCCTCTATGATCCCAGAAACAGACATCACTAGGACGTGTCAGGAGACTTTTATAAAGGTAACCAATGTCCTGGTCCCTCATCACAGAAAGTTGGGGAAGCACCATTGTGCTGGTTTACCAGATGTTTCCCAGATGAATTACTGTCCAGCTGCCCATAGGAAGGAGAAATACCTATAGACATGACTGAAGGGAGGTTCACTCTGCTATGGGAATGTGTTAATCTGTGCACTTTAGATGTGGAAATCCACAGACACACGTGTATAAAAGAGAGTTGTAATTAAATATTAAATTCACATCAAGAAACTACCCTAAAAGATCTTTTTAATCTCATAAGCCCACCATTATGCCAATGGCCCCCCAGAATCCACAACCATCTACAAAAGAGATAGAATGAGGCTGACTGCTAGTAAGAGCCAACTCAGAGAAAGCAAAATAATCTCATATTTGGTGGGCATCTGCATATAGATGTGGAGCACCCAATGCTGTTTCATGTAGATAATGTGGCTTCTGCTCAGATATGTCTGAGTGTACGTGAGACTTGGAAGGAGTAGCATTTTACTGGCTAAGGCATCATCTCCCTCTACTGAATTTCAAAATCAAGATGCTCATGAACTTGCAATGCTAAAGTGACCAATGCAAGAATCATTCCGCCCTTCAATTAACACCACCTGTGCATCTGGGACATTTGGCGTGATAAGCTAACAATATGAGTGAGCATAACCTGTTGTGAAAAACAGAAAGATACAGAAATCTCCATTGTTTAATGTAATTGTTGTATACGGGGAACTGCAGGATGTAAAATTTCCCATAAACATCTGATGATGGAAAATGACAATGCCCCTTGACCACACACACACAAAAAAACACCTTGTTGAGGCACTCTCAAAATGAAAAACGTAAATCTGGGTGAGGCAACACAGAAGGCAGCCTGTGAAATGGGGCATGTTAAGATTTCCTTCACATTCAAATAGTTGAAAATCTAAGGCATGAGCTGAGAATAGTAAAACTGTTTCAGGCTCCATAATCGGTGCAGAGAAAACACCAGAATAATTGCCTCTTCCTTAATATACTTGAATCTGCTGGAGTTACATTTGGAGTTGAGATAGGGGAAACTGTTTGAATTACAATAGTATGGAAGTAAAAGCAATTTTACACTGTGAGAAGGTCAAGTGTTTTCATTGGAATCAGTTGTCTGAATGACACCCACCTGGAGCTTTTTTTTTTTTTTTTCAGTTGTAGCTTTTGATTCTGTGTCTTCTCTTCTGCAGGCTAGGTTTCCAGGGTATTGACTGCTTATTCTAGACTTTTGACAAACTCTTAGTCTGCAGGTTTAAGTTCTGGTGCTGGCTGCAGTTTTGTCTATCGGAGGGAGAGGGACACAGAATCAAATTGTTTATTCAGATGGTCTATGTGTCCTAACGTAGAAGTCAGACAGAACAGTCTGGTTACTGTAGTTGCCATCCCCCTGGGACTGAGTTTTGGCTGCATGAGAAGAATGATAGGGATGAAAGTGATGCAAACAGAAGCAAGTATCTTTAATATATTGATGCCTTCAGACTCCAGCCTGGACACTGATCCTTTCTGGGGATTTTATATGCAGTCTCCCCTATCTCCAAAACAGTTCTGAGGAGTCGGTGATTGTGACTGAGTAGGAGGGCTCACTGCCTAGATATCACACGTCGTAGGTCCACATGAGGGCTATTCCAGGTCAAGCGGTGTCTTAGTGTGCCTCAATCAGTGTTTCCACACAAATCCCTAGGCTTCGGAAGTTCCCAGTACCCTGTGTCCTGCAGTCCCTTTTACCCAATAACCCTCGTGTTTATACTTTATAACCACGTTTTCATTTGTGGAGATCAAAAAAAAATTATTAAATAATGTGGTTTATGGAAATTGAAAAAATAAGCCATTAGAAACTTATTTGTGTAAAAAAAATAATGCCAGTTTGCAAGGAAATATCTGGATAAGCAGAGTAGGCAGTAATAGAGCCGGCTCAAAGTTGGCAGCCAAGCACTTGCTTCATTGAATGTGTGTCACTATCCACAGTGTTGGAAGTGAATTGGCATCATGAAAAAGGTTCCAGAAAGGTCCCCAAAACACTATTCCAAGGATTGAAACCATACATTTCCCCATTCCATTTAACCTCCAGATCATTCAAGCTTTTAAAAAACAGGTCAATTTCACATTCAGTTCATCATCCCACATCTCAATTGGCTCATATCAGTTCAAAGACGCAGAAAACATAATCTCTGAGTTGTGCTCTATTATACTTATGATGAGCTGCATTATGACCATCTGCTTCACTTTCTGTTTTTAAAAAGTTTATCATAATTAGCATGCACTCATGCGATACCACACACCTTTAATGCCAATGTAGCTGTAATTTTATGTCCAATGTATTCAAGCCCCACAAACTGATGAGGTGAGATATATAAAGCTAGGGGGTGGGAGTCCCCCATCCAGAGATTTTTCACTTTTTTTAAATATTAACAAATACACACATTAGTTTCTCTTGTGAGTTTTTTACAATTTTTAAAAAGAAGCTCAGTTACTGTTTTGTTGGGGATTTTATATTTTGTGTTTGTTTTTATTTTTTACCTCTTTTGTATAAGTAGGGAATTTTAGGGAAATATGCACTTTATGGAATAAATTTTAAGAACTAAAATATATTTTATCTTAAATAAATTAACGTTTCTTTTATCTTACAGCTAAATCACTGATTATATATTTGCAGAGCCGACTTAAAGGATGAAAGAAAATTCTATCAAGAGTGTTACTTTTGACTTCAAAGCCTTCCTAATAAAGTCTTTTAACTACCTGTGGAAAAAAATAAGAAAAGAAAAGCTAGTATCATGAGGTATTTGACTTCGGACAGAACTGCCTCATGACAGAATCGTCAGGATGGGGCCGGTCATAACTCAGGACTGAGTATCCTTGCATCCAAACAGTTACTGTGGGGTAGATTCCAAGTCATTGAAACCTGGTGTGCAGAGCCAAACTGAACCTTGTGAGATAGGGGCTACAAGGCTCTATGAGGGTTCAAAAGCAGACCACCAGGTCTGTCTTCTGAGGTACCACCATATGGGCTCAGATGATCGTTTTAGTTACGAATTGAGCACTTAGCTGTTTGTGCCACCCAGAGATGGCATGGAGGAAAATAGCTTTTCACTGTTTAGTGCCTTTCCCAAACGGAAACGGGTGCTTCCTTGTGTCCTGCCTTTTCTTATATTAGTTGTGTTAATCTGAGTACATTAGAGAAATAAATCCACAGAAACTGAAATGTATAAAAGAGAGCTGTAGATAAAGGGTAAATGCACATGGAGAAAAACTCCCAAACCAGTGCAGCCCAAGTCTACAAGTCCAACATTAGCCCATATGTCCCACACCAATCCACAATGTCTTCCTCCATCTCAACAAAGACATGCAGTGTGGGTGGCTGCAGGTGGAAAGAACTGCCCATCTGGGTTTCTGAGGTTGTTAACTCTTTACTGGAATTAAAAGCGCCTTTTGTGCGCCTGGAGCGGCTGGTGTTTGTAACCACTCAGACACGAGGGCTCCATCACCTTGTGCAGGACTACTCGTGATTTATTATCTACCCCAATGCTGCTTCAATGGTGGTACATGGGTCGGTGATAAACCGTGACCTGTTTAAAATCTGTCCATTTGTAGCTAGGTACAGAAAGGAAAGTCAGAGTGCAGGTCACTGCTATTTCCAATGCCAGCAATGTCATGTAAAGGGCAAAGCGCGCAGCAGGGTGTCTAGACTAAGGACACACTGAGAATGACGAAATACACCACTGAAAACCTTATGCTACTCATGGAAACACTGTCAGGTAGTGGAGGACTAGTAAACCAAGGCAGAACCTTGCCAGAGAGAGGGCCAGATGACGAACACTTCTGGTCAGATTAAAGGGGAGGGCCAGTGACAAAGAGCCAGGTCGTTTGCAGGATGCATGCCCACGGGGGCTTCAAAGATGGGTTCAAACATCAAAAAGATATGAGGGTGGCCCAGGATTGGCAAGCCTTTCCTTGTCCTGTACATTGCGGTTGCTTTAAAGCAGACCAACTGGATAGCACCTACCAACAAGACCAACCAAGGAAGAGGAAGCCTCTATGATCCCAGAAACAGACATCACTAGGACGTGTCAGGAGACTTTTATAAAGGTAACCAATGTCCTGGTCCCTCATCACAGAAAGTTGGGGAAGCACCATTGTGCTGGTTTACCAGATGTTTCCCAGATGAATTACTGTCCAGCTGCACATAGGGAGGATAAATACCTATAGACATGACTGAAGGGAGGTTCACTCTGCTATGGGAATGTGTTAATCTGTGCACTTTAGATGTGGAAATCCACAGACACACGTGTATAAAAGAGAGTTGTAATTAAATATTAAATGCACATCAAGAAACTACCCTAAAAGATCTTTTTAATCTCATAAGCCCACCAATATGCCAGTGACCCCCAGAATCCACAACCATCTACAAAAGAGATAGAATGAGGCTGACTGCTAGTAAGAGCCAACTCAGAGAAAGCAAAATAATCTCATATTTGGTGGGCATCTGCATATAGATGTGGAGCATCCAAAGCTGTTTCACGTAGATAATGTGGCTTCTGCTCAGATATGTCTGAGTGTACGTGAGGATTGGGAGGAGAAGCATTTTACTGGCTAAGGCATCAACTCCCTTTACTGAATTTCAAAATCAAGATGCTCATGAACTTGCAATGCTAAAGTGACCAATGCATGAATCATTCCGCCCTTCAGTTAACACCACCTGTGCATCTCGGACATTTGGTGTGATAAGCTAACAATATGAGTGAGCATAACCTGTTGGGAAAACAGGAAGATACAGAAATCTCCAT
Source organism: Tenrec ecaudatus (assembly GCF_050624435.1). NCBI lineage: Eukaryota > Metazoa > Chordata > Mammalia > Afrosoricida > Tenrecidae > Tenrec > Tenrec ecaudatus. The sequence goes on along the minus strand of NW_027457650.1, from coordinate 1,815,478 downwards.
TGTTTAATGTAATTGTTGTATACGGGGAACTGCAGGATGTAAAATTTCCCATAAACATCTGATGATGGAAAATGACAATGCCCCTTGACCAAAAAACAAACAAACAATAAAAAAACACCATGTTGAGGCACTCTCAAAATGAAAAACGTAAATCTGGGTGAGGCAACACAGAAGGCAGCCTGTGAAATGCGGCATGTTAAGATTTCCTTCACATTCAAATAGTTGAAAATCTAAGGCATGAGCTGAGAATAGTAAAACTGTTTCAGGCTCCATAATCGGTGCAGAGAAAACACCAGAATAATTGCCTCTTCCTTAATATACTTGAATCTGCTGGAGTTATATTTGGAGGTGAGATAGGGGAAACTGTTTGAATTACAATAGTACGGAAGTAAAAGCAATTTTACACTGTGAGAAGGTCAAGTGTTTTCATTGGAATCGGTTGTCTGAATGACACCCACCTGGAGCTTTTTTTTTTTTTTTTCTGTTGTAGCTTTTGATTCTGTGTCTTCTCTTCTGCAGGCTAGGTTTCCAGGGTATTGACTGCTTATTCTAGACTTTTGACAAACTCTTAGTCTGCAGGTTTAAGTTCTGGTGCTGGCTGCAGTTTTGTCTATCGGAGGGAGAGGGACACAGAATCAAATTGTTTATTCAGATGGTCTATGTGTCCTAACATAGAAGTCAGACAGAACAGTCTGGTTACTGTAGTTGCCATCCCCCTGGGACTGAGTTTTGGCTGCATGAGAAGAATGATAGGGATGAAAGTGATGCAAACAGAAGCAAGTATCTTTAATATATTGATGCCTTCAGACTCCAGCCTGGACACTGATCCTTTCTGGGGATTTTATATGCAGTCTCCCCTATCTCCAAAACAGTTCTGAGGAGTCGGTGATTGTGACTGAGTAGGAGGGCACACTGCCTAGATATCACACGTCGTAGGTCCACATGAGGGCTATTCCAGGTCAAGCGGTGTCTTAGTGTGCCTCAATCAGTGTTTCCACCCAAATCCCTAGGCTTTGGAAATTCCCAGTACCCTGTGTCCTGCAGTTCCTTTTACCCAATAACCCTCGTGTTTATACTTTATAACCACGTTTTCATTTGTGGAGATCAAAAAAAAATTATTAAATAATGTGGTTTATGAAAATTGAAAAAAATAAGCCATTAGAAACTTATTTGTGTAAAAAAATAATGCCAGTTTGCAAGGAAATGTCTGGATAAGCTGAGTAGGCAGTAATAGAGCCGGCTCAAAGTTGGCAGCCAAGCACTTGCTTCATTGAATGTGTGTCACTATCCACAGTGTTGGAAGTGAATTGGCATCATGAAACAGGTTCCAGAAAGGTCCCCAAAACACTATTCCAAGGATTGAAACCATACATTTCCCCATTCCATTTAACCTCCAGATCATTCAAGCTTTTAAAAAACAGGTCAATTTCACATTCAGTTCATCATCCCACATCTCAATTGGCTCATATCAGTTCAAAGACGCAGAAAACATAATCTCTGAGTTGTGCTCTATTATACTTATGATGAGCTGCATTTTGACCATCTGCTTCACTTTCTGTTTTTAGAAAGTTTATCAGAAGTAGCATGCACTCATGCTATACCACACACCTTTAATGCCAATGTAGCTGTAATTTTATATCCAATGTATTCAAGCCCCACAAACTGATGAGGTGAGATATGTAAAGCTAGGGGGTGGGAGTCCCCCATCCAGAGATTTTTCACTTTTTTTAATATTAACAAACACACACATTAGTTTCTCTTGTGAGTTTTTTACAATTTTTAAAAAGAAGCTCAGTTACTGTTTTGTTGGGGATTTTATATTTTGTGTTTGTTTTTATTTTTTACCTCTTTTGTATAAGTAGGGAATTTTAGGGAAATATGCACTTTATGGAATAAATTTTAAGAACTAAAATATATTTTATCTTAAATAAATTAACGTATCTTTTATCTTACAGCTAAATCACTGATTATATATTTGCAGAGCCGACTTAAAGGATGAAAGAAAATTCTATCAAGAGTGTTACTTTTGACTTCAAAGCCTTCCTAATAAAGTCTTTTAACTACCTGTGGAAAAAAATAAGAAAAGAAAAGCTAGTATCATGAGGTATTTGACTTCGGACAGAACTGCCTCATGACAGAATCGTCAGGATGGGACCGGTCATAACTCAGGACTGAGTATCCTTGCATCCAAACAGTTACTGTGGGGTAGATTCCAAGTCATTGAAACCTGGTGTGCAGAGCCAAACTGAACCTTGTGAGATAGGGGCTACAAGGCTCTATGAGGGTTCAAAGGCAGACCACCAGGTCTGTCTTCTGAGGTACCACCATATGGGCTCAGATGATCGTTTTAGTTACGAATTGAGCACTTAGCTGTTTGTGCCACCCAGAGATGGCATGGAGGAAAATAGCTTTTCACTGTTTAGTGTCTTTCCCAAACGGAAACGTGTGCTTACTTGTGTCCTGCCTTTTCTTATATTAGTTGTGTTAATCTGAGTACATTAGAGAAATAAATCCACAGAAACTGAAATGTATAAAAGAGAGCTTTAGATAAAGGGTAAATGCACATGGAGAAAAAATCCCAAACCAGTGCAGCCCAAGTCTACAAGTCCAACATTAGCCCATATGTCCCACACCAATCCACAATGTCCTCCTCCATCTCAACAAAGACATGCAGTGTGGGTGGCTGCAGGTGGAAAGAACTGCCCATCTGGGTTTCTGAGGTTGTTAACTCTTTACTGGAATTAAAAGCGCCTTTTGTGCGCCTGGAGCGGCTGGTGTTTGTAACCACTCAGACACGAGGGCTCCATCACCTTGTGCAGGACTACTCGTGATTTATTATCTACCCCAATGCTGCTTCAAGGGTGGTACATGGGTCGGTGATAAACCGTGACCTGTTTAAAATCTGTCCATTTGTAGCTAGGTACAGAAAGGAAAGTCAGAGTGCAGGTCACTGCTAATTCCAATGCCAGCAATGTCATGTAAAGGGCAAAGCGCGCAGCAGGGTGTCTAGACTAAGGGCACACTGAGAATGACGAAATACACCACTGAAAACCTTATGCTACTCATGGAAACACTGTCAGGTAGTGGAGGACTAGTAAACCAAGGCAGAACCTTGCCAGAGAGAGGGCCAGATGACGAACACTTCTGGTCAGATTAAAGGGGAGGGCCAGTGACAAAGAGCCAGGTCGTTTGCAGGATGCATGCCCACGGGGGCTTCAAAGATGGGTTCAAACATCAAAAAGATATGAGGGTGGCCCAGGATTGGCAAGCCTTTCCTTGTCCTGTACATTGCGGTTGCTTTGAAGCAGACCAACTGGATAGCACCTACCAACAAGACCAACCAAGGAAGAGGAAGCCTCTATGATCCCAGAAACAGACATCACTAGGACGTGTCAGGAGACTTTTATAAAGGTAACCAATGTCCTGGTCCCTCATCACAGAAAGTTGGGGAAGCACCATTGTGCTGGTTTACCAGATGTTTCCCAGATGAATTACTGTCCAGCTGCACATAGGGAGGAGAAATACCTATAGACATGACTGAAGGGAGGTTCTCTCTGCTATGGGAATGTGTTAATCTGTGCACTTTAGATGTGGAAATCCACAGACACACGTGTATAAAAGAGAGTTGTAATTAAATATTAAATGCACATCAAGAAACTACCCTAAAAGATCTTTTTAATCTCATAAGCCCACCAATATGCCAATGACCCCCAGAATCCACAACCATCTACAAAAGAGATAGAATGAGGCTGACTGCTAGTAAGAGCCAACTCAGAGAAAGCAAAATAATCTCATATTTGGTGGGCATCTGCATATAGATGTGGAGCATCCAAAGCTGTTTCACGTAGATAATGTGGCTTCTGCTCAGATATGTCTGAGTGTACGTGAGGATTGGGAGGAGAAGCATTTTACTGGCTAAGGCATCATCTCCCTTTACTGAGTTTCAAAATCAAGATGCTCATGAACTTGCAATGCTAAAGTGACCAATGCATGAATCATTCCGCCCTTCAGTTAACACCACCTGTGCATCTCGGACATTTGGCGTGATAAGCTAACAATATGAGTGAGCATAACCTGTTGGGAAAACAGGAAGATACAGAAATCTCCATTGTTTAATGTAATTGTTGTATACGGGGAACTGCAGGATGTAAAATTTCCCATAAACATCTGATGATGGAAAATGACAATGCCCCTTGACCAAAAAACAAACAAACAATAAAAAAACACCATGTTGAGGCACTCTCAAAATGAAAAACGTAAATCTGGGTGAGGCAACACAGAAGGCAGCCTGTGAAATGCGGCATGTTAAGATTTCCTTCACATTCAAATAGTTGAAAATCTAAGGCATGAGCTGAGAATAGTAAAACTGTTTCAGGCTCCATAATCGGTGCAGAGAAAACACCAGAATAATTGCCTCTTCCTTAATATACTTGAATCTGCTGGAGTTATATTTGGAGGTGAGATAGGGGAAACTGTTTGAATTACAATAGTACGGAAGTAAAAGCAATTTTACACTGTGAGAAGGTCAAGTGTTTTCATTGGAATCGGTTGTCTGAATGACACCCACCTGGAGCTTTTTTTTTTTTTTTTCTGTTGTAGCTTTTGATTCTGTGTCTTCTCTTCTGCAGGCTAGGTTTCCAGGGTATTGACTGCTTATTCTAGACTTTTGACAAACTCTTAGTCTGCAGGTTTAAGTTCTGGTGCTGGCTGCAGTTTTGTCTATCGGAGGGAGAGGGACACAGAATCAAATTGTTTATTCAGATGGTCTATGTGTCCTAACATAGAAGTCAGACAGAACAGTCTGGTTACTGTAGTTGCCATCCCCCTGGGACTGAGTTTTGGCTGCATGAGAAGAATGATAGGGATGAAAGTGATGCAAACAGAAGCAAGTATCTTTAATATATTGATGCCTTCAGACTCCAGCCTGGACACTGATCCTTTCTGGGGATTTTATATGCAGTCTCCCCTATCTCCAAAACAGTTCTGAGGAGTCGGTGATTGTGACTGAGTAGGAGGGCACACTGCCTAGATATCACACGTCGTAGGTCCACATGAGGGCTATTCCAGGTCAAGCGGTGTCTTAGTGTGCCTCAATCAGTGTTTCCACCCAAATCCCTAGGCTTTGGAAATTCCCAGTACCCTGTGTCCTGCAGTTCCTTTTACCCAATAACCCTCGTGTTTATACTTTATAACCACGTTTTCATTTGTGGAGATCAAAAAAAAATTATTAAATAATGTGGTTTATGAAAATTGAAAAAAATAAGCCATTAGAAACTTATTTGTGTAAAAAAATAATGCCAGTTTGCAAGGAAATGTCTGGATAAGCTGAGTAGGCAGTAATAGAGCCGGCTCAAAGTTGGCAGCCAAGCACTTGCTTCATTGAATGTGTGTCACTATCCACAGTGTTGGAAGTGAATTGGCATCATGAAACAGGTTCCAGAAAGGTCCCCAAAACACTATTCCAAGGATTGAAACCATACATTTCCCCATTCCATTTAACCTCCAGATCATTCAAGCTTTTAAAAAACAGGTCAATTTCACATTCAGTTCATCATCCCACATCTCAATTGGCCCATATCAGTTCAAAGACGCAGAAAACATAATCTCTGAGTTGTGCTCTATTATACTTATGATGAGCTGCATTTTGACCATCTGCTTCACTTTCTGTTTTTAGAAAGTTTATCAGAAGTAGCATGCACTCATGCTATACCACACACCTTTAATGCCAATGTAGCTGTAATTTTATATCCAATGTATTCAAGCCCCACAAACTGATGAGGTGAGATATGTAAAGCTAGGGGGTGGGAGTCCCCCATCCAGAGATTTTTCACTTTTTTTAATATTAACAAACACACACATTAGTTTCTCTTGTGAGTTTTTTACAATTTTTAAAAAGAAGCTCAGTTACTGTTTTGTTGGGGATTTTATATTTTGTGTTTGTTTTTATTTTTTACCTCTTTTGTATAAGCAGGGAATTTTAGGGAAATATGCACTTTATGGAATAAATTTTAAGAACTAAAATATATTTTATCTTAAATAAATTAACGTATCTTTTATCTTACAGCTAAATCACTGATTATATATTTGCAGAGCCGACTTAAAGGATGAAAGAAAATTCTATCAAGAGTGTTACTTTTGACTTCAAAGCCTTCCTAATAAAGTCTTTTAACTACCTGTGGAAAAAAATAAGAAAAGAAAAGCTAGTATCATGAGGAATTTGACTTCGGACAGAACTGCCTCATGACAGAATCGTCAGGATGGGACCGGTCATAACTCAGGACTGAGTATCCTTGCATCCAAACAGTTACTGTGGGGTAGATTCCAAGTCATTGAAACCTGGTGTGCAGAGCCAAACTGAACCTTGTGAGATAGGGGCTACAAGGCTCTATGAGGGTTCAAAGGCAGACCACCAGGTCTGTCTTCTGAGGTACCACCATATGGGCTCAGATGATCGTTTTAGTTACGAATTGAGCACTTAGCTGTTTGTGCCACCCAGAGATGGCATGGAGGAAAATAGCTTTTCACTGTTTAGTGTCTTTCCCAAACGGAAACGTGTGCTTACTTGTGTCCTGCCTTTTCTTATATTAGTTGTGTTAATCTGAGTACATTAGAGAAATAAATCCACAGAAACTGAAATGTATAAAAGAGAGCTTTAGATAAAGGGTAAATGCACATGGAGAAAAAATCCCAAACCAGTGCAGCCCAAGTCTATAAGTCCAACATTAGCCCATATGTCCCACACCAATCCACAATGTCCTCCTCCATCTCAACAAAGACATGCAGTGTGGGTGGCTGCAGGTGGAAAGAACTGCCCATCTGGGTTTCTGAGGTTGTTAACTCTTTACTGGAATTAAAAGCGCCTTTTGTGCGCCTGGAGCGGCTGGTGTTTGTAACCACTCAGACACGAGGGCTCCATCACCTTGTGCAGGACTACTCGTGATTTATTATCTACCCCAATGCTGCTTCAAGGGTGGTACATGGGTCGGTGATAAACCGTGACCTGTTTAAAATCTGTCCATTTGTAGCTAGGTACAGAAAGGAAAGTCAGAGTGCAGGTCACTGCTATTTCCAATGCCAGCAATGTCATGTAAAGGGCAAAGCGCGCAGCAGGGTGTCTAGACTAAGGGCACACTGAGAATGACGAAATACACCACTGAAAACCTTATGCTACTCATGGAAACACTGTCAGGTAGTGGAGGACTAGTAAACCAAGGCAGAACCTTGCCAGAGAGAGGGCCAGATGACGAACACTTCTGGTCAGATTAAAGGGGAGGGCCAGTGACAAAGAGCCAGGTCGTTTGCAGGATGCATGCCCACGGGGGCTTCAAAGATGGGTTCAAACATCAAAAAGATATGAGGGTGGCCCAGGATTGGCAAGCCTTTCCTTGTCCTGTACATTGCGGTTGCTTTGAAACAGACCAACTGGATAGCACCTACCAACAAGACCAACCAAGGAAGAGGAAGCCTCTATGATCCCAGAAACAGACATCACTAGGACGTGTCAGGAGACTTTTATAAAGGTAACCAATGTCCTGGTCCCTCATCACAGAAAGTTGGGGAAGCACCATTGTGCTGGTTTACCAGATGTTTCCCAGATGAATTACTGTCCAGCTGCACATAGGGAGGAGAAATACCTATAGACATGACTGAAGGGAGGTTCACTCTGCTATGGGAATGTGTTAATCTGTGCACTTTAGATGTGGAAATCCACAGACACACGTGTATAAAAGAGAGTTGTAATTAAATATTAAATGCACATCAAGAAACTACCCTAAAAGATCTTTTTAATATCATAAGCCCACCAATATGCCAGTGACCCCCAGAATCCACAACCATCTACAAAAGAGATAGAATGAGGCTGACTGCTAGTAAGAGCCAACTCAGAGAAAGCAAAATAATCTCATATTTGGTGGGCATCTGCATATAGATGTGGAGCATCCAAAGCTGTTTCACGTAGATAATGTGGATTCTGCTCAGATATGTCTGAGTGTACGTGAGGCTTGGAAGGAGTAGCATTTTACTGGCTAAGGCATCATCTCCCTTTACTGAATTTCAAAATCAAGATGCTCATGAACTTGCAATGCTAAAGTGACCAATGCATGAATCATTCCGCCCTTCAGTTAACACCACCTGTGCATCTCGGACATTTGGCGTGATAAGCTAACAATATGAGTGAGCATAACCTGTTGGGAAAACAGGAAGATACAGAAATCTCCATTGTTTAATGTAATTGTTGTATACGGGGAACTGCAGGATGTAAAATTTCCCATAAACATCTGATGATGGAAAATGACAATGCCCCTTGACCAAAAACAAACAAACAAACAAAAAAAACACCATGTTGAGGCACTCTCAAAATGAAAAACGTAAATCTGGGTGAGGCAACACAGAAGGCAGCCTGTGAAATGCGGCATGTTAAGATTTCCTTCATATTCAAATAGTTGAAAATCTAAGGCATGAGCTGAGAATAGTAAAACTGTTTCAGGCTCCATAATCGGTGCAGAGAAAACACCAGAATAATTGCCTCTTCCTTAATATACTTGAATCTGCTGGAGTTATATTTGGAGGTGAGATAGGGGAAACTGTTTGAATTACAATAGTATGGAAGTAAAAGCAATTTTACACTGTGAGAAGGTCAAGTGTTTTCATTGGAATCGGTTGTCTGAATGACACCCACCTGGAGCTTTTTTTTTTTTTTTTTTTCTGTTGTAGCTTTTGATTCTGTGTCTTCTCTTCTGCAGGCTAGGTTTCCAGGGTATTGACTGCTTATTCTAGACTTTTGACAAACTCTTAGTCTGCAGGTTTAAGTTCTGGTGCTGGCTGCAGTTTTGTCTATCGGAGGGAGAGGGACACAGAATCAAATTGTTTATTCAGATGGTCTATGTGTCCTAACATAGAAGTCAGACAGAACAGTCTGGTTACTGTAGTTGCCATCCCCCTGGGACTGAGTTTTGGCTGCATGAGAAGAATGATACGGATGAAAGTGATGCAAACAGAAGCAAGTATCTTTAATATATTGATGCCTTCAGACTCCAGCCTGGACACTGATCCTTTCTGGGGATTTTATATGCAGTCTCCCCTATCTCCAAAACAGTTCTGAGGAGTCGGTGATTGTGACTGAGTAGGAGGGCACACTGCCTAGATATCACACGTCGTAGGTCCACATGAGGGCTATTCCAGGTCAAGCGGTGTCTTAGTGTGCCTCAATCAGTGTTTCCACCCAAATCCCTAGGCTTTGGAAATTCCCAGTACCCTGTGTCCTGCAGTTCCTTTTACCCAATAACCCTCGTGTTTATACTTTATAACCACGTTTTCATTTGTGGAGATCAAAAAAAAAATTATTAAATAATGTGGTTTATGAAAATTGAAAAAAATAAGCCATTAGAAACTTATTTGTGTAAAAAAATAATGCCAGTTTGCAAGGAAATGTCTGGATAAGCTGAGTAGGCAGTAATAGAGCCGGCTCAAAGTTGGCAGCCAAGCACTTGCTTCATTGAATGTGTGTCACTATCCACAGTGTTGGAAGTGAATTGGCATCATGAAACAGGTTCCAGAAAGGTCCCCAAAACACTATTCCAAGGATTGAAACCATACATTTCCCCATTCCATTTAACCTCCAGATCATTCAAGCTTTTAAAAAACAGGTCAATTTCACATTCAGTTCATCATCCCACATCTCAATTGGCCCATATCAGTTCAAAGACGCAGAAAACATAATCTCTGAGTTGTGCTCTATTATACTTATGATGAGCTGCATTTTGACCATCTGCTTCACTTTCTGTTTTTAGAAAGTTTATCAGAAGTAGCATGCACTCATGCTATACCACACACCTTTAATGCCAATGTAGCTGTAATTTTATATCCAATGTATTCAAGCCCCACAAACTGATGAGGTGAGATATGTAAAGCTAGGGGGTGGGAGTCCCCCATCCAGAGATTTTTCACTTTTTTTAATATTAACAAACACACACATTAGTTTCTCTTGTGAGTTTTTTACAATTTTTAAAAAGAAGCTCAGTTACTGTTTTGTTGGGGATTTTATATTTTGTGTTTGTTTTTATTTTTTACCTCTGTTGTATAAGTAGGGAATTTTAGGGAAATATGCACTTTATGGAATAAATTTTAAGAACTAAAATATATTTTATCTTAAATAAATTAACGTATCTTTTATCTTACAGCTAAATCACTGATTATATATTTGCAGAGCCGACTTAAAGGATGAAAGAAAATTCTATCAAGAGTGTTACTTTTGACTTCAAAGCCTTCCTAATAAAGTCTTTTAACTACCTGTGGAAAAAAATAAGAAAAGAAAAGCTAGTATCATGAGGTATTTGACTTCGGACAGAACTGCCTCATGACAGAATCGTCAGGATGGGGCCGGTCATAACTCAGGACTGAGTATCCTTGCATCCAAACAGTTACTGTGGGGTAGATTCCAAGTCATTGAAACCTGGTGTGCAGAGCCAAACTGAACCTTGTGAGATAGGGGCTACAAGGCTCTATGAGGGTTCAAAGGCAGACCACCAGGTCTGTCTTCTGAGGTACCACCATATGGGCTCAGATGATCGTTTTAGTTACGAATTGAGCACTTAGCTGTTTGTGCCACCCAGAGATGGCATGGAGGAAAATAGCTTTTCACTGTTTAGTGTCTTTCCCAAACGGAAACGGGTGCTTCCTTGTGTCCTGCCTTTTCTTATATTAGTTGTGTTAATCTGAGTACATTAGAGAAATAAATCCACAGAAACTGAAATGTATAAAAGAGAGCTTTAGATAAAGGGTAAATGCACATGGAGAAAAAATCCCAAACCAGTGCAGCCCAAGTCTATAAGTCCAACATTAGCCCATATGTCCCACACCAATCCACAATGTCCTCCTCCATCTCAACAAAGACATGCAGTGTGGGTGGCTGCAGGTGGAAAGAACTGCCCATCTGGGTTTCTGAGGTTGTTAACTCTTTACTGGAATTAAAAGCGCCTTTTGTGCGCCTGGAGCGGCTGGTGTTTGTAACCACTCAGACACGAGGGCTCCATCACCTTGTGCAGGACTACTCGTGATTTATTATCTACCCCAATGCTGCTTCAAGGGTGGTACATGGGTCGGTGATAAACCGTGACCTGTTTAAAATCTGTCCATTTGTAGTTGCCCTCCCCCTGGGACTGAGTTTGGCTGCATTAGTAGAATGATAGGGATGAGGTGCCCTAGCCTTAGCCTAGTGGAGCCCTAGCCTTAGCCTAAGCCTAGGGGTGCCCTAGCCTAAGCCTAGGGGTGCCCTGGCCTAAGCCTAGGGGTGGCCTACCCTAAGCCTAGGGTTGCCCTAGCCTTAGCCTAGCTGAGCTCTAGCCTTATCCTAAGCCTAGGGGTGCCCTAGCCTAAGCCTAGGGGTGCCCTAGACAAAGCCTAGGGGTGCCCTAGCCTAAGACTAGGGGTGCCCTACCCTAAACCTAGGGTTTCCCTAGCCTAAGCTTAGGGGTGCCCTAGCCTTAGGCTAGCTGAGCCCTAGCCTTAGCCTAAGCCTAGGGGTGCCCTAGCCTAAGACTAGGGGTGCCCTAGCCTTAGACAAGGGGAGCCCTAGCCTTAGCCTAAGCCTAGGGGTGCACTAGCTTAAGCCTAGGGATGCCTTAGCATAAGCCTAGGGTTGCTCTAGCCTAAGCCTAGGGGTGCCCTAGCCTAAGGCTAGGGGTGACCAAGCCTTAGTCTAATTGAGCCCTAGTCTTAGCCTACGCTTAGGGGTGCCCTATCCTAAGCCATGGGGTGCCCTAGCCTAAGCCTAGGGGTGCCCTAGCCTAAGCCTAGGGGTGCCCTAGCCTTAGGCTAGGGGAGCCCTAGCCTTAGCCTAAGCCTAGGGGTGCCCTAACCTAAGACTAGGGGTGCCCTAGCCTAAGCCTACGGGTGTCCTAGCCTAAACCTAGGGGTGCTCTAGCCTAAGCCTAGGGGTGCCCTAACCTTAGGCTAGGGGAGCCCTAGCCTTAGCGTAAGCCTTGGGGCGCATTAGCCTAAACCTAGGGGTTCCCTAGCCTAAGCCTAGGGGTGACTTAACCTTAGGCTAGGGGTGCCCTAGCCTAAGCCTAGGGGTGCCCTAGCCTAAGCCTAGGGGTACATTAGCAAAAGTCTAGGGGTGCCTAGCCTAAGCCTAGGGGTGGCTTAGCCTTAGGCTAGGGGTGCCCTAGCCTAAGCCTAGGGGTGCCCTAGCCTAAGCCTAGGGGTACCTTAGCCTAAGTCTAGGGTTGCCTAGCCTAAGCATAGAGGTGCCCTAACCTAAGCCTAGGGGTTCCCTACCTAAGCCTAGGGATGCCCTAGCCTAAGCCTACGGGTGCTCTAGCCTAAGCCTAGGGGTGCCCTAGCTTAAGACTAGGGGTGCCCTAGTCTAAGCTTAGGGATGCCCTGGCCTAAGGCTAGGGGTACCCTAGCCTTAGGCTAGGGGAGCCCTAGCCTTAGTCTAAGACTAGGGGTGCCCTAGCCTAAGCCAAGGGGTGCCCTAGCCCAAGCCTAGGGATGCCGTAGCGTTAGGCTAGAGGAGCCCTAGCCTTAGCCTATGACTAGGGGTGCCCTAGACAAACCTAGGGGTGCCCTAGCCTAAGTCTAGGGGTGCCCTAGCCTAAGCCTAGGGGTACCCTAGCCTTAGGCTAGGGGAGTCCTCGCCTTAGCCGAAGCCTTGGGGTGCGCTAGCTTAAGTATAGGGGTGCCCTAGCCTAATCCTACGGGTAATCTAGCCTTAGGATAGGGGAGCCCTAGCCTTAACCTAAGCCTAGGGGTACCCCAGACTAAGCTTAGGGGTGCCCTAGCCTAAGTCTAGGGGTGCCTTGCCTAAGCATATGGGTGCCCTAACCTACCCTAGGGGTTCCCTACCTAAGCCTAGGGATGCCCTAGCCTAAGCCTAGGGGTGCCCTAGCCTTAGGCTAGGGAAGCCCTAGCCTTACCCTAAGCCTAGGTGTGCCCTAGCCTAAGCCTAGGGGTGCCCTAGCCAAAACCTAGGGGTGCCCTAGCCTAAGCCTAGGTGAGCCCTAACCTAAGCCTAGGGGTGCCCTAGCCTTAAGCTAGGGGAGCCCTAGACTTAACCTAAGCCTAGGGGTGCCCTAGGCTAAGCCTAGGGGTGCCCTAGTCTAAGCCTAAGGGTGCCCTAGCCTTAGACTAGGGGAGCCCTAGCCTTAGCCTAAGCCTAGGGGTGCCCTAGCCTAAGCCTAAACCTAGGGGTGCCCTGGCCTAAGCCTAGGGGTGCCCTAGCATAAGCCTATGGGTGCCCTAGCCTTAGTCTAGGGGAGCCCTAGCTTTAGCCTAAGCCTAGGGGTGCCCTAGCCTAAGCCAAGGGGTGCGCTAGCCTAAGAATAGGGGTGCGCTAGCCTAAGTCTAGGGGTACCCTAGCCTTAGGCTAGGGGAGCCCTAGCCTTAGCCTAAGGCTAGGGGTGCCCCAGCCTAAGCCTAGGGGTGCCCTAGACTAAGTCTAGGGGTGCCTAGCCTAAGCATAGGGGTGCCATAACCTAAGCCTAGGGGTTCCCTACCTAAGCCTAGGGGTGCCCTAGCCAAAGCCTACGGGTGGCCTAGCCTAACCCTAGGGGTGCCCTAGCCTTGGGCTAGGGAAGCCCTAGTCTTAGCCTAAGCCTAGGTGTGCCCTAGCCTAAACCTAGGGGTGTCCTAGCCTAAGCCTAGGGGTCCCCTAGCCTTAGCCTAAGCCTAGGGGTGCCCTAGCCAGAGCTTAGGGGTGCCGTTGCCTTAGCCCAGGGGTGCCCTAGCCTAAGCCTAGGGGTGCCCTAGCCTAAGCCTAGGGGAGCCCTAGCTTTGGCCTAATCCTAGGGGTGCCCTACCCTAAACCTAGGGGTTCCATAGCCTAAACCTAGGGGTGCCCTAGCCTAAGCCTAGGGGTGCCTTAGCCTAAGCCTAGGGGTCCCCTAGCCTTAGCCAGAGCCTAGGGGTGCCCGAGCCTAACCCTAGGGGTTCCCTAGCCTAAGCCTAGGGATTCCCTAGCCTGAGCCTAGGGGTGCCCTAGCCTAAGCCTAGGGTTGCCCTAGCCTAAGGCTATGGGTGCCCTTGCCTAAGCCTACGGGTGCCCTAGCCTAAGCCTAGGGGTGCCCTAGCCTTAGGTTAGGGGAGCCCTAGCATTAGCCTAAGCCTAGGGTTGCCCTAGCCTAAGTCTAGGGGTACCCTAGCCTAAGCCTAGGGGTGCCCAGGCCTTATGCTAGGGGAGCCCTAGCCTTAGCCTAAGCCTATGGCTTCCCTAGCCTAAGCCTAGGGGTACCCTAGCCTAAACCAAGGGGTGCCCTAACCTAAGCCTAGGGGTGCCCTAGCCTTAGGCTAGGGGAGCACTAGCTTTTGCCTAAGCCTAGGGGTGCCCTAGCCTAAGCCTAGGGGTACCCTAGCCTAAGCCTAGGGTTGCCCTAGCCTATGCTTAGGGGTGCCCTAGCCTTAGGCTTGGAGCCCTAGCCTTAGCCTAAGCCTAGGGGTGCACTAGCCTAAGCTTAGGGGTGCCCTAGCCTAAGCCTAGGGGTGCACTAGCCTTAGGATATGGGAGCCCTAGCCAAAGCCTAGGGGTGCCCTAGCCTAAGTCTAGGGGGGCCCTAGCCATATCCTTGGGGTACCCTAGCCTAAGCATAGGGGTGCCCTAGCCTTAGGCTAGGGGAGCCCTAGCCAAAACCTAGGGGTGCCCTAGCCTTAGGCTAGGTGAGCCCTAGCCTTAGCCTAAAACTAGGGGTGCCCTAGCCAAAGCCTAAGGGTGCCCTAGCCTAAGCCTACGGGTGGCCGAGCCTAAGCCTAGGAGTGCCCTATCCTTAGGCTAGGGGATCCCTAGCATAAGCCTAAGCCTAGGGGTGCCTTAGCCTAAGCCTAGGGGTGCCCTAGCCTTAGGCTAGGGGAGCCCTAGCCTTAGCCTAAGCCTAGGGGTGCCCTAGCCTAAGCCTAGGGGTGCCCTAGCCAAAACCTAGGGGTTCCCTATCCTAAACCTAGGGTTGCCATAGCCAAAGCCTAGGGGTGCCCTAGCCTTAGGCTAGGGGAGCCCTAGCCTTAGCCTATGCCTACGGGTGCCCTAGCTTAAGCCTAGGGGTGCCCTCGCCTAAGCGTAGGGTTGCCCTAGCCTTAGGCTAGGGGAGCCCTAGCCTTAGCCTAAGCCTAGGGGAGCCCTAGCCTTAGCCTAAGCCTAGGGGTTCCCTAGCCTAAGCCTAGGGGTGACCAAGCATTAGGCTAGGGTAGCCCTAGCCTTAGCCTAAGCTTAGGGATGCCCTAGCCACAGTTTAGGGGTGCCGTAGCCTCAGCCTAGTGGTGCCCTAGCCTAAGCCTAGGGATGCCCTAGCCTAAGCCTAGGGGTGCCCTAGCCTAAGCCTAGGGGTGCCCTTGCCTAAGCCTAGGGGTGACCTATCCTTAGGCTAGGAGAGCCCTAGCCTTAGCCTAAACCTTGGGGTCCCCTAGCCTAAGACTAGGGGTGCCCTAGCCTAAGCCTAGGGCTGACCTAGCCTAAGCCTAGGGGTGCCCTAGCCTTAGGCTTAGGGTGCACTAGCCTTAGCGTATGCCGAGGTGAGCCCTAGCCTTAGACTAGGTGAGCACTAGCCTTAGCCTAAGCCTAAGGTTGCCCTAGCCTACGCCTAGGAGTGCCCTAACCTTAGCCTAGGGGTGCCCTAGCCTAAGTGAAGGGGTGCCCTTGCCTGAACCTATGGGTGCCCTAGCCTTAGCCTAAGCCTAGGGGTGTCCTAGCCTAAAACTAGGGGTGCCCTAGCCTAAGCCTAGTGGTGCCCTAGCTTAAGCTTAGGGGTGCCCTAGCCTTAGGCTAGGGGAGGCCTAGCCTTAGCCTAAGCCTAGGGCCGCCCTAGCCTAAACCTAGGGGTGCCCAAGCCTAAGTTAGGGGTGCCCTAGCCATAGGCTAGTGGAGCCCTAGCTTTAGTCTAAGCCTTGCGTTGCCCTATCCAAAGCCTAGGGGTGCCCTATCCTTAGGCTAGGGGAGTCCTCGCCTTAGCCGAAGCCTTCGGGTGCCCTAGCCTAAGACTACGGGTGCCCTAGACTAAGTCTAGGGGTGCCCTAACCTAAGCATAGGGGTTCCCTACCTAAGCCTAGGGGTGCCCTAGCCTAAGCCTAGGGATGCCCTAGCCTTAGGCTACGGAAGCCCTAGCCTTAGCCTAAGTCTAAGGGTGCCGTAGCCTAAGCCTAGCGGTGCCCTAACCTAAGACTAGGGGTGCCCTAACCTAAGCCTAGGGGTGCCCTAGCCTAAGCCTAGGGGTGCCTTAGCCTAAGCATAGGGGTACCCTAACCTAAGCATAAGGGTGCTCCACCCTTAGACTAGGGGAACCCTAGCCTTAGCCTAAGCCTAGGTGTGCCCAACCTAAGCCTAGGGGTGCCCTAGCCTAAGCCTATGGGTGCCCTAACATTAGGGTAGGGTAGCCCTAGGCTTAACCTAATCCTAGTGGTGCCCTAGCCTAAGTCTAGGGGAGCCCTAGCCTAAGCCTTTGGGTGCCCTAGCCTAAGCCTAGGAGTGCCCTGGCTTTAGGCTAGGGGAGCCCTAGCCTTAGCCTAATCCTAGGGGTGCCCTAGCCAAGCCTATGGGTGCCCTAGCCTAAGCCTAGGGGTGCCCGAGCCAAAGCATAGGGGTTCCCTAGCCTAAGCCTAGGGTTGCCCTAGCCTAAGCCTAGGGGTGCCATAGCCTTACGCTAGGGGAGCCCTAGCTTTAGCCTAAGCCTAGGGGTGCCCTAGCCTAAGCCTAGGAGTGCCCTAACCTTAGCCTAGGGGTGCCCTAGCCTAAGTGTAGGTGTGCCCTATCTTGAGCCTATGGGTGCCCTAGCCTTAGCCTAAGCCTAGGGGTGCCCTAGCCTAAGCCTAGGGGTGCACTAGCCTAAGCCTAGGGGTGCCCTAGCCTAAGCCTAGGGGTGCCCTAGCCTTAGGCTGGGAGCCCTAGCCTTAGGCTAAGAATAGGGGTGCACTAACCTAAGCCTAGTGGTTCCCTAGCTTAAACCTAGGGGTGCCCTAGCCTTAGGCTAACGGAGCCCTAGCCAAAGCCTAGGGGTGCCCTAGCTTAAGTCTAGAGGTGCCCTAGCCAAATGCTTGGGGTGCCCTAGCCTAAGCATAGGGGTGTCCTAGCCTAAGACTATGGGTGCCCTAGCCTTAGACTAGGGGAGCCCTAGACTTAGCCTAAGCCTAGGGATGACCTAGCCTAAGCATAGGTGTGCCCTAGCCTTAGGCTAGGATAGCCCTAGCCTTAGCCTAAGCCTAGTGGTGGCCTAGCCTAAGCCTAGGGGTGCCCTAGCCTAAGCCTAGGGGTGCCCTGTCCTTAGGCCAGGGGAGCCCTAGCCTTAGCCTAAGCCTAGGGGTGCCCTAGCCAAGCCTAGGGGTGCCCTAGCCTAAGCCTAGGGGTGCCCTAGCCTAAGCCTAGGGGTGCTCTAGCCTTAGGCTAGGGGAGCCCTAGCTTTATCCTAAGCCTAGGTGTGCCCTAGCCTAAGCCTAGGGGTGCCCTAGCCTTACGCTAGGGGATACCTAGCATTAGCCAAAGTCTAGGGGTGCCCTAGCCTAAGCCTAGGGGTGCCCTAGCCTAAGCCTAGGGGTGCCCTAGCCTAAGCTTTGGGGTGCCCTAGCCTATGCCTAGGTGTGCCCTAGCCTTAGGCTAGGTGAGTCCTAGCCTTAGCCTAAGCCTAAGGTTGCCCTAGCCTACGCCTAGAGGTGCCCTAGCCTAAGACTAGGGTGTCCTAGCCTAAGCGTAGGGGTGCCCTAGCCTAAGCCTAGGGGTGCCCTAGCCTAAGCCTAGGGGTGCCCTAGGGTTAGGCTAGGGGAGCCCTAGCCTTAGCCTAATCTTAGGGGTGCCGAAGCCTAAGCCTAGGGGTGCCCTAGCCTAAGCCAAGAGGTGCCCTAGCCTAAGCCTAGGGGTCCCCTAGTCTTAGGCTAGGGGAGCCCTAGCCTTAGCCTAAGCCTAGGGGTGCCCTAGCCTAAGCCTAGTGGTGCCCTAGCCTAAGCCTAGGGCTGCCCTAGCCTAAGCCTAGGGGTGCCCTAGCCTTAGGCTAGGGGAGCCCTAGCCTTAGCCTAAGCCTAGGGCTGCCCTAGCCTAAGCCTAGGTGTGCCCTAGCTTAAGCCTATGGGTGCCCTAGCCTTAGCCTAAGCCTAGGGGTGTCCTAGCCTAAAACTAGGGGTACCCTAGCCTAAGCCTAGGGGTGCCTTAGCTTAAGCCTAGGGGTGCCCTAGCCTAAGCTTAGGGGTGCCCTAGCCATAGGCTAGTGGAGCCCTAGCTTTAGTCTAAGCCTAGGGCTGCCCTATCCAAAGCCTAGGGGTGCCCTATCCTTAGGCTAGGGGAGTCCTCGCCTTAGCCGAAGCCTTAGGGTGCCCTAGCCTAAGCCGAGGGGTGCCCTACCCTAAGCCGAGGGGTGCCCTAGCCTAAGCCTACGGGTGCCCTAGCCTAAGTCTAGGGGTGCCCTAACCTAAGCATAGGGGTTCCCAACCTAAGCCTAGGGGTGCCCTAGCCTAAGCCTAGGTGTGCCCTAGCCTTAGGCTAGGGAAGCCCTAGCCTTAGCCTAAGTCTAATGGTGCCCTAGCCTAAGCCTAGCGGTGCCCTAACCTAAGACTAGGGGTGCCCTAACCTAAGCCTAGGGGTGCCCTTCCCTAAGCCTAAGGGTGCTCCACCCTTAGACTAGGGGAGCCCTAGCCTTAGCCTACGCCTAGGGGTGCCCTAGCCGAAGCCTAGGCGTGCCCTAGCCTAAGCCTATGGGTGCCCTAGCCTTAGGCTAGGGTAACCCTAGCCTTAGCCTAATCCTAGGGGTGCCCTAGCCTAAGTCTAGGGGTGCCCTAGCCTAAGCCTAGGGGTGCCCTGGCTTTAGGCTAGGGGATTCCTAGCCTTAGCCTAATCCTAGGGGTGCCCTAGCCAAGCCTATGGGTGCCCTAGCCTAAGCCTAGGGGTGCCCTAGCCAAAGCTTAGGAGTTCCCTAGCCTAAGCCTAGGGTTACAATTGCCTAAGCCTAGGGGTGCCATAGCCTTAGGCTAGGGGAGCCCTAGCTTTACCCTAAGCCTAGGGGTGCCCTAGCCTAAGCCTAGGAGTGCCCTAGCCTTAGCCTAAGCCTAGGGGTGCCCTAGCCTAAGCCTAGGGGTGCCCTAGCCTTAGGCTAGGGGAGCCCTAGCTTTAGCCTAAGCCTAGGGGTGCCCTAGCCTAAGTGTAGGGGTGCCCTAGCCTGAGCCTATGGGTGCCCTAGCCTTAGCCTAAGCCTAGGGGTGCCCTAGCCTAAGCCTAGGGGTGCCCTAGCCTTAGGCTAGGGGAGCCCTAGCTTTAGCCTAAGCCTAGGGGTGCCCAACCTAAGCCTAGGGGTGCCCTAGCCTAAGCCTATGGGTGCCCTATCATTAGGGTAGGGTAGCCCTAGCCTTAACCTAATCCTAGGGGTGCCCTAGCCTAAGTCTAGGGGTGCCCTAGCCTAAGCCTTTGTGTGCCCTAACCTAAGCCTAGGGGTGCCCTGGCTTTAGGCTAGGGGAGCCCTAGCCTTAGCCTAATCCTAGGTGTGCCCTAGCCAAGCCTATGGGTGCACTAGCCTAAGGCTAGGGATGCTCTAGCCAAAACTTAGGGGTACCCTAGCCTAAGCCTAGGGGTGCCATAGCCTTAGGCTAGGGGAGCCCTTGCTTTAGCCTAAGCCTAGGGGTTCCCTAGCCTAAGCCTAGGAGTGCCCTAACCTTAGCCTAGGGGTGCCCTAGCCTAAGTGTAGGGGTGCCCTAGCCTCAGCCTAGGGGTGCCCTAGCCTAAGCCTAGGGGTGCCCTAGCCTTAGGCTGGGAGCCCTAGCCTTAGGCTAAGAATAGGGGTGCACTAACCTAAGCCTAGGGGTTCCCTAGCCTAAGACTATGGGTGCCCTAGCCTTAGGCTAGGGGAGCCCTAGACTTAGCCTAAGCCTAGGGATGACCTATCCTAAGCATTGGCTTGCCCTAGCCTAAGCCTAGGGGTGCCCTAGCCTAAGCATAGGTGTGCCCTAGCCTTAGGCTAGGGTATCCCTAGCCTTAGCATAAGCCTAGTGGTGCCCTAGCCTAAGCCTAGGGGTGCCCTAGCCTAAGCCTAGGGGTGCCCTGTCCTTAGGCTAGGGGAGCCCTAGCCTTAGCCTAAGCCTAGGGGTGCCCTAGCCAAGTCTAGGGGTGCCCTAGCCTAAGCCTAGGGGTGCTCTAGCCTTAGGCTAGGGGAGCCCGAGCTTTATCCTAAGCCTAGGGGTGCCCTAGCCTAAGCCTGGGGGTGCCCTAGCCTTAGGCTAAGCAAGCCCTAGCCAAAGCCTAAGCCTAGGGGTGCCCCAGCCTAAGCCTAGTTTTGCCCTAGCCTAAGCCTAGGGGTGCTCTAGCCTTAGGCTAGGGGAGCCCTAGCTTTATCCTAAGCCTAAGGGTGCCCTAGCCTAAGCCTAGGGGTGCCCTAGCCTTACGCTAGGGGATACCTAGCCTTAGCCAAAGCCTAGGGGTGCCCTAGCCTAAGTGTAGGGGAGCCCTAGCCTTAGCCTATGTGTGCCCTAGCCATAGCCTAAGCATAGGGGTGCCCTAGCCTAAGCCTAGGGGTGCCCTAGCCTAAGCCTAGGGGTGCCCTAGCCTAAGCTTTAGGGTGCCCTAGCCTATGCCTAGGTGTGCCCTAGCCTTAGGCTAGGTGAGCCCTAGCCTTAGCCTAAGCCTAAGGTTGCCCTAGCCTACGCCTAGAGGTGCCCTAGCCTAAGACTAGGGTGTCCTAGCCTAAGCCTAGGGGTGCCCTAGCCTAAGCCTAGGGGTGCCCTAGACTAAGCCTAGGGGTGCCCTAGGGTTAGGCTAGGGGAGCCCTAGCCTTAGCCTAATCCTAGGGGTGCCGAAGCCTAAGCCTAGTGGTGCCCTAGCCTAAGCCAAGAGGTGCCCTAGTCTAAGCCTAGGGGTCCCTTAGTCTTAGGCTAGGGGAGCCCTAGCCTTAGCCTAAGCCTAGGGGTGCCATAGCCTAAGCCTAGTGGTGCCCTAGCCTAAGCCTAGGGCTGCCCTAGCCTAAGCCTAGGGGTGCCCTAGCCTTAGGCTAGGAGAGCCCTAGCCTTAACCTAAGCCTAGGGCTCCCCTAGCCTAAGCCTAGGTGTGTCCTAGCTTAAGCCTATGTGTGCCCTAGCCTTAGCCTAATCTTAGGGGTGCCCTAGCCTAAGCCTAGGGGTGTCCTAGCCTAAAACTAGGGGTGCCCTAGACTAAGCCTAGGGGTGCCCTAGCTTAAGCCTAGGGGTGCCCTAGCCTTAGGCTAGTGGAGCCCTAGCTTTAGTCTAAGCCTAGGACTGCCCTAACCAAAGCCTAGGGGTGCCCTATCCTTAGGCTAGGGGAGTCCTCGCCTTAGCCGAAGCCTTAGGGTGCCCTAGCCTAAGCCTTCGGGTGCCCTAGCCTAAGCCTAGGGGTGCCCTAGCCTAAGCCTACGGGTGCCCTAGCCTAAGTCTAGGGGTGCCCTAACCTAAGCATAGGGGTGCCCTACCTAAGCCTAGGGGTGCCCTAGCCTAAGCCTAGGTGTGCCCTAGCCTAAGCCTAAGGGTGCTCCACCCTTAGACTAGGGGAGCCCTAGCCTTAGCCTAAGCCTAGGGGTGCCCTAGCCGAAGCCTAGGCGTGCCCTAGCCTAAGCCTATGGGTGCTCTAGCCTTAGGCTAGGGTAACCATAGCCTTAGCCTAATCCTAGGGGTGCCCTAGCCTAAGTCTAGGGGTGCCCTAGCCTAAGCCTTTGGGTGGCCTAGCCTAAGCCTAGGGGTGCCCTGGCTTTAGGCTAGGGGAGCCCTAGCCTTAGCCTAATCCTAGGGGTGCCCTAGCCAAGCATATGGGTGCCCAAGCCTAAGCCTAAGGGTGCCCTAGCCAAAACTTAGGGGTTCCCTAGCCTAAGCCTAGGGTTACCCTAGCCTAAGCCTAGGGGTGCCATAGCCTTAGGTTAGGGGAGCCCGAGCTTTAGCCTAAGCCTTGGGATACCCTAGCCTAAGCCTAGGAGTGCCCTAACCTTAGCCTAGGGGTGCCCTAACCTAAGTGTAGGGGTGCCCTAGCCTGAGCCTATGGGTGCCCTAGCCTTAGTCTAAGCCAAGGGGTGCCCTAGCCTAAGCCTAGGGTTGCCCTAGCCTAAGCCTAGGGTTGCCCTAGCCTAAGCCTAGGGGTGCCCTAGCCTAAGCCTAGGGGTGCCCTAGCCTTAGGCTGGGAGCCCTAGCCTTAGCCTAAGAATAGGGGTGCACTAGCCTAAGCCTAAGGGTTCCCTAGCATAAGCCTAGGGGTGCCCTAGCCTTAGGCTAGGGGAGCCCTAGCCAAAGCCTAGAGGTGCCCTAGCCTAAGTCTAGGGGTGCCCTAGCCAAAAGCTTGGGGTGCCCTAGCCTAAGCACAGGGGTGCCCTAGCCTAAGCCTATGGGTGCCCTAGCCTTAGGCTAGGGGAGCCCTAGACTTAGCCTAAGCCTAGGGATGACCTATCCTAAGCCTTGGCTTGCCCTAGCCTAAGCCTAGGGGTGCCCTAGTCTAAGCATAGGTGTGCCCTAGCCTAAGCTTAGGGGTTCCCTAGCCTTAGGCTTCGCGAGCCCTAGCCAAAGCCTAAGCCTAGGGGTGCCCCAGCCTAAGCCTAGGGTTGCCCTAGCCTAAGCCTAGGGGTGCCCTAGCCTAAGCCTAGGGGTGTCCTAGCCTAAAACTAGGGGTGCCCTAGACTAAGCCTAGGGGTGCCCTAGCTTAAACCTAGGGGTGCCCTAGCCTTAGGCTAGTGGAGCCCTAGCTTTAGTCTAAGCCTAGGGCTGCCCTATCCAAAGCCTAGGGGTGCCCTATCCTTAGGCTAGGGGAGTCCTCGCCTTAGCCGAAGCCTTAGGGTGCCCTAGCCTAAGCCTTCGGGTGCCCTAGCCTAAGCCTAGGGGTGCCCTAGCCTAAGCCTACGGGTGCCCTAGCCTAAGTCTAGGGGTGCCCTAACCTAAGCATAGGGGTGCCCTACCTAAGCCTAGGGGTGCCCTAGCCTAAGCCTAGGTGTGCCCTAGCCTAAGCCTAAGGGTGCTCCACCCTTAGACTAGGGGAGCCCTAGCCTTAGCCTAAGCCTAGGGGTGCCCTAGCCGAAGCCTAGGCGTGCCCTAGCCTAAGCCTATGGGTGCTCTAGCCTTAGGCTAGGGTAACCATAGCCTTAGCCTAATCCTAGGGGTGCCCTAGCCTAAGAATAGGGGTGCACTAGCCTAAGCCTAAGGGTTCCCTAGCCTAAGCCTAGGGGTGCCCTAGCCTTAGGCTAGGGGAGCCCTAGTCAAAGCCTAGAGGTGCCCTAGCCTAAGTCTAGGGCTGCCCTAGCCAAAAGCTTGGGGTGCCCTAGCCTAAGCATAGGGGTGCCCTAGCCTAAGCCTATGGGTGCCCTAGCCTTAGGCTAGGGGAGCCCTAGACTTAGCCTAAGCCTAGGGATGACCTATCCTAAGCCTTGGCTTGCCCTAGCCTAAGCCTAGGGGTGCCCTAGTCTAAGCATAGGTGTGCCCTAGCCTAAGCTTAGGGGTTCCCTAGCCTTAGGCTTCGCGAGCCCTAGCCAAAGCCTAAGCCTAGGGGTGCCCCAGCCTAAGCCTAGGGTTGCCCTAGCCTAAGCCTAGGGGTGCTCTAGCCTTAGGCTAGGGGAGCCCTAGCTTTAGCCTAAGCCTAGGGGTGCCCTAGCCTAAGCCTAGGGGTGCCCTAGCCTTACGCTAGGGGATACCTAGCCTTAGCCAAAGCCTAGGGGTGCCCTTGCCTAAGTGTAGGGGTGCCCCAGCCTTAGCCTATGGGTGCCCTAGCCATCGCCTATACCTAGGGGTGCCCTAGCCTAAGCCTAGGGGTGCCCTAGCCTAAGCCTAGGGGTGCACTAGCCTCAGGCTGGGAGCCCTAGCCTTAGCCTAAGCCTAGGGGTGCACTAGCCTAAGCCTAGGGGTGCACTAGCCAAAGCCTAGGGGTGCACTAGCGTAAGCCTAGGGGTGCCCTAGCCGTAGGCTAGGGGTTCCGTAGCCAAAGCCTAGGGGTGCCCTAGCCTAAGCATAGGGGTGCCCTAGCCTTAGTTTGGGGAGCCCTAGCCTTAGCCTAAGCCTGGGGGTGCCCTAGCCTAAGCCTAGGGGTGCCCTAGCCTAAGCCTAGGGGTGCCCTAGCCTTAGGCTAGGTGAGCCCTGGCCTTAGCCTAAGCCTGGGGGTGCCCTAGCCAAAGTCTAAGGGTGCCCTAGCCTAAGCCTACAGGTGCCCTCGCCTTAGGCTAGGGGAGCCCTAACAATAGCGTAAGCCTAAGGGTGCCCTAGCCTAAGCCTTGGTGTGCCCTAGCCTAAGCCTAGGGGTGCCCTAGCCTAAGCCTACGGGTGCCCTAGCCTAAGCCTAGGAGTGCCCTATCCTTAGGCTAGGGGATCCCTAGCCTAAGCCTAAGCTTAGGGGTGCCATAGCTTAAGCCTAGGGGTGCCCTAGCCTAAGCCTAGGGGTGCCCTAGCCTAAGCCTAGGGGTGCACTAGCCTTAGGCTAGGGGAGCCCTAGCCTTAGTCTAAGCCTAGGGGTGCCCTAGCCTAAGCCTAGGGGTGCCCTAGCCAAAACCTAGGGGTTCCCTATCCTAAGCTTAGGGTTGCCCTAGCCAAAGCCTAGGGGTGCCCTAGCCTTAGGCTAGGGGAGCCCTAGCCTAAGCCTAGGGGTGCCCTAGCCTAAGCCTAGGGCTGCCCTAGCCTAAGCCTAGGGGTGCCCTAGCCTTAGGCTATGGGAGCCCTAGCCTTAGCCTAAGCCTAGGGCTGCCCTAACCTAAGCCTAGGTGTGCCCTAGCTTAAGCCTATGGGTGCCCTAGCCTTAGCCTAATCCTAGGGGTGCCCTAGCCTAAGACTAGGGGTGTCCTAGCCTAAAACTAGGGGTGCCCTAGATTAAGCCTAGGGGTGCCCTAGCTTAAGCCTAGGGGTGCCCTAGCCTTAGGCTAGGGGAGCCCTAGCCTTAGCCTAAACCTAGGGCCACCCTAGCCCAAACCTAGGGGTGCCCAAGACTAAGCTTAGGGGTGCTCTAGCCATAGGCTTGTGGAGCCCTAGCTTTAGTCTAAGCCTAGGGCTGCCCTATCCAAAGCCAAGGGGTGCCCTATCCTTAGGCTAGGGGAGTCCTCGCCTTAGCCGAAGCCTTAGGGTGCCCTAGCCTAAGCCTTCGGGTGCCCTAGCCTAAGCCTAGGGGTGCCCTAGCCTAAGCATAGGGGTGCCCTACCTAAGCCTAGGGGTGCCCTAGCCTAAGCCTAGGTGTGCCCTAGCCTTAGGTTAGGGAAGCCCTAGCCTTAGCCTAAGGCTAAGGGTGCCCTAGCCTAAGCCTAGCGGTGCCCTAACCTAAGACTAGGGGTGCCCTAACCTAAGCCTAGGGGTGCCCTAGCCTAAGCCTAAGGGTGCTCCATCCTTAGACTAGGGGAGCCCTAGCCTTAGCCTAAGCCTAGGGATGCCCTAGCCAAAGCCTAGGCGTGCCCTAGCCTAAGCCTATGGGTGCCCTAGCGTTAGGGTAGGGTAACCATAGCCTTAGCCTAATCCTAGGGGTGCCCTAGCCGAAGTCTAGGGGTGCCCTAGCCTAAGCCTTTGGGTGGCCTAGCCTAAGCCTAGGGGTGCCCTGGCTTTAGGCTAGGGGAGCCCTAGCCTTAGGCTAATCCTAGTGGTGCCCTAGCCAAGCCTATGGGTGCCCTAGCCTAAGCCTAGGGGTGCCCTAGCCAAAATTTAGGGGTTCCCTAGCCTAAGCCTAGGGTTACCCTAGCCTAAGCCTAGGGGTGCCATAGCCTTAGGCTAGGGGAGCCCTAGCTTTAGCCTAAGCCTAGGGGTGCCCTAGCCTAAGCCTAGGAGTGTCCTAACCTTAGCCTAGGGTTGCCCTAGCCTAAGTGTAGGGGTGCCCTAGCCTGAGCCTATGGGTGCCCTAGCCTTAGCCTAAGCCTAGTGGTGCCCTAGCCTAAGCCTAGGGTTGCCCTAGCCTAATCCTAGGGGTGCCCTAGCCTAAGCCTAGGGGTGCCCTAGCCTTAGGCTGGGAGCCCTAGCCTTAGCCTAAGAATAGGGGTGCACTAGACAAATGCTTGGGGTGCCCTAGCCTAAGCATAGGGGTGCCCTAGCCTAAGCCTATGTGTGCCCTAGCCTTAGGCTAGGGGAGCCCTAGACTTAGCCTATGCCTAGGGATGACCTATCCTAAGCCATGGCTTGCCCTAGCCTAAGCCTAGGGGTGCCCAATCTAAGCATAGGTGTGCCCTAGCCTAAGCTTAGGGGTTCCCTAGCCTTAGGCTTCGCGAGCCCTAGCCAAAGCCTAAGCCTAGGGGTGCAACAGCCTAAGCCTAGGGTTGCCCTAGCCTAAGCCTAGGGGTGCTCTAGCCTTAGGCTAGGGGAGCCCTAGCTTTAGCCTAAGCCTAGGGGTGCCCTAGCCTAAGCCTAGGGGTGCCCTAGCCTTACGCTAGGGGATACCTAGCCTTAGCCAAAGCCTAGGGGTGCCCTTGCCTAAGTGTAGGGGTGCCCCAGCCTAAGCCTATGGGTGCCCTAGCCATCGCCTATACCTAGGGGTGCCCTAGCCTAAGCCTAGGGGTGCCCTAGCCTAAGCCTAGGGGTGCACTAGCCTCAGGCTGGGAGCCCTAGCCTTAGCCTAAGCCTAGGGGTGCACTAGCCTAAGCCTAGGGGTGCACTAGCCAAAGCCTAGGGGTGCACTAGCGTAAGCCTAGGGGTGCCCTAGCCGTAGGCTAGGGGTTCCGTAGCCAAAGCCTAGGGGTGCCCTAGCCTAAGCATAGGGGTGCCCTAGCCTTAGTTTGGGGAGCCCTAGCCTTAGCCTAAGCCTGGGGGTGCCCTAGCCTAAGCCTAGGGGTGCCCTAGCCTAAGCCTAGGGGTGCCCTAGCCTTAGGCTAGGTGAGCCCTAGCCTTAGCCTAAGCCTGGGGGTGCCCTAGCCAAAGTCTAAGGGTGCCCTAGCCTAAGCCTACAGGTGCCCTCGCCTTAGGCTAGGGGAGCCCTAACAATAGCGTAAGCCTAAGGGTGCCCTAGCCTAAGCCTTGGTGTGCCCTAGCCTAAGCCTAGGGGTGCCCTAGCCTAAGCCTACGGGTGCCCTAGCCTAAGCCTAGGAGTGCCCTATCCTTAGGCTAGGGGATCCCTAGCCTAAGCCTAAGCTTAGGGGTGCCCTAGCTTAAGCCTAGGGGTGCCCTAGCCTAAGCCTAGGGGTGCCCTAGCCTAAGCCTAGGGGTGCACTAGCCTTAGGCTAGGGGAGCCCTAGCCTTAGTCTAAGCCTAGGGGTGCCCTAGCCTAAGCCTAGGGGTGCCCTAGCCAAAACCTAGGGGTTCCCTATCCTAAGCCTAGGGTTGCCCTAGCCAAAGCCTAGGGGTGCCCTAGCCTTAGGCTAGGGGAGCCCTAGCCTAAGCCTAGGGGTGCCCTAGCCTAAGCCTAGGGCTGCCCTAGCCTAAGCCTAGGGGTGCCCTAGCCTTAGGCTATGGGAGCCCTAGCCTTAGCCTAAGCCTAGGGCTGCCCTAGCCTAAGCCTAGGTGTGCCCTAGCTTAAGCCTATGGGTGCCCTAGCCTTAGCCTAATCCTAGGGGTGCCCTAGCCTAAGACTAGGGGTGTCCTAGCCTAAAACTAGGGGTGCCCTAGATTAAGCCTAGGGGTGCCCTAGCTTAAGCCTAGGGGTGCCCTAGCCTTAGGCTAGGGGAGCCCTAGCCTTAGCCTAAACCTAGGGCCACCCTAGCCCAAACCTAGGGGTGCCCAAGACTAAGCTTAGGGGTGCTCTAGCCATAGGCTTGTGGAGCCCTAGCCTTAGTCTAAGCCTAGGGCTGCCCTATCCAAAGCCAAGGGGTGCCCTATCCTTAGGCTAGGGGAGTCCTCGCCTTAGCCGAAGCCTTAGGGTGCCCTAGCCTAAGCCTTCGGGTGCCCTAGCCTAAGCCTAGGGGTGCCCTAGCCTAAGCATAGGGGTGCCCTACCTAAGCCTAGGGGTGCCCTAGCCTAAGCCTAGGTGTGCCCTAGCCTTAGGTTAGGGAAGCCCTAGCCTTAGCCTAAGTCTAAGGGTGCCCTAGCCTAAGCCTAGCGGTGCCCTAACCTAAGACTAGGGGTGCCCTAACCTAAGCCTAGGGGTGCCCTAGCCTAAGCCTAAGGGTGCTCCACCCTTAGACTAGGGGAGCCCTAGCCTTAGACTAAGCCTAGGGGTGCCCTAGCCAAAGCCTAGGCGTGCCCTAGCCTAAGCCTATGGGTGCCCTAGCGTTAGGGTAGGGTAACCATAGCCTTAGCCTAATCCTAGGGGTGCCCTAGCCTAAGTCTAGGGGTGCCCTAGCCTAAGCCTTTGGGTGGCCTAGCCTAAGCCTAGGGGTGCCCTGGCTTTAGGCTAGGGGAGCCCTAGCCTTAGGCTAATCCTAGTGGTGCCCTAGCCAAGCCTATGGGTGCCCTAGCCTAAGCCTAGGGGTGCCCTAGCCAAAATTTAGGGGTTCCCTAGCCTAAGCCTAGGGTTACCCTAGCCTAAGCCTAGGGGTGCCATAGCCTTAGGCTAGCGGAGCCCTAGCTTTAGCCTAAGCCTAGGGGTGCCCTAGCCTAAGCCTAGGAGTGTCCTAACCTTAGCCTAGGGTTGCCCTAGCCTAAGTGTAGGGGTGCCCTAGCCTGAGCCTATGGGTGCCCTAGCCTTAGCCTAAGCCTAGTGGTGCCCTAGCCTAAGCCTAGGGTTGCCCTAGCCTAATCCTAGGGGTGCCCTAGCCTAAGCCTAGGGGTGCCCTAGCCTTAGGCTGAGAGCCCTAGCCTTAGCCTAAGAATAGGGGTGCACTAGACAAATGCTTGGGGTGCCCTAGCCTAAGCATAGGGGTGCCCTAGCCTAAGCCTATGTGTGCCCTAGCCTTAGGCTAGGGGAGCCCTAGACTTAGCCTATGCCTAGGGATGACCTATCCTAAGCCATGGCTTGCCCTAGCCTAAGCCTAGGGGTGCCCTAGTCTAAGCATAGGTGTGCCCTAGCCTAAGCTTAGGGGTTCCCTAGCCTTAGGCTTGGCGAGCCCTAGCCAAAGCCTAAGCCTAGGGGTACCCCAGCCTAAGCCTAGGGTTGCTCTAGCCTAAGCCTAGGGGTGCTCTAGCCTTAGGCTAGGGGAGCCCTAGCTTTAGCCTAAGCCTAGGGGTGCCCTAGCCTAAGCCTAGGGGTGCCCTAGCCTTACGCTAGGGGATACCTAGCCTTAGCCAAAGCCTAGGGGTGCCCTAGCC
Source organism: Tenrec ecaudatus (assembly GCF_050624435.1). Lineage (NCBI taxonomy): Eukaryota > Metazoa > Chordata > Mammalia > Afrosoricida > Tenrecidae > Tenrec > Tenrec ecaudatus. The sequence goes on along the minus strand of NW_027457650.1, from coordinate 1,786,471 downwards.
TAAGTGTAGGGGTGCCCCAGCCTTAGCCTATGGGTGCCCTAGCCATAGCCTAAGCCTAGGGGTGCCCTAGCCTAAGCCTAGGGGTGCCCTAGCCTAAGCCTAGGGGTGCCCTAGCCTTAGGCTGGGAGCCCTAGCCTTAGCCTAAGCCTAGGGGTGCACTAGCCTAAGCCTAGGGGTGCCCTAGGCTAAGTCTAGGGGTGCCCTAGCCTTAGGCTAGGGGAGCCCTAGCCAAAGCCTATGGGTGCACTAGCGTAAGTCTAGGGGTGCCCTAGCCTTAGGCTAGGTGTTCCGTAGCCAAAGCCTAGGGGTGCCCTAGCCTAAGCATAGGGGTGCCCTAGCCTTAGGTTGGGGAGCCCTAGCCTTAGCCTAAGCCTGGGGGTGCCCTAGCCTAAGCCTAGGGGTGCCCTAGCCTAAGCCTATGTGTGCCCTAGCCTTAGGCTAGGTGAGCCCTAGCCTTAGCCTAACCTGGGGGTGCCCTAGCCCAAGTCTAAGGGTGCCCTAGCCTAAGCCTACAGGTGCCCTCGCCTTAGGCTAGGGGAGCCCTAACAATAGCGTAAGCCTAAGGGTGCCCTAGCCTAAGCCTTGGTGTGCCCTAGCCTAAGCCTAGGGGTGCCCTAGCCTAAGCCTACGGGTGCCCTATCCTAAGCCTATGAGTGCCCTATCCTTAGGCTAGGGGATCCCTAGCCTAAGCCTAAGCTTAGGGGTGCCCTAGCTTAAGCCTAGGGGTGCCCTAGCCTAAGCCTAGGGGTGCACTAGCCTTAGGCTCGGGGAGCCCTAGCCTTAGTCTAAGCCTAGGGGTGCCCTAGCCTAAGCCTAGGGGTGCCCTAGCCAAAACCTAGGGGTTCCCTCTCCTAAGCCTAGGGTTGCCCTAGCCAAAGCCTAGGGGTGCCCTAGCCTTAGGCTAGGGAGCCCTAGCCTTAGCCTAAGCCTAGGGGTTCCCTAGCCTAAGCCTAGGGGTGCCCTAGCCAAAACCTAGGGGTTCCCTATCCTAAGCCTAGGGTTGCCCTAGCCAAAGCCTAGGGGTGCCCTAGCCTTAGGCTAGGGAGCCCTAGCCTTAGCCTATGCCTACGGGTGCCCTAGCTTAAGCCTAGGGGTGCCCTAGCCTTAGGCTGGGGAGCCCTAGCCTTAGCCTAAGCCTAGGGGTTCCCTAGCCTAAGCTTAGGGGTGCCCTAGCCTTAGGCTAGGGGAGCCCTAGCCTTAGCCAAAACCTAGGGGTGCCCTAGCCTAAGCCTAGCGGTGCCCTAGCCTAAGTCTATGGGTCCCCTAGCCTTAGGCTAGGGTATCCCTAGCCTTAGCTTAAGCCTAGGTGTGCCCTAGCCAAACCTATGGGTGCCCTAGCCTAAGCCTAGGGGTGCCCTAGCCTAAGCTTAGGGGTTCCCTAGCCTTAGGCAAGGGGAGCCCAAGCCTTAGCCTAAGCCTAGGGGTTCCCTAGCCTAAGCCTATGGTTGCCCTAGCCTAAGCCTAGGGGTGCCCTAGCCTTAGGCTAGGGGAGCCCTAGCTTTAGCCTAAGCCTAGGGGTGCTCTAGCCTAAGCCTAGGAGTGCCCTCACCTTAGCCTAGGGGTGCCCTAGCCTAAGTGTAGGGTTGCCCTAGCCTGAGCCTATGGGTGCCATAGCCTTAGCCTAAGCCTAGGGGTGCCCTAGCCTAAGACTAGGGGTGCCCTAGCCTAAGCCTAGGGGTGCCCTAGCCTTAGGCTGGGAGCCCTAGCCTTAGCCTAAACCTAGGGGTGCACTAGCCTAAGTCTAGGGGTGCCCTAGCCAAATCCTTGGGGTGCCCTAGCCTAAGCATAGGGGTGCCCTAGCGCAAGCCTATGGGTGCCCTAGCCTTAAGCTAGGGGAGCCCTAGACTTAGCCTAAGCCTAGGGGTGACCTAGCCTAAGCCTAGGCTTGCCCTAGCCTAAGCCTTGGGGTGCCCTAGCCTTAGCATAGGGGTGCCCTAGCCTTAGGCTACTGGAGACCTAGCCTTAGCCTAAGCCAAGGGGTGCCCTAGCCTAAGCCTAGGGGTGCCCTAGCCTAAGCCTAGGGGTGCCCAAGCCTAAACCTTGGGGTGCCCTAGCCTTAGGCTGGGTGAGCCCTAGCCTTAGCCTAAGCCTAGGGGTGCCCTAGCCTTAGGCTAGGGGAGCCCTAGCCAAAGCCTAGGGGTGCACTAGCCTAAGCGTAGGGGTGCCCTAGCCTTAGGCTAGGGGTTTGGTAGCCAAAGCCTAGGGGTGCCCTAGCCTAAGCATACGGATACCCTAGCCTTAGGTTGGGGAGCCCTAGCCTTAGCCTAAGCCTAGGGGTGCCCTAGCCTAAGCCTAGGGGTTCCCTAGCCTAAACCTAGGAGTTCCCTAGCCTTAGGCTAGGTGAGCCCTATCCTTAGCCTAAGCCTAGGGGTGCCCTAGGCAAAGCCTAAGGGTGCCCTAGCCTAAGCCAAGAGTTGCCCTCGCCTTAGGCTAGGGGAGCCCTGACAATAGCGTAAGGCTAAGGGTGCCCTAGCCTAAGCCTTGGAGTGCCCTAGCCTAAGGCTAGGGGTGCCCTAGCCTAAGCCTAGGGGTGCCCTAGCCTAAGTGTAGGGGTACCCTAGCCTAATCCTACGGGTGCCCTAAGCTAAGCCTAGGAGTGCCCTATCCTTAGGCTAGGGGATCCCTAGCCTAAACCTAAGCCTAGGCGTGCCATACCTTAAGCCTAGGGGTGCCCTAGCCTAAGCCTAGGGTTGCCCTAGCCTAAGCCTAGGAGTGCCCTAGCCTTAGGCTAGGGGAGCCCTAGCCTTAGCCTAAGCCTAGGGGTGCCCTAGCCTAAGCCTAGGGGTGCCCTAGCCAAAACCTAGGGGTTCCCTATCCTAAGCCTAGGGTTGCCCTAGCCAAAGCCTGGGCGTGCCCTAGCCTTAGGCTAGGGGAGCCCTAGCCTTGGCCTATGCCTACGGGTGCTCAACTTAAGCCTAGGGGTGCCCTAGCCTAAGCCTAGGGTTGCCCTAGCCATAGGATAGGGGAGCACTAGCCTTAGCTTAAGCCTACGGATTCCCTAGCCTAAGCTTAGGGGTTCCCTAGCATTAGGCTAGGGTAGCCCTAGCATTAGCCTAAGCCTAAGGATGCCCTAGCCTCAGCTTAGGGGTGCCCTAGCCTCAGCCTAGTGGTGCCCTAGCCTAAGCCTAGGGGTGCCCTAGCCTAAACCTAGGGGTTTCCTAGCCTAAGCGTAGTGGTGCCTTAGGCTTAGCCTAGGGGTGACCTAGCCTTAGCCTAAGCCTAGGGGTGCCCTAGCCTAAGCCTAGGGGTGCCCTAGGATAAGCTACGGGTGCCTTAGCCTAAGCCTAGGGGTCCCATAGCCTTAGCCTAAGGCTAGGGATCCCTAGCCTAAGCCTAGGGGTGCCCTAGCCTAAGCCTAGGGGTGCCCTAGCCTTAGGCTAGGGGAGCCCTAGCCTTAGCCTAAGCCTAGGGGTGCCCTAGCCTAAGCCTAGGGGTGCCCTAAACTAAGCCTAGGGGTGCGCTAGCCTTAGGCTAGGGGTGCCCTAGCCTTAGCCTAAGCCTAGGGGTACCCTAGCCTAAGCCTAGGGGTTTCCTAGCCTAAGGCTAGGGGTGCCCTAGCCTTAAGCTAAGGGAGCCCTATCCTTAGCCTAAGCCTAGGGGTACCCTAGCCTAAGCCTAGCGGTGCCCTAGCCTTAGGCTAGGGGAGCCCTAGCCTTAGCCTACGCCTAGGGGTCCCCTAGCCTAAGCCTAGGGGTGCCCAAGCCTGAGCTAGGCGTTCCCCAGCCTGATGCTAGGGGAGCCCTAGCCTTAGCCTAATCCTAGGGGTGCCCTAGTCTAAGCCTAGTGGTGCCTTAGCCTAAGCCTAGGGGTGCCCTTGCCTAAGCCTAGGGGTGCCCTAGCCAGAGGCTTGGAGAGCTCTAGCCTGAGCCTCAGCCTAGTAGGTGCCCTAGCCTGAGCCTAGGGGTGCCCTAGCCTGAGGCTAGTGGAGCCCTAGCCTGAGGCTAGGGGAACCCTAGCCTTAGCCTACGCCTTGTGGTGCCCTAGCATAAGCCTAGTGGGCCCTAGCCTAAGTCTAGGGGTGCCCTAGCCTTAGCCTAAGCCTAGGGGTGCCCTAGCCTAAGCCAAGGGGTTCCCTAGCCTAAGCCTAGGGGTGCCCTAGCCTTAGGCTAGGGGAGCCCTAGCCATAGACTATGCCTAGGGGTCCACTAGCCGAAGCCTAGGGGTGCCTTAGCCTAAGTCTAGGGGTGCCCTAGCCTAAGCGTAGGGGTGCCCTAGCCTAAGCCCAGGGGTGCCCAAGCCTAAACCTTGGGGTGCCCTAGCCTTAGGCTGGGTGAGCCCTAGCCTTAGCCTAAGCCTAGGGGTGCCCTAGCCTTAGGCTAGGGGAGCCCTAGCCAAAGCCTAGGGGTGCACTAGCCTAAGCGTAGGGGTGCCCTAGCCTTAGGCTAGGGGTTTGGTAGCCAAAGCCTAGGGGTGCCCTAGCCTAAGCATACGGATGCCCTAGCCTTAGGTTGGGGAGCCCTAGCCTTAGCCTAAGCCTAGGGGTGCCCTAGCCTAAGCCTAGGGGTTCCCTAGCCTAAACCTAGGAGTTCCCTAGCCTTAGGCTAGGTGAGCCCTATCCTTAGCCTAAGCCTAGGGGTGCCCTAGGCAAAGCCTAAGGGTGCCCTAGCCTAAGCCAAGAGTTGCCCTCGCCTTAGGCTAGGGGAGCCCTGACAATAGCGTAAGGCTAAGGGTGCCCTAGCCTAAGCCTTGGAGTGCCCTAGCCTAAGGCTAGGGGTGCCCTAGCCTAAGCCTAGGGGTGCCCTAGCCTAAGTGTAGGGGTGCCCTAGCCTAATCCTACGGGTGCCCTAAGCTAAGCCTAGGAGTGCCCTATCCTTAGGCTAGGGGATCCCTAGCCTAAACCTAAGCCTAGGCGTGCTATACCTTAAGCCTAGGGGTGCCCTAGCCTAAGCCTAGGGGTGCCCTAGCCTAAGCCTAGGAGTGCCCTAGCCTTAGGCTAGGGGAGCCCTAGCCTTAGCCTAAGCCTAGGGGTGCCCTAGCCTAAGCCTAGGGGTGCCCTAGCCAAAACCTAGGGGTTCCCTATCCTAAGCCTAGGGTTGCCCTAGCCAAAGCCTAGGCGTGCCCTAGCCTTAGGCTAGGGGAGCCCTAGCCTTGGCCTATGCCTACGGATGCCCTAGCTTAAGCCTAGGGGTGCCCTAGCCTAAGCCTAGGGTTGCCCTAGCCATAGGATAGGGGAGCACTAGCCTTAGCCTAAGCCTACGGGTTCCCTAGCCTAAGCTTAGGGGTTCCCTAGCATTAGGCTAGGGTAGCCCTAGCATTAGCCTAAGCCTAAGGATGCCCTAGCCTCAGCTTAGGGGTGCCCTAGCCTCAGCCTAGTGGTGCCCTAGCCTAAGCCTAGGGGTGCCCTAGCCTAAACCTAGGGGTTTCCTAGCCTAAGCCTAGTGGTGCCTTAGCCTTAGCCTAGGGGTGACCTAGCCTTAGCCTAAGCCTAGGGGTGCCCTAGCCTTAGCCTAGGGGTGCCCTAGGATAAGCTTCGGGTGCCTTAGCCTAAGCCTAGGGGTCCCATAGCCTTAGCCTAAGGCTAGGGATCCCTAGCCTAAGCCTAGGGGTGCCCTAGCCTAAGCCTAGGGGTGCCCTAGTCTTAGGCTAGGGGAGCCCTAGCCTTAGCCTAAGCCTAGGGGTGCCCTAGCCTAAGCCTAGGGGTGCCCTAAACTAAGCCTAGGGGTGCCCTAGCCTTAGGCTAGGGGTGCCCTAGCCTTAGCCTAAGCCTAGGGGTACCCTAGCCTAAGCCTATGGGTTTCCTAGCCTAAGGCTAGGGGTGCCCTAGCCTTAAGCTAAGGGAGCCCTATCCTTAGCCTAAGCCTAGGGGTACCCTAGCCTAAGCCTAGGGGTGCCCTAGCCTTAGGCTAGGGGAGCCCTAGCCTTAGCCTACGCCTAGGGGTCCCCTAGCCTAAGCCTAGGGGTGCCCAAGCCTGAGCTAGGCGTTCCCCAGCCTGATGCTAGGGGAGCCCTAGCCTTAGCCTAATCCTAGGGGTGCCCTAGTCTAAGCCTAGTGGTGCCTTAGCCTAAGCCTAGGGGTGCCCTTGCCTAAGCCTAGGGGTGCCCTAGCCAGAGGCTTGGAGAGCTCTAGCCTGAGCCTCAGCCTAGTAGGTGCCCTAGCCTGAGCCTAGGGGTGCCCTAGCCTGAGGCTAGTGGAGCCCTAGCCTGAGGCTAGGGGAACCCTAGCCTTAGCCTACGCCTTGTGGTGCCCTAGCATAAGCCTAGTGGGCCCTAGCCTAAGCCTAGGGGTGCCCTAGCCTTAGCCTAAGCCTAGGGGTGCCCTAGCCTAAGCCAAGGGGTTCCCTAGCCTAAGCCTAGGGGTGCCCTAGCCTTAGGCTAGGGGAGCCCTAGCCATAGACTATGCCTAGGGGTCCACTAGCCGAAGCCTAGGGGTGCCCTAGCCTAAGCCTAGGGGTGCCCTAGCCTAAGCGTAGGGGTTCCCTAGACTAAGCATAGGGGTGCCCGAGCCTAAGCCTAGGGGTGCCCTAGCCTTAGACTAGGGGAGCCATAGCCTTAGCCTAAGCCTAGGGGTGCCCAAGCCTAAGCTTGGGGTGCCCTAGCCTGAGCCTAAGGGTGCCGTAGCCTGAGCCTAGGGGTGCCCCAGCCTCACGCTAGGGGAGCCCTAGCCTTAGCCTAAGTCTAGGGGTGCCCTAGTCTAAGCCTATTGGTGCCTTAGCCTAAGCCTAAGGGTGCCATTGCCTGAGCCTTGGGGTGCCCTAGCCAGAGGCTAGGAGAGCTCTAGCCTGAGCCTCAGCCTAGGGGTGCCCTAGCCTGAGCCTAGGGGTGCCCTTGCCTGAGGCTCGGGGAGCACTAGCCTGAGGCTAGGGGAACCCTAGCCTTAGCCTACGCCTTGTGGTGCCCTAGCCTAAGCCTAGTTGTGCCCTAGCCTTAAGCTAGGGGAGCCCTAATCTTAGCCTAAGCCTAGGGATACCCTAGCCTAAGCCTAGGGGTTCCCTAACCTGAGCCTAGGGGAGCCCTAGCCTTAGCCTAAGCCTAGGGGTGCCCTAGTCTAAGCCTAGTGGTGCCTTAGCCTAAGCCTAATGGTGCCATTGCCTGATCCTAGGGGTGCCCTAGCCAGAGGCTAGGAGAGCTCTAGCCTGAGCCTCAGCCTAGGGGTGCCCTAGCCTGAGCCTAGGGGTGCCCTAGCCTGAGGCTAGGTTAGCACTAGCCTGATCCTAGGGAAACCCTAGCCTTAGCCTACGCCTTGTGGTGCCCTAGCCTAAGCCTAGTTGTGCCCTAGCCTTAAGCTAGGGGAGCCCTAACCTTAGCCTAAGCCTAGGGGTACCCTCTCCTAAGCCTAGGGGTGCCCTAACCTGAGCCTAGGGGAGCCCTAGCCTTAGCCTATGCCTAGGGGTGCCCTAGCCTAAGCCTAGGGGTGCCCTAGCCTAAGCCTAGAGGTGCCCTAGCCTGAGACTGTTCTGTCTGACTTCCACGTTAGGACACATAGAACATCTGAGTAAACCCTTTGATTCTGTGTCCTTCTCCTTCCCCTAGACAAAACTGCAGCCAGCACCAGACGTTAAACCTGCAGACTAAAGGTTTGTCAAAAGTCTAGAAAGAGCAGTCATACCTTGAAAACCTAGCCTGCAGTAGAGAAGACACAGAATCAAAAGCTACAACTGAAAAAAAAAAAAAAAAAGCTCCAGGTGGGTGTCATTCAGACAACCGATTCCAATGAGTACACTTGAGCTTCTCACAGTGTAAAATTGCTTTTACTTTCATACTATTGTAATTCAAAGAGTTTCCCATATCTCACCTCCAAATGTAACTCCAGCAGATTCAAGTATATTAAGGAAGAGGCAATTATTCTGGTGTTTCCCCTGCAACGATTATGGAGTCTCAAAGAGTTTTACTATTCTCAGCTCATGCCTTAGATTTTCAACTATTTGAATGTGAAGGAAATCTTAACATGCCGCATTTCATAGGCTGTCTTCAGTGTTGCCTCACCCAGATTTACGTTTTTCATTTCTAGAGTGCCTCAACATGAGTTTTTTTTGGGGGGGTTGGTTAAGGAGCATTATCATTTTCCATCATCAGTTGTTGATTGGAAATTTTACATCCTGCAGGTTCCCGTATACAATAATTACATTAAACAATGGAGCTTATTGTATCTTCCTGTTTTTCAAAACAGGTTATGCTCACTCATATTGTTAGCTTATCACGCCAAATGTCCCAGATGCACAGGTGGTGTTAATTGAAGAGCGGAATGATTCATGCATTGGTCACTAGCATTGCAAGTTCATGAGCATCTTGATTTTGAAATTCAGTAATGGGAGATGATGCCTTAGCCAGTTAAATGCTACTCCTTCCAAACCTCTCGTACACTCAGACATATCTGAGCAGAAGCCACATTATCTACGTGAAACAGCTTTGGGTGCTCCCCAGTTATATGCAGATGCCCACCAAACATGAGATTATTTTGCTTTCTCTGACTTGGCTCTTACTAGCATTCAGCCTCATTCCATCTCTTTTGTAGATGGTTGTGGATTCTGGGGGGCCTATGGCATAATGGTGGGCTTATGAGGTTAAAAATATCTTGTAGCGAAGTTTTCTTGATGTGCATTTAATATTTATTTACAACTCTCTTTTATATACGTGTGTCTGTGGATTTCAACATTTAAGTGCACAGATTAGCATATTCCCATAACGGAGTGAACCTCCCTTCCGTCATGTCTATAGGTATTTCTCCTTCCTATGGGCAGCTGGACAGTAATTTATCTGGGGAACGTCTGGTAAACCATGACAATGGTGCTTCCCCAGCTTTCTGGGATGAACGGCCAGGCCATTGGTTACCTTTATAGAAGTCTCCTGACACTTCCTAGTGATGTCTGTTTCTGGGATCATAGTGGCTTCCTCTTCCTCGGTTGGTCTTGTTGGTAGGTGCTGTCCAGTTGGTCTGCTTCAAAGCAACCTCAATGTACAGGACAAGGAAAGGCTTGCCAGTCCTGGGCCACCCTCATTTCTTTCTGATGTTTGAACCCATCGTTGCAGCTCCCTTGGCCATGCATTCTTCAAACGGCCTGGCTCTTTGTCACTGATCCTCCCCTTTAATCTGACCAAAAGTGTTCGTATTTTGGTCCTCTTCCTGAGAAGGTTCTGCCTAGTTTTACTAGTCCTCCACTACCTGACAGTGTATCAATGATTAGCATAAGGTTTTCAGTGGTGTATTTTGTCATCCTCAGTGTGTCCTTATTGGGGGCTCTTACAACTCTTGTTACAATCCATACACCAATTGTATCTGACATAGTCATACGTATATTGCCATCATTCTTTTCTAGACATTTACTTTCTATTGAGCCCTTGGGATCAGCTCCCCTTTTTTTCCTCCTCCCCCACTCGTGGTTCCTTGATAGATTATAGATTGTTATTATTTTCATATCTCACATCGACCATTGTCTCTTTTATCCTCAGCTTTCTGTTGCTCCTCTCCCTGCGAGGGGTGTGTGGTTATATGTCATTCATTGCTCTCGGTTCCCCTTCCTTCCATCCTCTACCCTCCTTCCCCCTACCCTTTTCGTATCTCTATTCCCATTCCTGTTCCTGGGTTCCATGTGTTGTGAGTTTTATCTCTTGCTAATACCTATGCAGTCTAGTCCAGAGTGGGAAGCGGCACTGGGGTGATGATATTGGGGGGTGAGGAGGCCTCAAGGGGTCAGAGGCAGATTGTGTGATTCATTGGTGTGATCCATGTCTCCTCAGGGGGGCCTCCACCCAGTGGGACACAGCATCTGGGATACTTGTGGCTTTCTCCTGAGACAGCATGGTGGCCAAGGGACCGGGCATTGAGGGTGGGACTCTCGGCCTGGGGTGGCAACACTTGCAGAAGCCACCCCCTGACCCAGGCACCCACCTGGATATGGACGAGCACGTGAGACAGTTGGCTGTGAACTTTGATGGTGGCCTCAGCGTCTCAGAGCAGGTGGGGTCTGGCCTGAGTCAGCTCCCACAGCTCCAGCCTGGAAGCCCTGCCCCAGGCGGGGGTCAGCAGTTATCCCAGCATGCCCTTTCCTCCCCCTCAGCTTCTCTCTGGTCAGCCCTTCAGCTTCCTGGCTGGGTTTAGAACTTGTCCTAAGCTCCCTGAGGGCCACCATCCTGAGATCTTGCTCAGCGCTTCAGGCCGTTCTGCAAACTCTCCTCCCAGGAGCCCATTATGACTAGCATTTTACCCCTTGCTCTAACGATGCTCCAGGAGGCCTGCTTGGGAAGTGTTGGGCTGTTGCCTGGTTCAGTCCCACTAACTGCTCCTCAGGAGATAGAAGAGGTTCCCTGCTCCTGGAAAGATTTACTGGCTTTCAAACCCTCTGGAGGATCCCCATGAGTCAGCAGGTGGGGTCATTCTAAAGCCCGACACTCCACAGGTAGCCACGTTGTGTGCCACCCAGGCATGCTGTGTGTTTGGAGGAGACTGCACACCCTTCAAAGGTAGAAGCTGCACCCCTCCATGGTTCTTGCATGCAGCAAATGCAGGGCCCCTGAGACTCCGGGCCAGCCTCTGGGCTAGGATCATGGGCAAATCGTTATCTCGCCGAAGCTCCATCTGGGCTGGAAACGTAGTAGCTTCTACTGTGACCTGGGTCAGTCTGGGGCTGTGCAGGTTATCCTCAGCCCAGCTCAACTCTTCCCAGAACGCCCCTGCAGCTGCAGGGAGCCCCTGGCTTGGGAAAGTGACCCTGCTAAGTGGGCTTTGTGACCAGGCTCCCTGATCCACCGACCCAGCTTTGCCTCCTCCACAGGCCGCAGACAGCAGGGGCTGTCCTGGGTTCCCTGAACTCGGGCCCTCTCCAGAGACAGTGTGGGCAGGACCTGGAGGGTGTGGAAGTGAGTCGTGCCGGGAAAGTGGATGGAGGAACGGAGGGTAGGGTAGATGCTGGGTGGGCTGAGGGGGCAGGAGATGCCCTGCAGAGTTCTAGAACCAGGGCTGAGGGATGTGGGAGCTGTTGGGGCCAGCTGGCCCTTTCGTGAGTTTTAGGAGCTGCCTGAACCCCATCCACATTGCCCCGCTCCAGCCCCACCTTTGGCAGATGCTGGCAGAGAAGTTCAAGGTCTTCCAGGAGAAAGGGCAGAGTGTGGGGCTGCCAGGGTTCAGGCCCTGAGGGAGCTGGCAGGTGCCCTGGAACTCGCCTCCCCCAGCTCCATGGCCCAGAGTCAAGTCCACAGGAGCTGCGTAGAGGCCGCATGGGTGAGGCTGGACAAGGCAATGAAAGCCCACACAGAGGTGGGTACCCAGAGGGACAGGCTAGCGACAGCCAAAGGGCTCGGGACACAGGGGCCTACCCCAGATGTGTGTGCGTGTGTGTGCGTGTGTGTGTGCGCTCATGTGTAGGGGTGGGCATGTGGGTGTGTGCATGCGTACTTCTGTGTGTATTCTCGTGTGCGCATGTGTGTATGAAGGGGCATGGCTGACTCCAGCTCCCAGCATCAATCAGCCTTCCCCGTCCAACCATGCTCCTTCCTGCCCCCAGTTTGGAGTCCTTCAGCGCAGGTCACTCCTTGTGGCAGGAGCACGAAGTGTGCTCTCCCAATGCTCCCTGAGCACGGTCCACAGTTTCGTTTGGGGCACAGGCCCTGCTGGTCTTCTTGCTGACCGCCACTCTTAGAGCTCCCTGCCTCCCCTCCCCACACCCTCCTTTCTCGGGATCTGGTGTCTCAGTGCACTGAGCACCTGACAGGTCCTGCAACCGAAATCCTGGGGCTGGGTGGCTCCGGGGCCAGCCCTCTCCTCACTGACTGTTGGAGTTGCTACAGGCAGACCCCCTGACAGGCAGCCCACTCGCTCCCTGAGCCGCAATCCTCATGTGCTCAGGGATCCCCATCTTTTTGCCTTCCTCCCAACATGCGTGTCAAGACCCTTTCCTCCCTCGGGCCCTGCCTGTGGGCCCCGGGCCTCATCAGGAACCTGCTGTGATCAGAGGAAACCATCCGTCTTCTAACCACTGAAGGGCAAGAAGGCGCGACAAGGCGCGAATGTACAGCGATGATAATATGTAAAGGTCATGGTAAAGTCATAGAGGACAGGAAAGACAGGGTCGAGAGAATACAATACAGAGTCAGACATGTTTTATTAGGCATGCTCACTTCAGCTCCTCTTGATGGACCACGTGGAACTGGGAGAAGTGGAACCTTTGCTATCTTAGGACGTGTATAGGGAGCATGGAGACACACTTCTTCAGTAGTGACATGGGTCACAAGGTGGGCGGTATCTATCGTAAGGCCCCTGTAATTGAGCTCACCAAGGTGAGGAAAGCTAATACCTGCATTGGGGGAAGCTACAAGGGGGGCTGGGTGTCACGGTGGGAAGAGAGGGCAAAAGGATCATATCTGCTTCTACACAGAGATACAATCAGTCATGTGCTCACATTAAGGCAGCCTAGCTGTTAACGGAGAATCCGTGGGAATGATTTTTAAAGCAGGATAATGTACTTGGACTTTACCTCTAACTTACCAAAGTAGAGGCTTTCCTACCGTGGAATACCAGCTTTCCTGATTCTCCCTGTTATAAGTTAGGGAATAGAGTCTTCGTCCTATTTCCCTCCGTGTTAACGCCCCACAAATCCCCAAGCCACAGTCTTTGCTCAAAAGGAGGTGGCCCTGTTCTCAGGGAGAAAGTTGCTGGCCTTCCTTCCCGCTGTGCCCTCGATTTCCACCAGGCGGCGCTAGAGCTGTTGGGCCACATGCAGAAGGTGGTCCTGGTGGAGGGTGCTGTCCTTGGCCACGACCTGGTGTCTGTGTTGGTCCTGCAGCGCCAGCACCGCCTCCTGCAGGGGAGGGCCCCAGTCCCTCCCCACCGCAAGAACCCCTCTTCTGTAGGCAATGGATGGATGAGGAACCCTCACCCCCAGCTGACCCCTGCAGGACTGCAGCCTGCCCCTGCCCCCTCTGGATGGGGGGTGACGGGCCTGGGCTTGACCTAGGCTGGGGTACAGCCAGGATGGCCTGCAGAGTCCTGGGTGGAGGAGCATTCAGCCTGCTCTCTGCCAGCTGCAGAGGGAGTTGGTGGCTGTGGACAAGGTGGTGGTTCAGATGGGGATGGAGTCCATCCAGGTACACCCTGCGGTCCAGGAGAGCCTGGCCGGACAGCTGGCTGAGGTGCAGGAGGCCTGGGCCACCTGGACATGAAGGCCTGGGAGCAGGGCCAGCAGCTGGATTGGGTAGCCCATGGCCACGCCTTCCTCAGGCACTGCCAGGAACTGCTGTATGTGCCACCCCACCTGGATGGGGGCTCGCTCTGTCCCATGTTGGTGGGGGCACCCAGCTCTTCCCTGCCTCCTCCCTGTTCTGCCCTCTGGCCCTGAGACCTGTTCCTATGCCCTGTCCCCCACCCAGCACTCGGGCTCAAGAGAAGCAGGCGCTAGTCTATATACTCAGAAAGGCCAGCTGGGGCCAAGGAGACACTGGGGCAGGAGCTCTGCCTGAGAGCCCAGGCAGTGTGGCCGGCGGGGTAGCAGCTGCTGGACACCAGCCACGTCATGGCCCCAGAGATGTGCGCGCTGAGGGCTAGGGCCAGGGTGGTGCGTGGCCAGAGCTCCCTTTGCTGCTTCTCCCTGCTCCATGGTAACCCAGCCCTGCCCCACCCAGGCGACACCCTGAGCCCCTCCCAACAGCCCTCTGCCCCCCAGGTCACAGTGTCTCCGGGAGCTGGACAGGCAGCTGCAGGAGCTCTGGACGGCCTGGGCCCTTCACCAGGAGCACTGCCAGGTGAGCCAGGACCAGGAGGAGCTGCGGGGAATGCTGGGTCAGGCCGAGGTCTGGCTGGCCTCCTGAGAGGACCTCCTGCTAGATCCTGACTGTGGGGTGAGCAGGGATCCGCCCCTTAGAGGGCCACATGCCTGGCACCAGGACTTGGAAAGGCAGCTGGCAGCCCAGGAGGAGAAGCTCACCCAGCTCCAAATGTAGGTGAGGGTGTGGAGGGCGGGACTGAGGAGGGGTCGAGGGGCCTCCACCTGCGGTGGGGTCTCCAGAGCATTGATCTGCCCTGAGGGGCACCCATTCAGGGAAACAGCCGCAGGGTCCTGTCCTCCATGGGCATTCTGGCTCTGTGGGGTCCATCACAGCTTCTTCTGCCCAACTGCTCCCTCCCCTCCTCCTCCTGGTTTCCCCCTCTGAGAGCTGCCCCCAGAGCAAGCCCTGTGGGACACAGAGGGCCACTATGGGTGGAAACCAATCAATAATCTCATGGGTGCAGAGCACACTCTGAGGAACACAGGGTAGGTGACACTAGCTACAGAGAATCTGAGTGGAGCGAGGGTTTGCAATCCTTGTGTAGGCTGGGGGTGGGGCTGATAGCGGGGTGGGGGGTATTGATACCACAGGATCCTGTGGGACTGAAAGTGAGGACCTGAGGGTGGACGGGCAGAGGGAGTGCCCCATCCTCTGAGGTAGGAAGGTGGTCAGCTAGGGTGAGCACGGAGGAAGATGAGCAGGGGCTGCTGCAGTCACGCAAATGTCACGTAAGAATCTCACTTTAGTATAAAATGTTTGTCTCCATTGCAAAACCACCTCTAGCAACTAGGATCCCCTCTCTGCCCATCTGGAGTTAACGAGTGAAGAAAATCAAAAACTGAAGCAAAGCAGTCCACAGGACTAACGGACCACCAACACCACAGCCCTCCATCTTTGTCCTGGAGTCCAGGAGAGTTAGATGGTGCCCAGCCACCGCCTCAAACTGCTCTGGTTGAGCTCAAACTGGCAACTTGTGCACAGCTTGAAAGCCAATGGAAGTTGACTTCATGAAGAGAGAGCATTACAAGTTTGAGAGGGACTGCTGGAACCCCGAGACCAGGGCCCTTCAAATCCAAAACAGAGCCCAGCTCCGGGAATCACCCCTGCCCAAGCAACAGTCGAGCTGATAAAGTGAACGCATGGCACCTGTGAGGCAAGTGCTTCCCAGAGCAAACGGGAGCATTTGCCCTCAAAAATCAGGAGGGAGGGAGGGGTCAGGGAGGAGGCAAGAAGAGTGCTGTGTTATATTATTGTTAAACTGCTCTGCATGTTTCCACTTAAAACAAAAACCCTCTATATTAAAATTCATATATATGTGCATTATATGTGTATATATATATATATTAGTCAAACCCAAGGTCAGAAAAAGGCATGCCCCGGGCTGCTGCTTGTGGCAAGGTCAGTGATCTGAAACCCATCAGAAAGACGCGGCTCAGCTATCTGCTCCCGTAGTGACAGCCTCAGAGAGCTGCAGGGGCCGTCGTGTGCTGTCCTACAGGGCCTCGATGATAGAAATCGACTCGATGGCAATGTTTTGAGTGCTTTGAAGGTCAGAAACTGTAGACAGTGATCTACAAACGTCCTTCTCTTCTGTAAGGTGCCTGTAACACAATCAAAGGAAAACAATCGGTCTGCTCTCCAGATCTTCAATGGGACCATTTCCAG